>NC_143255.1:41288437-41599375 GCF_984573655.1 Nuphar pumila
ATGAGCACACTACCAGTATGCAAAATCCCAACTTTTCCCGTTTATATGGATAAGTGGATGAATCCAAACATGTCCTAAGGGGGTGTTTGGAAGAACCCCATTTCTTTGGGTGATTGGGATAACTTGGGAGGTTGCGTGTTGGAGCATAATACAAAATTCGAACTTGTTCTAGTTTTATGGATAAGTGGGTATCTAAGGTTCTCCTAAGATTGGATCCTGTGGCAGGTTGTTATGCGTAAAATTTGACTGCGAAGAAGTTAGTATTTGAAACACCGAATATTTTCTCTTTTCTTTGTTTCTCAACGCTTTGCTTGATTTTGATTCATCTATACGCTCGCGTCCACACACCCACACACACGTGCAAATTGTTCCTTTTATGGTTTTGGTTCAGTATGATTCTTCTCCGATTTCACTCTGTTGAGCTTTAGATCAATTATGAACGTGCTTCTAAACTTTAAGTGACAGAAAATTTCAAAAATATCAGGTGAGTTTGCTTGACTAGTCTGAGGTAGGTGCAGTATCTAATCCTTCTTCCTGTTGGGAAGATAGTTTTTCAGTACTTATAGTTCTTTAGGATACCGGGTATCCTCTTAGGAGCATAGATCAGCATAAGGTAATGCCTTTGGATGGAGGCTGCAGCAGTAGCTTCCTGTTGTCTTTGCTAACTTATTTGAAATATAGGCATACATGATTATTACTTGGATTCTGTGGTTGCCATCACTTACTGAGATTAGTTCTATGGCAACTCATGTGAAAATAGTCATGAATGGAGGTCCAGAAGAGAGTGTTCGTCGAACCTTATTTAATTGTATAGATTCAAGTAATTGAGTTTGTTTCCATAGCGGGGCCTTATATAGGCTAAAGCTCTTCAGCTTCTTTGGAGAAGCTGGTTCTATAGAAGACATGATGTTGAACAATTGCTTGCACTTCTCCTAGATGTTGGGTGCTACATCCTTGCTTATGAAGTTGATATTTTGAAGAATCGATTATTCACATGCTGTAGTTTAAGCTGCATAAAAACTGGAGAGACATTTGAGAAGAAGCATCTTAAAATTCTTCGGCTTTTTCTTGGACCTGAGATGATTGCTCTCACCATGAATAATTCTTGTCACAATAAATTTCACATAAACTTCATGAAATGGAGAAAATTGGTAGCTTGATTTATTGACCATATGTGAGCTAAGCAGTTAGATGTCCTTTGCATAGTACATGGGCTAAGCTAGATTATTATTGTGTAAGAAGTGATGCATTTGGTTGCTGATATGTGGATTGTTAATCATACTCACATAGTTCATTATGTTAGAGATTATGTACTAGTATTCTCCTCCCTCGACATCACCATCATCATAATCGGAATATACTTCAAGTTTATAGTGGTTCTTGACTTTGGAGGCTTTGTTATGGACTGGTTGTCTAGTTTTTCTTTTTACATGTTTTGATGGTAAAGTAATATCGAAATCCTTCATACGTTGTTGAGTGAACTTGTTTTATTTTCACTGTTTCATTCCCTTGGTCCTTGAATAAGAAAACTGGGACAACAAAATAAACCAAATGCAACAATAAGGAAACTCTATGTCCAGGATTAAGTCTAAAACATCCAAAATTTCTGTTGCAGCCATAGCTGTGTCATCTCTTATTGTTGTATTACCTTCTCGCTCTCTTTCACTTCTAACTGTTGAATTGAGACCCCTCTTACTATTGGTGAAAAGAATCATGACAATTGTTGCTGCAAGATGGTGTTGCTATTATGCACTTGTCTATGAGCAATTATTCATGATCAGTCAAATGGGCCTTTACACAGAAAACATGGAGCATGGAATTTTTCATGAAATATAAGTAACAAGCAATTCATATTGATCCTGAAGGCCTCAGGGGCATAACCTACCTTATCAAAATGAATGATGGGTTGCTGAATCAAGGCAAACTGATAACATGTTCTCTTAATGTTTGCTGATCAATTCATTGTTATGCTTCATTTTGGTCTGCGACTACTGCATAAGAAGTTTTTAGTTCATTCAGACATTTTTTGTTGTAGGAAGGTCAAATACTTCAGCCAAAATATCTTTAGAAAGTATCAAGTCCATCGTAATAGTCCCTGGTCATTTGAAATTTGATACTTATAGAGTATTCAAGGTCATGCTAATTTTCTTTTTATTTTTTGCTATTGTTTCTTCCACAGTAATAAACTGTAGCAGTAATTTGACCCTGACATCAATAGGCGCAAGAAGTTTTGTGCATCTAATGTAAGGAATGGTGCCCCCTTTTTAAACACTGTAATGGGATGAGCAAAGCATGACCTTGACCTTAGGAAATGTGATATTCATGGTGGTCACAGAATCTGTAAAATGACAGTATGAGATTCAACGATTTGAATGAGAAATAAGACAAACAACAAAAGAAATAGATATAGGCTGATTCTCGATTGAAGATTAATTCAATAAAGATGAATTTCCCTTTTGCCTTCCTTGAAAAAGTAAAGATGAAAGCCATCAAAACTAAACTGTTTGTCTTATCTTTCTGTACCAATCTACCATTTCTCTAAGCTTCAAGGCAATTCTTTTCGCCTCTTCTCTTTTTGGCAGCCTAACTGCAGTACAAGTCAAGTCCTTTTATGTACCTTGGTTAAAAATGGCAAGTGATGACACTAGTGAGATCTGAACCTGAGAGATTTGGTTAGAGATATCCATCAGTTGAACTATTTTGAATAGCATAAAAAATTGTTGGTTTCCTAAATTACCTATTTTAGTGCTGCAAGTGCATGGCAATATTGTTATATCAACTTCAAAATTTTGTTTTGGTGCCAGAAATTTTTGACAGCTGATGTTCTGTCATGCCAAAATATTCTACTGTCCATAGATTAAGAAGTCAGCATCTATTACTACATGGTATGAGTTCTGTCACTGTTGTTGTAACTGAAAACATTCTCTACATGCAACTTTGTACTCTATATAGTTGATCATTCATGAAGGTAGGCTAATGTTTCATGATTTTGAGCTTTATTCCTACCACTTGATGCTTTATAGAACCAAGATGATATTGGCTCTCAGTTAATGGCTGCTATTGGCTAATACTGTTTATAAGTTTATAACATCAGTATTTTTAACACCCTTTCATGGTCAACCACATAGCTGTCAAAATGTTCAACTCTATGTAGATTAGCTCAAAAGAGGCCAGTACTAGCATGGAATTTTCCATTCAGTTGACTTGTTTCAGAACTGTTTATGGCTACTTCCCATAAACTGGCATGTTATCTAAGGTCTTTTATCATGCTAAGTTATGACAGACTTACCTTCAGTTTTCTAGTAGGTTGTGCTTGGAGATGATGATGGATATTGCAACTTCTTATTACTCTTCATGCCACCCTGTCAGGGCAACTGACATGTGGGATGTCTCTTAACATAGGGCTGCACATGAGCAAGCTCAAACCGAGCCTGGGCGGTTTGAGCTCGGTTAGTTTAAAAAAAAAAGAAATGCACAAGCTTGGTTCGAGCTCCAGCCGAGCTTGAACAATGACGTTCAAGTTCAGGTTGGCTTTGATGTTTAACTCTGATTAAAAGAAAAAGAAAAAAATGAAATGAAGTATGCTGAAAAATAAAGAATGCTATAAGCATTCACAATGACCAACAATGGTCCAATACACAAGAGAGATAATAGCCAAGTCCACTATGGGACAACATAAACAAGCCTTAAGAAAGGCACAAACTAAAAAATAAATACACTTTATTGAAGCAGAGAGCTCTCAAGCATGAAGAATACAAAGGGGATCACCCCTATTTATACACCCCAAAAAGGGGTCTCAAAAGGAGAGCCAAAAGGGGGCTCCCATAGAGTCATTGGGAGCCCCCAACAGTCACAAATGTGACCGTTGGGGGGCCCAATGACTCTACGTGGGGCCCCTTTTGGGTTGGATTTTGAGACACAAAATAAAAGGAAAAATAAAAAGAAAATAAAAAGTGAAAAAGAAAAAAGAAATAGTTGTTTACTAAAAAAAAATCGATAATACCCCTATCGGGTATTATACACACACATATATATGTATAGTTATATATATTTTAACACCCCCCCTCAAACTTTACGGAGAGATAACCGAAAGTTTGCCAAGAAGAAATGTGAAGCAGGGAGCAGGAAGAGCTTTAGTGAAAAAATCCGCTAACTGATATTCTGATGTGACATGGTAGAGTAACTGTTCCTCGTAGGTACTCATCACGAACATAGTGGCAGTCCATCTCTATATGTTTGGTGCACTCATGGAAGGTGTGATTACTGGCAATGTAAATGACATTTTTGTTGTCACAACATAGCTTTGAAGCACCTATAATGTCAACTCCCATATCTTTGAGAAGACTTTGAAGCCAAACAAGTTTCATAGTAGTAGTTGTCATAGCCCGCTATTCAGCTTCAGTAGAGGATAACGAGACTTTCTGTTACTTCTTGCATCTTCAAACAATTAAGGAATCTCCTAAAAAGACATAGAAGCCCGAAATATCTTTCCAATGATCCATCACTTTTGGTTTTAACCTTAAAGACCCAGCGGCATCCAATAGGTTTTTTATGTGGAGGAAGCTTGACTATTTTCCAAGTATTAGCCTTTTTTAGAGCATCTAATTCTATCTTCATTGCTTCAATCCAATGAGGTAGAGTTTTGGCTTGATTATAATGAGTGGGTTCATAATATGAGTGTAAGGCTATTAGACATGCTCGAAAATTTGGTGCAAGAGACTCATATGACCCAAACCTATTGGGTGGAATGGATTCTCTAGAAGACCGCCTAACGGGGGTTTCTTCCAAGGATTCGAAAAGTTGAGAAAATTTCTCCGCACTAATAGGTCTTTCTTGTTCTCTTCGAGTATAAACATGAATATTTTCATTATTAGTATCACCATTATGTGGTGATATTTCAATATTGGATACTTCACAAGTATCATCTATACTTTCAATAGAATCATCACATATATCATCTATAAAATCATGTAAGAACATGTAGTCAATTTCATTTGGTTTATGTAGCTTTTCAAAACCATTTTCATCTTCTAAAAAAGTCATGTTTTTTGAAACATATAGTTTGTTATTTTTGAAATCAAAACACCTATAACCTTTTTTATTTCCCCCATAACCTAGAAAAACACATTCAATTGCCTTTGGAGACAACTTATCTCTCTTATGTGAGAGAACAAATCATTTACAACCAAAGATGCGAAGGCGATTGAAGTCGGAGGAAAATTTAAAAAGTTTTTTATAAGGAGAAACATTCTTTAATTTAGAAGAAGACATTCGATTGATTAAATATGTTGAAGTTAAGACTGCTTCGGCCCAAAAAAAATTAGAATATTTTTAGAAATAAGCAATGTTCTAGCGGTTTCTATAATATGTCTATGTTTTCTTTCCCCTAGTGCATTTTATTGTGGAGTTCTAGGACATGATCTTTGATGGCAATTTCTATTTTGTTTTAAATAATTTTGAAATTCGTTGGGCAAGTATTCTCCACCGGAATCGGATCTAAGAATGGATATATTACTTTAAAATTGATTTTGTATTTTCATATGAAAGTCTTTAAAGAAGGAAAATACTTTTGATTTATGATTGAGAAAATAAATCCAAACATAATGAGTAAAGTCATCAATAAAAGTGACATAGTATGAGTAACCATCTTTAAACATGATCGTAGATGGACCCCAAACATCCGAGTGCACCAATTCAAAAGGTCTTGTGAAAAGAAAAGTTCTAGTTGTAAATGGAATAGACTTCATTTTTCAAAAAATACAATCTTTGCAATTAATGTTGTTTTTTTTACAAAATTTGTTTCCGAATGGAAAAAGATACATTTTTGAATAACTTGGATGTCCAAGTCTTTTATGCCAAGTTTCAATGTTTTTATATTGGATATAAGTACAAAAAGAGTTTGTAGGAAGGTTTAGATGATCCATATAATAGAGGTCCCCCTTCCTATGGCCTTGCCCAATCCGCTTCCCGGACTGGAGATCCTGCACAAAGCAACCATTAGATGAGAAAAATATTTCACATCCATGGTCGGCAATTTGGGAAATCGAAAAAATATTCAAATTTAACTTTGGAACTACTCTTACTTTTGAAACAAAAAGGTTTTGAGAGTTTTTAGAGTTAAGTATTTCAATACTTGTGATTTTTAAAAAGGTTCTATCGGTCGTAGAAACACATGAACTTTTTGAATTGATGCATACATCGGTTAATACATTTTCACGTGGGGTCATATGAAAGGATGCTCCAGAGTCTAAAATTCAAGAATACGTACTGGGTGTTGATGTAGACGTAATAGCCGCACCCAATGTGGAAGAAGTAACTTTGAGAATTTGTTGTAGAGCCATAAATATTTGGCCAAATGTTTCTTTGAGGTTGCCACTCTTGCCCTCTTCTTCTTTGGTGGTAGATTCTTCAAGGGATGCCACCTTAGGCTTGAATGTTCTATTTAGCTTTGGGCAAACGGGTTTAATGTGACCTGACTCATAGCAATGATGACATATAAATATATAATCATCTTTCTTCCTCCACTATTGTTTCCATGTTTTTCAAAATGGGGTGGTTTATAGGTTTTGACATTATTACCGGGTTTGGATATGGCAAACACTTCATCAATGTTCTTACTCATGCCAAGCCTAGTTTCCTCTTGTGTGATTTTGGCAATGGCATCTTCTATTGATGGAAAAATAGATCTACGGAGGAGTGAAGACCTCACTTGCTCAAATTTGGGACGTAGCCCAAACAAAAATTGGAACAATCGGTCTTGTTCCATTTGTTTTTGCCTTAGTTCAATATCTTCCATAGCTACCCATTTTGACTCTAAAAGAGCCAACTCATCCCATAGAGGATTTAATGCACTATAGTAATCTTGTATGCTTGAATCACCTTGTTTGGTGGTTCTAATTTTTTTTTGCAAAAAATATGCTCTTGCAAGGTCTTTTTGGATATACATATCCTTCATAAAGAACCAAGCCTCATTAGCTCAACGAAATTTAGCTATATTAGCACATACCTTGAGTTCGACATTGTTCATGAACCAAGAAAGGATTTTGGCGTGGTTGCTCTCTCAATCTTAAACTTTCTTTTGGTGGTCTTCAATGGCTTTGAGGCGAGCGTTGTTAGAAAGTGACATTGAATACATTAGGTTCAATAATGAACTCATACACATGCACATGAAGTGCGAATATACCCACTAAAGGGAACAACACAAGCACATAATGTGCTAACACATAAACTCACAAAAGGGGCAAAATATGACTTAAAGTCATAAGTTGAATATCATTGAAGAAAAAGGAAGAAGAGGGTAAAAACCCAATACAATGGAGCAAATGCTCCTCCAAGGAGTGAAGAATACAAAGGGGGAGACCCCTATTTATAACACAAGAGAGGAGCCACATAGGGGGCTCCCAAAGGAGTCGTTGGGAGCCCCCAACGGTCACATTTGTGACCGTTGGGGTCTCCCCAACAACTCTTTGGGGAGCCTCCCTAGGTGGCGCAAACCACAAAAAAATAAAAAAAAGAAACTAAAAAATAAAAGAAAAATTACATGCATATTCCAATTGGAATATGCGTAAAATGAAAAATTACAAGAATACCCTTGAGGGTATTTTAGGAAGAGAAAAAAAATATATTTATATATATATATAAATAGAGATACATATACATATATATGTATACGTATCTTTATATATATATATATATATAAATATACATGTACATTTAAGGATTATATTTCAACATACATATATGTGTACGAGTACACATATTTTAACAAGCGTCTCCCTCAAGAGCTTTTTCATGACCTCCTTCCATCTTAGTGAGCTCCAATTGGGGTTCCGGAATGAAACCCATAACATAACCGCAAAGTTTCTTACCTTTGAGGTTGTTATCCATTGCCGATGCCCACATCATGTAGTTCTTTCCATTAAGCTTGAAGGATAGGTCGATTTTGGATTCCATGATGTCACCAAAGAGTGTGAAGGATAGAGAATATATGTAAAAATGAATATTACGCTTCTTCCTCTAAGAACCGAATGGCTCTGATACCATGAAATGAAGTATGCAGAAAAATAAAGAATGCTATAAGCATTCACAATGACCAACAATGGTCCAATACACAAGAGAGATAATAGCCAAGTCCACTATGGGACAACATAAACAAGCCTTGAGAAAGGCACAAACTAAAAAATAAATACATTTTATTGAAGGAGAGAGCTCTCAAGCATGAAGAATACAAAGGGGGTCACCCCTATTTATACACCCCAAAAAGGGGTCTCAAAAGGGGGCTCCCATAGAGTTGTTGGGAGCCCCCAATGACTCTATGTGGGGCCCCTTTTGGGTTGGATTTTGAGACACAAAAATAAAAGAAAAAATAAAAAGTGAAAAAGGAAAAATAAATAGTTGTTTACTAAAACAACTATGTGAAAAGTCGATAATACCCCTATCGGGTATTATACATATATATATATATATTTATAGACAAAAATATATATATATATATATATATATATATATGTATAGTTACATATATTTTAACAGAAAAGTGGAATGGGCGGATTCAAACTTGCCACCTCCCTTAGCCCTACGCCCTACCCATTAGGGTAGGACTTCTTTTTCGGACAAATATGCAACACAAGCAGTACATAATCCTTTTACAATCCCACTTTGCAAACTTCTTGATCTTATTCAAGAGTATTTATCAAGCATGGCTTGTTTACTTGAACAAGCCTGAGACTCTTTTCGAGCTCGGGTCCAGGTCTGAGCCTAGCTTAAACGGGTTGAGCACAAGCTAGCTTGGTTGTAGTGCATTCCTATCTTAACAGGAATAGTTTCAAATGCTGTGCATTGAGCATCATCTGTCAAACAGTTGAATCCCTTTATTTGCTATGTAGTTTCTTTCTTTCTTTTTTCTTTTTCCATATGTCATGTTCATGGCTCAAGGGTTTCTCTTCTCTCCACTGCACAATGCCTTGCTAGAAATATCAGGGTAGATTTTGTGAAGGCTATACCAATATAATGTTGTGCCGTGGAGCTTGAAATACAACTGTCCAATAGGATCATTTTCTTCCTAAGATGTAAATGGAAAAATTTTGTAACTAGGAAGGTGTTAGAATTTCTTGGCTCTATATGCTGGTAGGCAATTCTGAGATGCCCGTGGAATATGCTTTTAGTTAATTAGATGGAAATCTGATTGGAATTGAGCAAGACTGATATTCTCTTTGTCAAGCCTTCTTATATCAATAATTGTTTCTTAATAATCCTCATCATCGCTTATCTGGGGATTGGTCGTTTTAGTGTTCTTTAGGTGTGAACTCGTATTTCAAAAGCAATTGTTTTCGGATTGAACTGGGATAATTGGACAATGATGGAGGTGTCTGTGGCAGGATGGCAGTGGGATATAGGAGGATAAAAGTAATGGGAGAAAGATTTTGCGAAAATTTATGGAAGCATTATTTGGATCCTCAGTACCGAACAAACAGAAAGTTTTTATTATGATTGATTGCCTTAAGTGGTGCGAAGCTTGTGTAGATGACTACATACACTCTTGGCTCTCAACTCCTATACTACTAGTGTTGCCTAACTGAGCACCTCGTCTTGCCTTTGATAACATTGGTATGCTGCACTTCGTTAGCAGGACCATGTGAATTAACATTGTTCATTTTATGGAAAATAGGAAACTGATACAGATTGATGTTGATTAACTAGACATTATCTAATTTAACTCATTTTCTTTTGTGTTGTTGAACAGCCTAAAGATGTTACCTGCATAAAAAAGTCTTTCCTAAACATGTTACTGCATAGAAAAATCTTTCTTGTAATTGAAGTACTCAAATATTTTTCAAAGTAAAGAAGCTTTTTGTTTATCATACAGTTATCTGATAAATCGGTTCAGGATAGTCCAAATCTTCTTTTTATTTTGAAAGTTTCATTTGAAACTTCTCTCTCTGCAACTAATTATTTTCCTAGAGTTGTTATTGCAATACTTTTGAGGTTGATTTTAATCTTGAGATGCTGCTTTTTATTTTTCCCCTTAAGATAGATCAATGAGAATCACTTTGATTTTATTTGTTATATTTTATCTAATATAATTTACTATGCATTTCAGGGTGCATTTCATTAACTATTTCGAGTATCCAAACATTCAACAAGAATACAAAACTCCTTGGTTTTTGCAAGGCATAAATGGCTACACTTGCTGACATGGGCCTTACCGCAGCAATAAATATTCTCACAGCAATTGCATTCCTTATTGCATTTGCTGTACTCCGGCTGCAGCCAATCAATGATAGGGTGTACTTTCCAAAGTGGTATCTTAAAGGTTTACGAAGCAGTCCAACAACTTCGGGAATGTTTGTCAACAAATTTGTCAATTTGGACTTAAAATCCTACTTGAAATTTTTACATTGGATGCCAGAAGCATTGAGAATGCCCGAACCTGAACTAATTGACCATGCTGGACTTGATTCTGCAGTTTTCCTTCGAATTTACCTGGTTGGGTAAGCAACATTTGCTTTTCACCTTTTATTTCTTTTAGCATGTGCATTGTGGTTTGTTGTTTTCCTTGATACTTAATGGGGCTTCCTAAGTACAAGATATTCATCATGAGATCTGGTGTTGTAGATAACTTCTGAAGTGATCTCTAAGTCTGGAAGTTGTTTGAGCATTGAAGAAAATGAATGTTCATGATTGCATAATGATAAGGGGTAAAAAAGAATTGGAATTTAATGAATCTAACCTGATGTGATTCATTTAGCTTGGTGTAATATGTATTCCTAGTTCTTAACTTGTTGTCCGTCGGGCTTTGTTTATAGCGGTCCTACACTTGTTCCGACCATAGTCACCTATATCGTGGGTAAGAAGTCCCTACCTTTCTTCTCTAGCTTAATTAATTTTAAAATCTAATGACTTATGACCTATAATTTATTTTATTATTTTATTAATAAAGGAGATTAATAAATATTAACCTCTTATATTAGAAATGAGACTCTTGCCTAAGTTCATCTATAAATAAAGGTCCTCGTGAGGAGGAATAACAATGTTAGTTATCTCTCCCTCTCCCATTCTCATTAGAATTCTCTAATCTCTCATTCTACCATCTTCTTCCTTCTTCTATCTTGGAGTTTTTTCATTAGCCATTAAAGTTTCTCCAAGGAACTAAGATGGAAGACAAAGACATTAGTTCATCCGAGAACACAATTAATGTAAAATTCATCTTACTCGTAGCATGGATCAAATGCAAGCACATAGATCATGTGTATTGCCGATTCTACGAGCTGATCCATGGTGGATCAAATTCGAAATGTAATTTCTCAGTGAGGGTATTTCTTAGAGAGATTTTCAAAAGTTGGAAAATCTCAAGAGTTTTAAAAATACAAAAAATATGAAAAATAATAGGAAATATAAGAAAATAATAGTTGTTCTTGGAAAAATATAGGGAAATAACTTTGAAAAGTTTTTAAAATACAAAAAAACCCAAAAATACAAAATTTGGGCTTAAAATAGATCAAATAAGTTATTTTTTAAATATCACGATATTTTTGTTCCTGGATATATTTTTAAAATATCGTGTTTTACCTTTATTAACGGATGACCTGTATTTGTCGATAATATCACGATATTTACAAAATATCGGTGATATCTAGGTGTGGGCATTGGGTCGGGCAGCTCAGCCCACCACGGGCCGACACCGACTGGGCCGCAGGCAGACATCGGCCGCCGACCCATGTATATATAATAGTAGTACTGATAATCAACAACAATAACTACGCCTTCATCCCAAAACAATTGGGGTCAGCGATATGAACCAAAAAAGAAAATCATTTTGGGTCTTTCACATGAATCCTTCTCCTCCAATCATTTCTATCCAATGCCATGTCCTCGGTGAGGTTCAAAGCATTCATATCCTTTCTTATCACCTCCATCCATGTCTTCCTAGGCCTACCCCGACCTCTTTTAACTAATATATTTTCCCATTTCTCCATCCTTCTAACTGGAGCATCATTAGGCCTTCGCCGAATATGTCCAAACCACCGTAAACGATTCTCTCTCATCTTATTTTCAATGGGTGCAACGCCTACCTTCTTACGTATCTCCTCGTTCCGAATCTTATCTTTTATTGTATTTCCACACATCCATCTCATCATATGCATCTCAGCTACACTCATTTTTTGAATATGATGTCTCTTGGCAGCCCAACATTCCGTACCATATAGTAAAACGGGCCTAATAGTCGTCCTATAAAACTTTCCCTTCAACCGCAATGGCATTTTACGATCGCACAATACTCCAGTTGCACTTTTCCATTTCATCCACCCAACCTTTATCCTATGATTTACATCTCCATCAATTTCTCCATACTTTTGAATGATAGATCCCAAATATTTGGAACAATCATCTACCGATATTTCTTGTTCACCAAGCTTCACTACACTCCCATCACTACTTCGTTGCTTACTAAACCGACATTACATGTATTTTGTCTTAGTCTTACTCAACTTAAAACCTCTTGCTTCCAATGTCTGTCTCCATAATTCTAACTTAGCATTAACCCCAGCTCTAGACTCATCAATCAAAACAATATCATCAGCAAACAACATACACCACAGCACATTTTTTTGAATTGATCTCGTAAGTTCATCCATCACTATAGCAAATAAGAAAGGGCTTAAAGCAGATCCTTGATGTAACCCAACCATTCTAGGAAAATTGGTTGTCACCCCTCCACAAGTGCGGACATTGGTTACTACTCCTTCATACATATCCTTAATTATACTAATGTACTTGAGAGAAACACCTTTCTTCATTATTGTCCACCAGAGAACGTCCCTAGGTACTCTATCGTAGTACTGATAATATAATTTGAATATATAACATAATATTATATATTATATAATAGGCTTGACCCGGCTCGATTAGGCCCATGGGCCTAACGGACAGGCCATGGGCCAGGGTTTTCCCAACAGGCCAGCCGGTTGTGTAACGCCTCGAAATCTTAACCCAAATTTAGAGGATTTTTTTTTCAATACAGCGGAAACAAGTAATACTATAAGGTTAACCATTCCGAAACATTACAGTGTGGAGCAAACCAAAATCATTTATTTCATTTCAATATTAATGACTATCCCTGGAACAGTAAATCCAAAATCTCGATCGAAGCCTCATCCTACTCATAAACTCTACCTTTCACTTGAAAAATGATAAATTTATAAGAATTAGACTACAACTGTCTAAGTAGGAATTACTGTAAATTTTCTTGCAGATACATCATGTGTCAAGTATGTGGTGCGGGTGTCGAGTGTGATTTTCAGCATATATAAGAATAAGTCTACGCTACGACAATTAATAATGTATCAGAAGCTAACTGACAGGTAACATCAATAATATCATTTAAATATCTCATAACCATAGATACGAATTCATGCCCTAATTCAGATGAATGCAATTATGACAATTACATAATTCAGGTAAGCATTCATGCAACATGGTGCATAACATTAATCAATACCATAAATCACAATTAAACATCACACACCCACCAATTTATAACAATGAAGGAAACAGATAACATATGCATGTTCTAATGCGTAGCAGGAATATGCATCCTTAAGTTTTTTCTTTTCCATATGCATGCCCTATTAAATGCATACAATTTAAGTTCATCTTTTTAATTAATTACCGTTGCCTGTTAATACACCAGATGGGTAAAAATCCCTGAGGTAAAGTTAGGTTCTCAGGGTAACTTAACACATAATTTGTATTTTATTACTGGGTTCCAAACTTAGCCCTCTACCGAATCATCTTCGGAACATCATACATCCACATCTAATGTCAGGGACACAAGGGATACCCCACGCCCACAAGTGTCACTTTCTTGGTACCAAAGCAACAACAGCTGTGTCAGACACATCACCCTCAGGTAAAGTGACAGACTCTCCCTAAAACCGTGGTCAGGAGAAGGAACCTCAATATCGGGTTCAGGGGACAAAATAAAGCACACGAAGTTTTTGTATCCTCACAGTCTCCACAAGACCGGATATCTAAGATTCCCATACTCTAGATGAGATATCCCAGAACGTATATTACACTGTTCTTATTCATTATTTTTTTTATTAAAAGCCAATTATTGAGTTTTGCAATTCAGCATGCAAAAACAAGGCAAAAGCTCGCATTCACCCCTGCGAGAACCATCACGGAACTCCAGCCCGTGGAAACACATCGAACAATGCAATATAGTGCAATAAAATTACATTTGCAAATCAACATGCAAAGTTAATAACATAGGCTTGCAAATCAACATGCAACCATATGCTCGCAAATTAGCATGCGCAACTCTTTACCGTTTACTACCTGTGGCAACAATAGAAAGACGCAATTAAAACCATAGTATAAATGTGATTTTTGTGATGCATTTAAACAATTAAAGAAAAAGCAAACCAAAGCTCAAGGTTCTCCAGGCTTGTGATGATTCATTTAGACCATCGATGCATCGTATGCAAAAATCATAACAATGTGCAATTTATGCAATGATACCAACATGATTCCAAATACACATTCATTCATACCAATTTAACAATGTGCATAAGCTACCAGAGTCATATGCATGTGTTCACCATCCATGTGAAATTGTTTTCGTGAAATCACTTGACACACATGCATTCATTCATGATTCATAAGTACATGAGAACATTTATGCAAGATTATACATGCCAAATACACATTGATTCCATGTATGCACATACTGCTTCATGCATCAAAGTTCTAACCTCAATGAACCCAAAAGGATCAGTGTCACCTTGAAGAGTACTTCATTTTTCTCTTCTTCAGTACAAATTTTGCATGTTGTACGAAGGCAAGTGCACATACACTGAAATGAAGTTTTAGAAGTATAAAATTTGTTTGAAATTTTCTCCTCTTTGAGTTGTTGCACCTTTTTCAAGGAGATTATTCTTGCAGTCATGTCTTTGGAAATATTAGCTTTCTTTAAAGCTATGCAAATAGTCTGACAGCCATCCATGTGTCTACTCGGACATGAAGGCTTCTAAAAATTGATATCTTGATCATGAACCATGTCCACTGGATTCACTAGGCAAGCACTCTATGTCGATACCTAATTGCGAATTCATAATTTCCAGAATAATGCACAATGTATATATAACAATTCACACTGGTAAGGATATTCATAAGCTTTGAATTGCAGTTCATACTCCAAGTTTCAACCTATCATCAATGTTAGTAGTAGCCTATGGCTTCCTTGCAACACACTATTTCTATCACCATTCACATAGATCATGGAAACTGGTTAATAATAGTCATTTCCTTTCGCAGGATCAAGACTTAATATTCCTCATAATGTGCATGTTGTTGGCCATTGTTGCAGTATATATCTCACCAGTTCATCCTATTACAATATATTAGATGATTACAAATTATGCCATGCACCATTATTTATCATCATTAACATTTATGATAGGTTCCATAACGACACATAGATCAATAACATGCTGGTTCTGGTTTTCTTTTACTTTACCCAAAGAAATATGCCGCTCCTACAAAAGTAAAAAGAATATCCAAAAACAATCACAACTAACACCGAATGTAAAGCAACTGAAATATGCTACAAACAAGGTTATTTAGAGCTTCATCATCTACAAAACCTCAACATTAAAAAATTTTACACTATAATATACTAACAAAATTACAGTTTACAACCTTAAGTTGACATAATAATAATATCCATAACTTTATAAAAGAACAAGCACTAATATTTAACAACCTTGCCAAGTAAAGCTAGTTAATTTACAGTAAATTCCTCCAAGCTTGGCGCTTACAATTTTATTCTTCTACTGTTACAAGTTAGTCAAACAATTGTAAGTTGTTTTCTACCGGCTCAGTTAAAAGACAGACATTCTTGATTTGCTTGTGACAGAGGCATCATGAGCTTTCTAAAGGATTAGGATATGCTGAAATTTGCAGAATTTTTCTTCCAATACCAGTGCCTCCTCTATTTAAAGATTTTTCTCTACTGTTTAAGAACGATTTTCTTTGGTCAACCATTGTATTTACTCTATCTGGATTTTGCGCTAATAATGTTTAATGGAACTCTGCCAAAAAAAAAATCATCACCATAACTTCTTCACAATGAAACCTACTAGCGATAACAGGACAATGATGCAGACATACAAATGGGCAAGGTCTCGACAATCATACATCCATCCAAAACCCTTTTAATTTAAGGTACTGCTCAAAAATACTAATCGTAGCATATAAAGTCACCAACTAAGCAGAGGCACCTATTAGGAGGAAAGTCATCAAACATTAATTCAATTCTTTAATAACATTTCCTCTAAAGATAACAGCCAATAGGTAATGGAAGTTTCATGTTACAATATCAGATATCATCTTGAAACTCCATCATGCCATCCATTAAAAAAAATTCCAATGATAAACATGAAGTTTGAATCACCAATGTTAGTCACTTGATGTACAGAAACAAAAACAGAAATCAAAACAAGAACTAGGCCTCTTAAGAACATTAAGAGAGGAAACAAAAAAAAAGCACTCTGAGAACCCAGTGGACAATGCACAGGAAAACCTGCAAGCAGAGAAAAAGGACAGTAAACCCTACTATCAGCGATCCGAAATCCTCAAATCTGTCGATTTGGGGTTTCCAGCACCTCCAACCCCAAAACCCTCTTTTCATTAAGGATTTGCGGAAACTTCACACTACATGCTCAACATGTGGTACAGCTGACAGTAAACCTACTTCTTCTGGCGTGATGGTGGCTGGTGCAGTGATCTCAGTAGCGTCGTGCGTCCCTGGTCGTGCGATGACTGCGATGGAGTTGGTTCCGGTGGCCTTGCAGTTGCGCGCGAAAATGAGAGAGAGAGAGAAGAGAGATGGGATACAGAGAGAGAGAGACGTAGTGGGAGGAAGAGGGGCGAGACCCTCTCCCCCTTTTAACGAGAGGCGACCCCCCCCCCCTTCCGAAAAGGAATGAGGGGATAAGCCCTCATCCTCCGACGGTTCCACGCCTTCCCCTTTTGCATAAATCGTGCTAAGGCATGATTTTTTTTTTTAAAGACATTGTTGGTGCAACCGGGTTCGGGTCCGAAACCCGCGACCCGCGACTCAAGATCCAACCGTGAGTTGGATCCGGGTCTCACTTAAAAAGTGTGGATCCAAATAAAATTTAAATTGAATCCTTACCCTATTTACCCCCCAATGTCTAGGATCCAAATGGAGTAATGTGGATCCAACCATCGCATATGTTATTACGGATCTCTCTAAAATGTTATAGGCCCGACATAAAAATTTTCTTATTAACGACTAATTTAAACTCCGTGGATCCACTGAGTTCTTCTTGGATCCAGTATCCAATATGACTCTGATATTGAGGATCCAATATCAGAGATCCGAAACAAGAGATTGAAATTTACTACTAGGTATCCACATAATAGGTTTGTGGTCCGATATCTACAATTCGAATAGCATATTAGGGTTTTGACATTGAAGATCCAAACAAGATATCCGAGATCCAAATACGTATTAAACACATAAAACAATAAAAATATCCTAGTACCAACTTAAGGACATAAATTTCAAGTTTATTTATTTGATAAAAATCACGGGTATTACAGGTTGCCTACCCCTAGCGATATCGATGACACTGGTTCAGACATCATGATATGTGCACATGCATGCATGTGTGCATGTGTGTACACAACCTAGTCACATCCTTGTATTCTTCTTTCAGATATGTGTCATAATAGCAGTACCCTTCTTGTACCACATACCAGCACCCACACCTATGTGACATTGGATATAACTTGGAAGAGCTTGAGTTTGGCACTTATATAGAATGGTAGAGTTTAACTAACAGTCTAATCATATCTCAAAAATGAAGTCTTCTTTGGTTATGGAAATACAGTACGTTGCACATGTAAGGATTTAGTTAAACTTGATAAGTCACAAAAGAAAAGTTTAAGAGAGACTGCTGCAAAAAATGTATTATATATGCATAGTGTACTAAAAATATGTGGTTATTGATTTTCATCTTTCAATGCTCTCCTTGTTTCTTGCATATCTCTAAAATATTTATTGACATTTACTATTTTGTGTTAACCTCATGTCAAGCTAATATTCATTTTCCTTATCCACTTTATGCAGCCTTAAAATCTTTGTTCCTATAATGCTTCTTTCTCTCACAATCCTTGTACCAGTGAACCGGACAGACCATTTATTACAGCCTGGCAGAAACATGACATATAGTGAGGTCGACAAGTACTCAGTTTCCAATGTTGAACAGAAATCAGAGAGGTAAAAGTACCATTACCATCTTGAAAGTCTGTTACATATAAGATACGTCTTTTACAAAGTGATATGTTCTGCATAAAACAGTAACAACTAATAAGGATGTTGCACATTTGGCTTTAGTCTTTTTATAAAATTCATATATCATCAAATTTTCCATGTGTGCTTGATTTTTTGGCTATCCATGGGCCTGTTTGTTTAAAAGGTGGGAAAGGATGTGTCTTTCAGCCATTGACAAATGACTGCAGGGGTCAGGAAGGTGCTCCTCCATGAGGGGCGGAATGAAATTACTTTCATATGAAAGCAAGGTTTTGTATGAAAATGTGGCCCTCACCTGGAGCTGCAAGAGAGGGCATTTGTTCACTCACCATGGGAAAATGGCCCATGACCCACATGGGAGGAGTATGTTTACTCACTGTAAAAATGGCTCATTTTCCCATGGGATTGAGTGAAACAAATGGGGATCCGTTCCAACCTTAAAAATCTGTCAGGTAGCCTTCATGATGAGTTGCTGCTAGCCATTGGAACTGTTACGTCTTTCTGCATTGTTGTTTACCATGGTTATGTGATGGTGTCTTGTATTATGATATGTTGTTTTTCTTGGTTTTACCACTTCCTTTGCTTTCATCTGATGTTTTGTGTGTAATACCACCTAAAATGGGAATCAGATCAGGTCATGCTGACATCATGGTCATCCGATTTGCATTTTAAAAAGCTCAAAAGTCAACAAAACCACGTGGCATTCATCCAAAATGCAAACAGACGGCCACAATGTCGCCATGAGCAAAAACGCTCATGTTCAGCATGACCTGAATCTTTTAGTTATGTTGACTCTGTTGTACCCACCAATTAGGGTTTTCCTTATTAATAACGGAATAGTGTGAGGCCTCCCCACTAAGAAAGAAACTTTGAGTCTTGAAGTCTTTCTTTTCCTCTCCTCAAGAATTATCAAAATGAGTTTGGTTTCTAAGGCTACTAATAGAACTGTTAACCATGTTAACTTCAGTGCTTTCTTTTGACTTTGATCATTTATATTTTTCAGACCGAAAGTTAGAATAGTCTATCTAGCTTCATTCACAACATGGAAATTTTATTTATTAATTATATATTATTTAAAATCATTTCTGAACTTAAATGTGTTATAAAATAACGAAGATACTTTTTTTAAGCACATTTCAATATATTGAATTTTAATGCCCAATTTCGCTTTTAAAATAGCTGTTAAGCTATGCACTTCACAACCTTGGGGAAAACTGCATTGTTAGAAGCTCTTATATTCTTGTTCATAATATTTATATGTTTTTCTTCTTGTTGGAACATAATTAGGGCCATAGTGGCATAACAGTTCATAAATATCGTTCACTCAAGATTGGATTGGCAACACTGTTTTGTAGGTTTTGGACTCATGTGATAATGGCATATGTGTTTGCATTTTGGACATGCCGTGTGCTGCTCAAGGAGTATGATACTGTTGCAACAATGAGACTGCACTTCCTTGCATCTGAAAAGCGCCGTCCAGATCAATTTACTGTGAGCTTCTAATTTTCTCTGAGTAACTTCTTTAGTAATTTTCCATAGACAACTAATGTTATGATTAATGCAATCTTAAACATAGGGATAATGCTATTTCCTGATATGATTTTTTGCACTTAATTTTTTTTAAAATAGCTTTGCTGCATTCTCAATACTTTTTTCAATGTTCAAATTTTGGTATGAGGAAGTGTATGTTTTTTGGTTCTATATTTCAACTAGAGTATTGTGCGATCGTAGAATGCCATTGCGGTTGAAGGGAAAGTTTTATAGGACGACTATTAGGCCCGTTTTACTATATGGTACGGAATGTTGGGCTGCCAAGAGACATCATATTCAAAAAATGAGTGTAGCTGAGATGCGTATGCTGAGATGGATGTGTGGAAATACAATAAAAGATAAGATTCGGAACGAGGAGATACGTAAGAAGGTAGGCGTTCCACCCATTGAAAATAAGATGAGAGAGAATCGTTTACGGTGGTTTGGACATATTCGCCGAAGGCCTAATGATGCTCCAGTTAGAAGGATGGAGAAATGGGAAAATATATTAGTTAAAAGAAGTCGGGGTAGGCCTAGGAAGACATGGATGGAGGTGATAGGAAAGGATATGAATGCTTTGAACCTCACCGAGGACATGGCATTGGATAGAAATGATTGGAGGAGAAGGATTCATGTGGAAGACCCAAAATGATTTTCTTTTTTGGTTCATATCGCCGACCCCAATTGTTTTGGGATGAAGGCGTAGTTGTTGTTGTTGTATTTCTTCTCTATAGACGCATCTTATATTGGATCATTTAGTTAACAATGGCAAAATATTGGAACTGAGGTGTATGTTTTTTGGTTCTATATTTCTTCTCTATAGACGCATCTTATATTGGATCATTTAGTTAACAGTGGCAAAATATTGGAACTGAGAAAATACATTGATGGGCAAAAAGAGTTTTGAACTCATGCGCTAATATGTGAATTCGTTTAGGTACAATAACATGTTTCATGTGAATGGTAAAACATGCTGCCTTCCATTTTGTTACTGTAACTGTCTGATTCGAAGTGTAATGCATGTGCAATGCAATCAACTTGGGAGACCACAAAAATCCATTATGACTTTTCCAGTGTATGGTCCTCTAACCAATGCATTTTTCCAGTTCAACATTGGGATGGATTTTATTCTGAAGTGATCGTATTTATGCCATATAACTTTATATGGCTACCTATTTACTGCTTCAACTGTAACCGTGCCAATCAATTGAGATCCTACTTTTTTCTTTTTATCTAGATCACTTTTTTTTGTGCAAATTAGTCTATTTTCTCTTCGATCTTTTCATATTTTATAAGAATCTTCTTCAACAGCTTTAACTATCGCTTTCTTTAGATGGTGTTGTATAAACCATACGGATGTTCATTCTAAAGGAGAAAGAAGTGTTTGGTTGTGTTGGGACACTAACATAACTTTTATACCATGTTAATATTGCCCTTTTCTTAATGGTTACTAGAGTTTTCTGCTAAATAATATGGGAAGTAGAAATAAAGATAGAAAAGCTGAAAACAAATTGAAGAAAAAAGAGTTATCACTACATGTGTAAGGAGATATGCGGAAATACAAAGAGTGCTATAAGCACTTATAATGTCCACCAATGGACAAACAAAAGAGATGATAGCCAAGTCCACAAAGGGACAACACAACACAAAATATAAATGTCTCTTTATTGAAAGAGAGGGAGTTTTCAAGAATGAAAATATACAAAGGGGTTCACGCCTATTTATACAAATAAAATGAGAGAAAGGGGAGGCCACATGGCCTCAAAAGGAGAGCCACAAAGGGGGCTCCCATGGAGTCGTTGGGAGCCCCCAACGGTTACAATTGTGACTGTTGGGGGCCCCAATGACTCAATGGTGGGGCCCCTTAAGTGGGTAAAAAAGAAGGAAATAAAAAAGAAAAAAAAAATAAATGCAAAAATAAAAAGAGAAAAACAAGTACCCCTATCGGGTACATGTGAAATGACTAAAATACCCCTATCAGGTATGATTGAATATATATATTTATATGTATATATATATATATATATTGATTACATGTATTTTAATACCCCCCCTCAAGCTTTACAGGGATATGACAGAAAGCTTGCTGAGAAGGAACATAAAACGAGGAGCTGCAAGGGCTTTAGTGAAGAAGTCCGCCAACTGGTACTCGGATGTAACGTAAGGCAGTGCTATGGTTCCTCTTAGGTATTCATCATGAACGTAGTGGCAGTCCATCTCGATGTGTTTAGTACGCTCATGAAAGGTGTGATTGCTTGCGATATAGATTGCGCTTTTGTTGTCACAACACATCTTCGAAGGAGTAAAGATGACTATGCCCCATATCACTGAGGAGACTTCTTAGCCACACAAGTTCCATGGTTGTAGTGGCCATAGCACGATATTTTGCTTCTGTTGAGGACAATGATACTTTGTGCTACTTCTTGCATCTCCAAGAAATCATAGTCACTTAAGAAAACACAAAAACCAGTAGTTGAGACTCTATTATTGGGATTTCCTCCCCAATCAACATCAGTATAAGCAATTAAATCAAGTGATGACGAAGAGGAAAGAAAAACTCGCTTAGTTATGGTGTTTTTGATGTATCTGACTATCCTTAAGAATACACTCATGTGCACAGTTGTAGGTGTATGTTGAAACTGACTGACTGAGTGAACTACATGAACTATGTCTGGTCGAGTGATGGATAAGTAGGTCAGAGACCCAACAAGTTAGCAGTAGGGAGTAGTATTAGACAGTGTAGTATACGTGTTTTGTATTTACAGTTTGGATCCGGATCCGGATCCAAACTACTTGTATGTAGCATGTCCACAACATAATGGCATACTTGTAAATAACCCCAGCTTATCAGGGTTATTGTGAAGGCTATGTATTAGGGCTTTTGCCTATTAATTAATGAAATAGGTCACAATTTCTGTTGTTGAGAAATCGTGACTCATTGCAGCCTCTCTCTCTTCCTTCTCTTAATTTCTCGTTCGCAGGCTCTGGAGAAAACTCACATGGTATCAGAGCATGTCTGATCCAAGGGCTGAAATTCTTCTACACAGGTACGTCCATACAAGATCTTCCTTTCTCTACTGGAATACGAGCCCCAGGTACTTCTGCCATCCTCAGATCTTCTTCCTTCAATCTATTCCTCTGCTGGAATACGAGACCCAGCCCCAGGTACTTCTTCCTTCAATCTGTTCGTACTTCTTCTCTAATGGAATACGAGACCTAGCCCCAGGTACTTCTTTCTTCAATCTGTTCGTACTTCTTCCTTCAATCTATTCCTCCATCTTCACATCTCTTTACATCCAGTTTGATTGCTGAAACTGATTTGGGTTTGGGCCAAATCCATTTTCACGATATTTTTGTCCATCGAATCAGTAGATCTCTCGATTTGGATTTGCTTCTTTGGATTTGTACCAAATCAGCTTTTTCGATTTCTTTGCTTTCACGATATCTTTTGGGGTTTTATCGGTTGCTCCAGATCTGTACATCAGATTTGTCTCTCCCCTTTCCATTCAATTTCACACATTTGGGTTTTATCGGCTGCTGACAGATCTGTACATCAGCGATATTCCTTTTATTTCTACTTTATTATTGCTGTGTGCAATTTTTATATATTTTTTTCAAAAAAAAAGAAAGGAAAAGTCTTAGCTTCCTTTATCAAATCAGATTAGACCTGATAATCCGGGTATCAGTTCTGATAATCAGATTCACGCTGAATTCTTAGTTCTCTACTGTTTAAAAAAAAAAGAGTTGCTGCATTTATATACTGATTGCACACGCCAATAATATTCTTTTTCTTGTTCTAAGTCATGGATTCTTCTTCTTCTCAAACTTTTCTCTCATCCAACTTTCTTGGCCAACTCATTTCTGAAAAACTTACCAATTCCAATTTCTTGATCTGGAAGAGACAAATTCTTCCATTCATTAAAAGTCAAGGTCTTTCTGGACATTTAAATGGATCAATTTCAGCCCCTCCAGAATTTATCATACAAGAAACTAAGGACGGAAACGAGGCTGATTCTATACAACGAATACCAAATCCTCAAAATGAAAATTAGATGAAGCGTGATCAAGCTGCAGTTGCTTTCTTTATCTCCACTATCTCTCAAGAAGTATTGGTGGGAATTCCAGATGAGTGCTCACCAAAAGAATTATGGGACCGGCAAGTGAAGACATATTCTGAGATTTCAGAGGCTAGAATTTTCTTTCTTCAGCGTGAATTTCAACTCCTCACTAAGGGTTCCATGTCTGTCATGGAATACTTGAACAAGGTCAAGAACATAAGCGATCAACTAGCTGTTGTCGGATATGAAGTGACAGACAAAGATAAAGTCAGGCAAGCCTTGAATGGATTAGGATCGGAATTCCATGTTCTTTCGACCTCATTGTTATGTCTACTTAGCTTACCATCGTTTGAAGACTTGCAAGCGAAACTCCTTCAATATGAGATGACCTTAAAGGGGATGTCACATGACACTGGTGGACATGTTCTTGCTACTAGTGTTTCCTTTGTCCAGGGACGCGGTGATAGTCATTTTGGTGTAGGCAGAGGACGAGGACGAGGTACTCCAGGGGGGCGTGGGTTACTACCCACCCCGAATGCCTCTCCTTATAATCTGAAAAACGTGCCCACCTGTTATCTCTGTAACAAGCGAGGTCACGTCAAAGCCAACTGTTGGCACAATCCACAGAACAAAGGAAAGTTCCAAAAGGGTGAGAGCTCGTCAGGACGAAAGGAGAACCCTTCAAAGTTTGGTGGTGATGTGAAAGAGCTTCTTTTGGCTGCATTATCTGAACTTGATCTGAAACACGATGATAAAGGAGTCTGGTACATTGATTCAGGGGCAGCTACTCATGTCACAGGTAATGCAGGTAAATTCTCTACTTTAACTCCTTATTTTGGAAAAAGTAACATCGTCACTGGAGACGGGTCACACCACCCCATCACCCACATTGGAAATGTTTCTATCCCCTTGCCTAAATCCCCACTTCATCTTTCCAATGTTCTTCATGCCCCAAATATTACAAAAAATATTATTTCTGTTTCTAAGCTTGTTGATCATACCAATTCTTCTGTTGAATTTACTCCGTCTTTTGTTTATGTCAAGGATCTACAAACAAAGAAGACGTTCGCTAGAGGGGAACGCCGGGGAAATATGTATGTCTTCTAGGAGGACCCTTCTACTTGTGTTCGACCTACCTTGAAGTCATCTCCTCTGTCCATGTCGTCAAAGCATATTCATGTGTTCAATTTGCAATCTTCAAATAAATGTAATAAGCCTGATTTTTGGCATTTGAGTCTTGGTCATTGTGGTAGAGTCTTCGTTGAGCGACTCGTATCTGATGGTCTTATTCCTGAGTCTGGCCTGATTCCTAGACCAGATAATAAAATGTGTTCAAGTTGTCAAATGTGTAAGAGTCATGTTCTTCCTTTTCATTCAATAAATAAGAGAGCTTCAAGGCCTTTTGAAATCGTCTGTTCCGATGTATGGGGACCGACTCCTAATCCTTCTAATTCTGGCAGCAAATATTATGTTACTTTTATTGATAATTTATCTCGCTTCACTTGGATATATTTCATGAAGAATTAATCGGAAGTTTTCTCTATTTTTCGTTGTTTTCATACATTTGCCAAAACTCAGTTTTCTTCTAATATTCTACATTTCCAATGTGATGGTGGGGGAATACTCCTCCAGGGATTTTATCAATTATCTCCAAGATAATGGGATAAATCGTAGAGTATCTTGCCTGCATACACCCCAACAGAATGGAATTGCAGAACGGAAACACCGTCACATTGTGGAAAGCGCTATGAGCATGATGCACGAAAGTCATACTCCCATAGGACTCTGGACAGAGGCATGTCACTCTGCTGTTTACATTATTAATCGTCTGCCCATGAAGCTTTTAGAAGATAAATCACCTTTTTTTGTCCTATTTGGGAAGCATCCTGATTATGATGAACTAAAAATTTTTGGCTGCACGTGTTATGTTCATATTGACTCTTCTCTGCGAAACAAGTTTCAGGTTAAGGCATCCAAGTGTAGATTTGTCGGATATGCAGATCACCACAAAGGGTACAGGTGTTATGATCCTGACAACAAACAAATTAAGATATCTAGGAATGTAGTTTTTGATGAGAATGATTTTGGAGATGGAGAATATGTTTTTGCCCAAACCAATATGAATACTCTATTTTATGATCCATGGCTCAGTGCAGAGCTCTTTCCTGCAACCAATGATGAGTGTTCTTCCTCTTGTGCTCAAAGAACATACTGTCAAGATGAATACAATGGCATACAGGAACTTGAAATAGAACATCCTCCAGAGATTAACAAGTTTGCTGGGCAAGTTTATAGGAGAAGAGAAAGGGACTCACTCTTGACTTCGGATGATATTGAACAAGAAGATCCTATGTTTGATCCATCCAACGACATTACTTCTTCAATTTCTAATACAGTAGCTATTCCGATCAGACGATCTGAAAGAGCTCGACATCCTATTGAAAGGTGGGTCAGTTATGAGAATTTCACCATGGATTTTCAGTTATTTTTGTCACAGAGTTGACAGGGCTGTTCTCCCCTGCCTTTCTTATCTGCCTCGCTTATCTCCAATTAATAAAGTGGATCTTAGGTCCTCGGCAAGGGATTGGCGTCGGCGCCCCAAAACGGGCTCCACGGGGACAAGTGGGCCCCGGGGCTCCTGCTCCTGAGAAAGAAAAAAAAGAAAAAATAACGGGTACTTGCATAGTTGTTGATTGAGTTAGTGTTACTTAACCTCCCGGTTATATAACATCTAGAACTTCAGGATCACTCAACGAATCCTCAAGTCGTCAGTGTGTCCAATGAAGAAAGGTATTCGCGGAGCTCAATAATCTGTGCTCGTTCGCTCGAGTTCTTGCATAGCCCAGGTCGGAGCAACGTGCCATCGGACGTTCAACAGGCAGTCTCACGATCGGGCATGAGCGTCCGGAAGTTTGAGAAAGAGATTGAGCCTAGACATTTTCATCAAGCCATTAATTCCAAAAAATGGATTCAAGCCATGAATGAAGAGATGGAAGCTTTGTACCAGTGTCAAACATGGACTGTTGTTCCTCGACCTCCAAATAGAAATGTTGTTGGCTCACGATGGGTCTACAAGATCAAATACAAACCGAATGGAAGTGTTGAATGATACAAAGCTCGTCTCGTAGCCAAGGGTTTCACTCAAGAGTTTGGACAAGACTATGATGAAACATTTAGTTCAGTTGTGAAAATGGGTACAATTCGCATTGTTCTTTCATTAGCTGTCGATTATGGTTGGAGAATAAGTCAGCTAGATGTGAAGAATGCCTTTCTTCATGGGGATTTGAAGGAAGAAGTATACATGGAACAACCGCCAGGCTATACAGAAGTAGATTCAAAGGAATATGTATGCAAATTAAATCGATCTCTCTATGGACTGAAACAAGCATCTCGATCTTGGTTTGAGAGTTTCTCTCTAGAAATTCAAAGACATGGTTTCTATCGATCGCAATTGGATCACTCCTTTATTCTTCGAGGTAAGGCGTTTACTACCTTCTTGTTAATATATGTTGATGATATAATTATTACAGGAAGTAATGAGAATCATGTTCAAGAAACTAAAGACCTTCTGACTCAAAGGTTCAAAATGAAGGACCTTGGAAACCTTCGGTACTTTCTTGGAGTAGAAGTGGATAGTCAAGGAAATAAACTTACTTTGACCCAACATAAATACATCCTGGATCTGTTAGAAAAGGGTGGAATGAAAGATTGCAAGCCTCTTGCTACTCCTAGTGTGCTTAACCAGAAACTAAGTGTGCAAGACGGAGACTTGTATCATGATCCCACCAAATATCGGAGTCTAGTGGGAATGCTTCAATATCTTACTTTTACCAGGTCTGATATTACATATTCAGTCAATCAAGTTTCTCAATTCATGCATGAGCCAAGGACGGGACACATGGATGCAGTAAAGAGGATACTGAGGTACTTGAAGAGTACTGTTGGAGATAGACTTTTGTACACCAAAAGCAGATCCATGAATACTGCTCATGACATAATTGCTTATTCAGATGCAGACTCGGCAGGAGATTCTAATGATCGAAAGTCAGTTTCAGGGTATGGCGTTTTCATTGGTGCCAATCTTGTTTCCTGGAGTAGTAGAAAACATAAGGCAGTGGCTAGATCTAGCACAGAAGCAGAATACAGGGCGATGGCTGCTGCTACGGCAGAAGTAACATAGACTAGACATTTGTTAATAGAGCTCAAAGAGTCGATTGCTAGTTGTTCTCTCTTTTGTGATAACCAAAGTGCTATTCAAATATCTCTTAATCCCATTCATCACAGCAAGACCAAGCACATTGAGTAGCATTTTATCAGGCAGAAGATTGAAGAAAAAGAGATTGAGCCCCATTATATTAGAACAGAAGACCAAGTGGTTGATTTGTTCACTAAAGTACTCATAAAGTGCCGTTTTTGGTTTCTAAAGAGCAAGTTGTCCATGATCCAAAATCATGCACAACTTGAGGGAGACTATTAGACAGTGTAGTATACATGTTTTGTATTTACAGTTTGGATCCGGATCCGGATCCGGATCCAAACTACTTTACGTAGCATGTCCACAACATAATGGCATACTTGTAAATAACCCCCGCTTATCAGGGTTATTGTGAAGGCTATGTATTAGGGATTTTGCCTATTTATTAATGAAATAGGTCACGATTTTTGTTGTTGAGAAATCGTGACTCATTGCAGCCTCTCTCTCTTCCTTCTCTTAATTTCTCGTTCGCAGGCTCTGGAGAAAACTCACAAGTAGGATCCTCGAGAAGTGTTCCATCTTCCAACCTTAACTTTGCATTGATAACTTTAGGGGTTTCTATCTTTTTATCATCAGAGATACCAAACTTAGAACAAATGTCAGCAGCAAGTTTCATCTGAGAAAGAATGTACCCTCGAGGAGAGTACGCTACTTCAATTCCTAAAAAATATCTTAAGAAACCAAGGTCAGACAAGTCAAAATTTCCTTTTAAAACTTTCTTAATATCATTGATTCATTGCTCATCACTTCCAGTGATGATCATATCATCAACATAAAGTAGTAGAATAACTACTGAAGACCTTGCACTTTTCATAAACAAAGCAGTGTCAGTATAGCATGAACGAAAATTCAAACTTGTCATTATATTGCTAAATCTATCATGTCAAGCCTTTGGAGCTTGTTTTAAACCATATAATGTTTTTTTAAGTTTGAGAATTTTATTTTCACCAATACATACTCCTGGTGGAGGATCCATGTAAACCTCTTCATTTAATTCACCATTTAGGAATGCATTCTTAACATCTAATTGATAAATAAGTCATTTTTTAAATGACGCAACCGTAATAAGAGTCCTAACACTAGTCATCCTAGCTACGGGCACGAAGGTTTTTTCATAGTCTATACCGTATTCTTGAGCGTATCCTTTTGCTATCAACCGGGCTTTATAACATTCTAATGATCCATCACTTTTAGTTTTAATTTTGAAGACCCATCTACATTCAATCGATCTCTTTCCACTGGGTAATGAAGTTATTTCTCAAGTTTTTGCCTTGTCAAGGGCACTAAGTTCTAAGTTCATGGCTTTAACCTATTGGGGGATGTTTTTGGCTTCATTATAATGTGAAGGTTCATGAAAAGAGTGTAACGCAATTAGACACGCTCTATACCTTGGAGTTAGAGACTCATAGGAAACAAACCTATTAGGAGGATTGGAGATTCAACCAAATCTCCTTAAATAGGTTTCTTCTGTGTTGGAACCTTGAGAGTATTTTTCTAAGGCACTCATGGGAACTTGTTGACCACGCCTAACATAGGTTTGGATGGGTCTATCACTTTCATTTTCAACATTGCTAAATGGAATATTCTCTAGGTCATTCAAAAAATCATTAGAGATTTCCTCTTCTTGAGGAGTCCCATCTTCTTGAGAGAGAAGATCAAATAAGAAAGCATATTCGCTTTCATCAATATCTTTAGTTTTCTCAAAACCATTTTCATTTTCTAAAAATGTTACATCTTTGGATACATATAGTTTGTTATTTTTAAGATCGAAGCATCTAAACCCCTTTTGATTTTCACCATATCCTAAGAAAACACTTTCAATAGCTTTAAGAGATAATTTGTCCCTTTTATGTATAAGGACAAGACATTTACACACAAAAATTCTTAATCTATTGAAATCGGGTGTTCTTTCAAATAGTTTTTCATATGAAGATGTATTTTGTAAGGATGAAGATATCATTCTATTTATCAAGTTGAAGTTAAAGCGGCTTCGGCCTAAAAACTTTTTGAAATTTCTTTGGAGATAAGAAGTGTCCTAGTGGTTTCCAAAATGTGTCTATGCTTTCTTTCGGCTAGACCATTTTGTTGAGGAGTCCTAGGACAAGATCTTTGATGACAAATGCCATGTGTTTCCAAATAATCTTGAAATTCATTTGATAGATACTCTCCACCCAAATCGGATCTAAGAGTAGAGATATTACTTGAAAATTGATTTTTGACTATCATATGAATTTTTTTAAAGAAGTCAAAGACTTCGGATTTTAAATTAAGAAAATAGATCCACACATATCTAGTGTAGTCATCAATGAAAGTAACATAATAGGAGTATCCTCCTTTCGATATGACCGGAGAAGGACCCCAAACGTCTGAATAAACTAACTCAAAAGGTCTTTTGGACACAAAAGTTCGATTTGGAAAGAGAGTGGATTTCATTTTTCTAAAAATACAATTCTTGCAAACAAAATGTTTCTCATTACAAATTTTCTTTCCAAAAGGAAATGAGTACATTTTTGAGAAACTTGGATGTCCAAGTCTTTGATGCGAAGTTTCAATATTTTTATCTTGGACATGATTACAAATAGAGTTAGTGGGAAGTTTCAAGTTGCTCATGTAATAGAGATCTCTCCTCCTATGGCCTTACCCAATCTGCTTCCCGGACCGGAGATCCTGTATAGAGCAATCCTTAGTTGAGAAGCACATCCATGATCACATATTTGAGAAACAGAGAGGAGATTTAAATTAAGTTGTGGTACCACTCTTACGTTTGGCACAAAGAAATCTTTGAAAAAATTTAAAGTTTCAAAACTTTTTACTTGTAAAGATGTACCATCGACGGTTGAAACATAAGAGTTTTTAGAGTTATTACACAAATCGGAAAGCCCATTTTCAAGAGGGGTCATATGAAAGGAAGCTTCAGAATCAAGAATCCAAGAAGACATACCTGGAGGAGAAGAAGAAGCTATGGCGGCACCCGAGGTTGATGGCGATTTTAGTAGAATTTGAAGTGCTTCCGATAGTTGAGCAAGAGAGGACTCTTTTCCTTTGATAGTTTCCTCCTTCTTTTGAGTAATTTCTTCAACGGATGCAACCTTATTCTTTGGTGCTTCATTTAGCTTAGGGCAATTAGGTCTTATATGACCTGATTCTTGGCAATGATGGCAAATGACTTTCCTATAGTTGTCATTATAGTTATTTTGCCTCCCAAAGTGTGGAGGCTTATAGGCTTTCACATGATTGTCGGGTTTAGACACGACCAAAACTTCTTCTCCTCCCTTAATCATGCCAAGTCGAGTTTCTTCTTGGCATATTTCGGCTATGGCATCTTCCAAAGAAAGAGGCTTAGATCTATAAAGTAGGAAAGATCTAACTTGTTCATATTCGGGCCTAAGCCCATGTAGAAATTGGAAAAAGTGTTCTTTTTTCATTTGTTCTTTTCTTAGTTCCACATCTTCACTAGAAACCCACTTTGGTTCTAGTAAAGATAGCTCATCCCATAAGGGTCCAAGAGTGCTAAGTAATCTCTTACACTCATTTCCTCTTGCTTAATAGTTCGAATTTTTTCTTGGAGGAAGAATTGATGAGCAAAGTCTTTTTGAGTATATATACCTTTCATAAAGAACCATACTTCATTGCCATCCGAAATTTAGCAATGTTGGTGCAAATTTTGAGCTCCACATTGTTCATGAACCAAGCAAGAATCTTTGCATGCTTGCTTTCCCAATCTTCCACTTTAGATTGGTGATCTTCAATGGCCTTCATGCGGGCATTTCCTTCAAGAGCTTTTTCTTGATCACCATCCATCTTGGTGAGTTGGAGTTGCGCTTCCGGAATGGTGCCCATAACGTATCCCCAAAGCTTTTTACCCTTGAGGTTGTTCTTCATGGCGGCGGCCCACATCATGTAGTTGGAACTATTAAGTTTGAATGAGAGATCAATCTTTTATTCTCCTTCCATTTAACCTCTCTCAAAAAGACAAACCAAGAAAGAGAGATACAAAATAAAAAATATAACCAGTCAACTAGCTATATCAAGAATCAAGAGCAACCACAAGACTCTGATACCATGTAAGGAGATATGCAGAAATACAAAGAGTGCTATAAGCACTTACAATGTCCACCAATGGACAAACAAAAGAGATAAGAGCCAAGTCCACAAAGGGACAACACAACACAAAATATAAATGTCTCTTTATTGAAAGAGAGGGAGCTCTCAAGAATGAAAATATACAAAGGGGTTCACCCCTATTTATACAAATTATTGAGAGTTATTATCGTCGAGGTAGGCCTAAGAAGACTTGGATGGAGATGATAGGAAAGAATATGAATGCTTTGAACCTCACCGAGGACATGGCATTGGATAGAAATGATTGGAGGAGAAGGATTCATGTGGAGGACCCAGAATGATTTTCTTTTTTGGTTCATATCGCCGACCTCAATGGTTTTGGGATGAAGGCGTAGTTGTTGTTGTTGAGAGTTATTATCGTGAGGGGGTTATTGGAAATTAGAAAGGTTATAAGGTGGTCTGGTGTATATTTTAACTTCTCATTTGTCTCTTGTGTAATTTTCTTTATTGACCCTAATCACTACTTAAGGGTGATTAGGGCTAATCGTGAATAAGACTTTTCAATCTTTTCACATCCAGGTTTCAACATTGTATCAGAGTCTCTCGGTCTTGGGAGAATCTGACGCCTAGGTTGAAGTTTGTTCTTCCTCTGTATCATAGTTCAGTTGTTCTTTCTCTCCTCCTAGCTCATATCTGTCTGTTCGATCTTTCTTCTGATCGAACCCATTTTCTTTTGTCTCTTCTCTTGTCCTGGGGTCTGACTAGTTCTGCACAATATGTAGATCTGATCAGACACCCTAGATCGTATGTTCCCCTTTTGATTCTTGTGGATGACACCTCAGTAATGTTGATGGATCGTGGTGCAGCAGATCTACCATTATGTGGAGAGTTCGTGGATTAGATCTGACATCATGATCGTGTTGCATCAGATCAACGATCATTCTGTGATTGGGTGAAGCAGATCTGAGATTGTGGAATAATGGGTGTCGTGTAGCCTGGAGAGTTGATGTTGGGTCAGATCTGAACGGTGTGGCTGACTGTCTGTGTCTCATATCAGAGTCGTGATGATGAGGTAGGCATTAAATCTAAAGTTATAAGGAGAGAGTTGATGTTGGGTCAGATCTGAACGGTGTGGCTGACTGCCTGTGGCTTATATCAGTGTCGTGATGATGAGGTAGGCATTAAATCTAAAGTTATAAGGTGGTGCTGGCTGTCGTTGGAATCAGATCTAATTTGATCTGATTATATTGTTTTTTATGCTCAGATCTGAAATCTATCTTGGCATCTTAGTTTAATCTTTTTATATAGTGTGGTATAGTGGTGACCTGTTTATTATCCTGCTGGTGGTGTTTGGGATATATATATTTATATTGCAAGATAGGGGATTTATCTCAGATTGCTTACGATTTCTTCTGGTTATATTTATCCAGTTCATTGGATAGCTTCTATCAGCCGTGAATACTATGGCTGAAATAAAGTCCGGTGATGGTGATCTAAGGTCAGAAGTGTCTGCAGAGTACAAAGTCTTTGCTAATCCATTCTCTTATGGGTCGTTCGTAAAACTGGACGACAATAATTATGAAAGGTGGTCGAGGACTTTCATGATGTCTGTGTCAGGACATCGTAAAAAACATATCTTGTTAGAAAAGGAACCAACTGAGAAAACTGGGAAATATGCCATAGGGCAGGAAGATAATGACATTGTTATGTCTTGGATTATAAACAGTATTCAACCACATATTGCAGATGGCTTAATTTACTATTCTACCACAAAGGAGATGTGGGACTCATTACATGACACATACTCTGTAACGCCCTGAAATTTTAACCCAGATTTATGTGGATTTTTTTTATAACAGCAGAAAGAATAACCAATATAGGGTTAAGCATTTCAGAACATTACATTTGAGAAAAAACTCAACACATGTATTTCATTTCATTATGATATGAATATTTAAATTACCATAAACCCAAGGAATCACTGAAACAGTAAATCAACAATCTCGATCCAATGCCTCATCCCGCAACCGCTTATAAGTCTGCCTGTTTACCTGAAAATGGTAAAATTTATAGGAATTAGACTACCACGTCTAAGTAGGAAAACTGTAACTTTTAATGCAGGTATGTCATGAATCTCGCATGTGATGTGAGTGTCAAAGGTGATTCTCAACATATGTCTAAATAGGTAAGCAGTTTATGCAACAGAAGTCAACAGTCATATACATGAGTATGTGAACAGTTATATAACAACCATAACTGAACAAGTAAAGCATAGTGTGTAGCATTAAGAAACAAGAGAGGTATGATATGCAACAGTGTGTAACATTAATAAGTGAGATGTGTATTGCAACAATCATAACATTAACATGTACAACTCTCAGATAATTGTTCAACTACCTCGTATCTACTCCTTTCATAATTTTATATCATCACCAACTCAGAATATAAAGCACGTTAAAGAACATAAACATATCTCTCCAGTATTTTCACTCACTGTAATACCTAACTGCTCTAAATTATGTTTAAATTATCTTACCCCGCGGGTACACACGGGCACAGGTGACCATCTCGGAAGAGAACGTTCGGGGGTATATTATTCAACAGTATTTTATTAACCCGGACATTCTAACTGAGACTGAATCCCCAAGGGAGCGACCAATAGCCGAGAGAATCTCCGAAGGGCTCAACTCAAGATATGATGCATCCCTAACTTCTGCAGAAGACACAGAACTACCACATAGGACACATAAGTAGTCCTGGTCTCTAACTCCGAGGATGGAGACCAACGAGTCGCTTCACGCTCGAAACACAATACAAGTCCTCAAAGTTTTGTACCACCTACCCTCTCCAAGGTAAGCCTCAAAAACTGGTTTCATTAGTTAATCATTTTCCCGAAGTTCAGGACATTTCCCAACTTCTTTGTATTGCCATTGCAGTAGATCCCAACCTTAGTCATTTTACCAAGGTGTATAAACCATCCATATCCTTTTCCACATTGATTTCTTAATCTCACTCAGAGTGCTCCGGTGCTTTTAAACCAGTCAAGCACACAATAATTACAATTAGGTTTTCATCACTCTTATTAACATAGCACGCAAGCCAATAACTCAAGTACCCACGTCGGGTAACCCATTCATATATTGCTCTCTTAGGCAAAGCACATACCCACATATCACTATATACTCCATCATATGTGTGAAACCAATATAACAACCCCATTCCTCAACACAACTAACATACTGCATTCCAGCAGTTCAAATAAGACATTTTCTGACAAAAAACAGTTTAAGCACGTGGTATTTCATGTAAACCAGTCCCAGTCAACATAACTACTTGAAGTCAATACTGATGATGGAAAATAAATTAACTTAGAACTCAAGTCTAACAATAGATAATAGAATAACTTGAAATCAAGCATAATAATAGGTAATGAAAAGATATGTATTCAAATTTAATATTCGTTATTAATTCAATATTGAAACAGATTTGATATGGTTAATAAGATGACATATAGTTATCTTGGATATTAGTCAACCTAAAACAAATCAGTTTGATGACAAAACACAAGATATCATATAATCAAATTTAATCATCGTCAACAAAATAATAGGAATTCAGATTTGATATCATCCATAAAATAACATATTACTCACGTACAAATTATCATATAAACCATATGTTTACATTGTTTTTTTTTATGTTTGGGCATTATGTATGTGATACTCTGTGTATAAGATCAACTTGCATTACATGTGAGCTTTAGAAACAATCTTTCTTATTTAAGAACATTGAGAAGTTTTCCTGTTTATGAAAGTCAAGTTTAAGATTTCAAAGCCCGGGTAAACTATAAACAACTTAATACATCATGTTATATATAGATGGAATAAAATGTTTCCAATAGCATGCATGTGAATAAGCAATGCTGCAGAACCCAGACTCATAACACTTGTAAACAATAGTTACTGCAGTTTCATTTCCAACTCAATGATTTAATCTAATTTTCCTGAATTAAACCTAGACTTAAACAACTGTAACCCATCAATCAATCACAATCATATACAACGCAATATATTAACCAAAGATGCTCGATTTATCCAAAAATTCAAATAGACACATTCGGCTGTCCAAAAAGAACGAATATAAGGACGGGTGGTCAGAGTGTAACAACCACCTTGGGCTGTCCAAAACAGATGTACCTTAATTAGTGACAGCCTTATACAAGCATGGATAACCAAAGCCCAAAACACCTGTATCAGGTAATACATTCGCATTACCCATTAGGCAGGAGTTCCCAAAAAAAAAATCCATTGAGAAACACGTGGTAATGTAACCATGGAAGCATACCCCAAACATGTCGGGACATGAGCATTCCAATATGTGAGTCCATTATATTTTCACAAAAAGAAAACTAACCAGATAACAAGGTGAAACTGAACATATCATGGAATTCATTTCAATATGAAGAAAAGAAATCTAAGAAAACACAAAACAAAATTTCTAAAAGAATAAAGTATTCATCAGATCTAGAGGAGTCCCATACTTCCCTGAAAAAAAAAAAACACCATACATCACATTACTACAGAGAATGCTTCATAGCAGAAAACAAAGAACATACATCTCAAGAAATGTGCAGCTTGGGTAGAAAAGTTATGACAAGAATACTTAGAGCCTATATTTTTTTCCCTCGAGTTAGGGTTAGGCAAGAAACCCCCAAACTGTTGGGATTTGGGAATCACAGGGTTAGAGTCAAACAGAAAACCCCCGAATCTAGTTCGTAACCACCAAAAAACCCAGCATTTTTCCATCTTCGGTTTTCCAGCAGCCAAGAACCCCATCGGGAAAACCCCAAGCCCCATACTCGACCCACGAAATAGCTAGAAGAAAAGGGGAAAACAGGAAAATCTACATTCTTTTAAAGGTTAAAATCCCCATATCCCACCCGGATTCATGCGATACCCAACAAGAAAAGCTATCAGAATCCTACCTCTTTCCAGATGAAAAATCGTTGGAGGTGTCGGTAACAACAGTTGCAGGTGGTCGGCTTCCTCCGGCGCCAGTACTTCTGTAGGCAAGTGCAAGATTGTCGACAGCGAGGAGAAGGGCTCCAACGAGGTGGGAGGGAAGAGCCGAGAGGAGGAAGAGAGATGAGGGGTGAGACCTACTTTCCCCCTTTTAACGAGAGGAGACCAGCGGTTACGCCCCCTCTTGACATTCTTGATTTGCAAGAATCGTGCCCTAGGCACGATTCTTGAACCCTGGTATTAATTATAACGTAGTCGGGTCCGGGTCCAAACCCCGCAACCCGCTACTTGGGATCCAAATCCCAATTTGGATCTGGCTGATTACGAGAGTGGATCCAGGTTGGTTCTCTAGTGCTGGATCCACAAGGAACGTGGATTCGGGTCTCAAGTGGATGGTGGATCCACAGGTTGGATCCATTTGGGTCCAACCCCAATTACCCAATTCTTTTATTATAATACTTTTTAAATTATTTTTTATTAAACATTATTATTATGTATATACTTTTAATACCCATATATATATATATATATATATATATATATATATATATTTCCTTTTGGATCCGGGTAACGGATCCCGGACCCAATATGTATAAAATCACTCGAATTTTACAGGTATTACATACTCTCAAGACAAAAATGTTAGCAGAATTTTGCAAGTCGAGCAAGAAATATTTAAGCTGCAGCAGGGCGATCAGAATCTTTCCCAATATTATGCATCAGTCAAATCTGCCTATGAAAGGCTCAACTCTGTTCATCCTTCCTGCTGCACTAATCATAAGACTCATCAAGAGCAGACTATGTTGTCTCGTTTTCTATCTGGATTATCACCTGATTACTCAGTAGCCAAAGTACAAATGCTTACTGGCTCTAAAATCCCTACTCTAGTTGATGCCTACAACCGATTAAGCCGTCTTGCTGTTACACTTCCTCAGCCTCATGGGGACTCTCAGACTTCTGCTCTCATTGTTACTGGTGGACGAGGACATGGTTTTTCTAGTTCTTTTAGAGGCAGAGGTTGTGGAAGAGGCAGTGGAGGTCGTAGTAGGCTTCAATGTACCTATTGTGGCAAGCAGGGGCACCTTGAGGATCGTTGTTGGGATAAGAACCCTAAAAGTCGTCTACAAAGCTCATCATCGTTCCCCAAAGCAACTGCTCAGATTGCTTCTTCCATCACTGAACCTGTGCCTACCTCTTTAACCAATACGATCACTCTCAATCGTGCAAAATATGATCAGCTTCTTTCTCAGAGTTCTGCTTCAATGTCTGCCGCTACTGTAGTGACCGATGGGGCATGCTCTGCAGGTACTCAGGTGGATGATGGGGGTAAGATGTGGATTATTGACTCTGGAGCATCTTGACACTTTTGTGGAGATTCACATAGTTTCTCTACACTGGTCCATACATCTATCCCTCGTCATGTTAAATTGGCAGATGGTAGATTATCCCCAATGGTGGGGGAAGATGGTAGATTATCCCCAATGGTGGGGGAAGGAGATGTGCATCTTACCCCTACATTACAGATTCAACATGTCCTCCATGCTCCACAGTTTCCTAAGAATTTATTATCCGTAAGCCAACTTATAAAAGAACTAAATTGCCGAGTTATATTTGACCCTGGTTCTTGTGTATTTCAGGATTTGCTGTCTGGGAAGAAGATTGGTGGAGGCCATGCGGAGGGAGGTGTTTACTATCTTACACAACCAGTTGGAGTAGCATCTTCATGTGAGGAATCGAGTTCTAATTCCTACCAATGGCATCTCAGATTGGGTCATCCTTCTCTTTCAAAACTTCGAAGAGTCATTCCACAAGTCTCTCCTACAACATCCTTTTAGCGTGAAGCGTATCAGTTGGGCAAGCATCATCGTAGTTCCTTTTCTTTAAGTCAGAGTTGTTCTAGTCAGAGTCCTTTTGATCTAATTCATGTTGATGTTTGGGGGCCTAGTCGGGTTCCTAATAGATTTCAGTCTAAGTATTATATTGTCATTGTTGATGACTACTCTAGAGTGTCTTGGGTCTTTTTATTAAAGGAGAGATCTGAAGTCCTGTGTGTTCTCCAATCTTTTATTTTTGAAATAAAGACTCAATTTGGTTCCATTGTTAAAATTGTTCGTACTGACAATGCTCTTGAATTCAAATCTAGCAAACTATTACAATTTTATCGGGATAATGGGATTTGTCCTCAATTTTCATGTGCCTGTATGTCCCAACAAAATAGGGTAGCTGAAAGAAAACACTGACACCTTTTGGAAGTAACTCGAACCCTTATGATTCAAACAAACATGCCAACTTCCTTTTGGGGAGATGCCCTTCTTACTTCCTGTTACCTTATTAACAGGATGCCATCTACTGCTCTTAATGACCAAATTCCTATCAGACAACTTTATCCTGATTGTTCTTTATTCAAAGTTGCTTCTAAGGTATTTGGTTATGTTTGTTTTGTGCAAAAACTGGGACCTACTAGGGACAAACTAGCTGCATAGGCACTTAAGTGTGTCTTCCTTGGGTATCAAAAAAACCAAAAGGGATACAAATGTTTTGACCCCATTGATCGTAAAGAGTATATCAATGTGGATGTCACTTTCTTTGAGACTATTCCTTACTTTTTGCCTTGTACGTCTCGTGTGAATCCTGATACGTCTAAATCGTTTCCATTACCCATTCCTCCTATTCCTTTGGAGTCGGTACCTTTGGGACCTTCATTATGTTCTGATCCCTCTTCAACTCGGTTCCATGATCCTCCATTGGTGTATACTCGTCGTCAAGCCTCCTCTCGTGGGCCTTCTCCGTCTTCTCTTCCTGCTGACAGGGATCCATATTATGTTGATGAATCTATTGCTTCTCCTGATGATTGTAGAGCAGATCCTGAGATTGAAAATGATCTGCCCATAGCCCTGAGGAAAGGCACGCGTCAGTGTACTCTGCACCCAATTTCAAAGTTTATGTCCACAGACAGGATTGGAAAGAGCATGCAAAACTTTCTATCTGCTTTATCTGCCACCACCAGTCCTATCAATCATCAACAAACTTTATTAGATCCTCAGTGGAAACAAGCAATGCAAGAAGAAATGGATGCCTTGATTTCTCAAAGGACGTGGGAGCTTGTCGATCCTCCTTCTTATGCGGATATTGTTGGGTGTAAGTGGGTGTACACTATTAAATATCATTTTGATGGCACTCTGGAGAGACACAAAGCACATCTAGTCGTCAAAGGCTACACCCAAACATATGGGGTGGACTTCTTTGAGACTTTCTCTCCCGTAGCCAAAATGGGTACTATACACTTAGTTATTTCTGTGGCTGTTCATCATGGGTGGAGTATGACCCAGCTTGATGTGAAGAATGCCTTTCTATATGGGGATCTATCTCAGACTGTCTACATGCAACAACCACCCGATTTTGAGTGACAGGGGGAGTGTGGCAAAGTGTGTAAACTAAAAGAGGCAATATATGGGCTAAAGCAAAGCCTGCGTGCATGGTTTAACAAATTGTTCGAGGTGATGTCTAAATTTGGCTTCCAGAGGTCACCATCAGATTATTCTTTGTTCATAAAGAATAGCTCTAAAGGCTGTGTGATTATGGTTGTTTATGTTGATGATATAATTCTAACTGGAGATAGTGAGCAAGAGATTTCCAGCACCAAGGCATATCTGCAAAAATACAAAGGATCTGGGTCCTCTCAGGTACTTGGGAATTGAAGTAGCCAGAAATAGAGAAGGTATGGTTCTTTCTCAAAGAAAATATGTACTTGATCTTTTACAGGAGACAGGGATGCTTGGTGCAAAACCTGCCAATATTCCCATGAATCCTAAACTACTCTTGTATGACGAACAATCTGAGGCAGTTGATAGTAAGTCCTATAGGACTCTCACTGGTAAACTTCTCTATGTTACTGTAACAAGGCCTGACATATCATTTGCTGTTGGAAAGTTGAGTCAACTCATGGATAAACCAAGAAAAGTTCATTGGGAGGCAACTATGATGGTTCTTAAATACCTGAAGACATCTCCAGGAAAAGGTCTGTTGTTTAAAAAGGGGGCAAATCTTGATGTCTGCATATACTGATTCTGATTATGCAGGGTCTGTGGATGATAGGAAATCTACTGCCGGGTTCTGTGTCTTTGTTGGTGGCAACTTAGTTTCTTGGAGAAGCAAGAAACAAGCTGTAGTAGCAAGATCAAGTGCTGAGTCAGAATATAGAGCCATGGCACAAACTGCTGTTGAAATAATTTGGATAAAATCTATGCTTACTGGATTGGGCATAAAGGTCGCTCTGCCTATGATGATGATATGTGATAACAAGGCAGCCACGTATATCGCTAATAATCCTGTATTTCATGAGAGGACTAAGCATATTGAGATAGATTGCCATTATATTCGAGATATGGTTCAAGCAGAAAATATATCATAAGTTCATGTTTCTTCAGAAGATCAAGTAGCAGATGTTTTTACCAAACCCCTTCCTATAGCAGAATTCTCAAAGTGTTGTAACAAGCTGAGCATGATTGACATCTATGCTCCAGCTTGAGGGGGAGTGTTGAGAGCATGGTTGCCAGTTGAGGAAGCGGGAGCGGGAAGCGATACGGGAAGCGGGAGCGGGAAGCGAGGCACTTTCAAAATTTTAGGAAGCGGGGAAGCGTGGGACCACTTAGGAGCGATTCGGGAAGTGTCTCAGAAGCGACCTAGGAAGCGTCTCGGAAGCGACATAGGAAGCGTCTCGGAAGCGAGGGGGAAGTGAAAAAAATAAAAATAAAAAATAAAAAATACAAAAAAATTGAAAAAAACAGGGGAAGCGTGGGGGAAGCGAGGGGGAAGCACGCTTCCCATTAAAGGGAAGCGCGTCCCCCATTAAAGGGAAACGCGTCCCCCATTAAAGGGAAACACGTCCCCCATTAAAGGGGGATGCGCTTCCCAAAAAAGGGGGACGCTTTCCCCCATGCTTCGGAAGCGCGACGTTCTACGCTTCGGGGAAGCGCGCTTCCCCTTTTAGCTAGGCGCTTCCGGTAACCCTGGTTGAGAGTTATTATCGTGAGGGGGTTATTGGAAATTAGAAAGGTTATAAGGTGGTCTGGTGTATATTTTAACTTCTCATTGGTCTCTTGTGTAATTTTCTTTATTGACCCTAATCACTACTTAAGGGTGATTAGGGATAATCGTGAATAAGACTTTTCAATCTTTTCACATCTAGGTTTCAACACAAATAAAATGAGAGAACGGGGAGGCCACATGGCCTCAAAAGGAGAGCCACAAAGGGGGCTCCCATGGAGTCATTGGGCGCCCCCAACGACTCAATGGTGGGGCCCCTTAAGTGGGTAAAAAAGAAGGAAATAAAAAAGGAAAATAAAAAAATAAATACAAAAATAAAAAGAGGAGAAAAACATGGCATTGGATAGAAATGAATGGAGGAGAAGGATTCATGTGGAAGACCCATAATGATTTTCTTTGTTGGTTCATATCGCCGACCCCAATTGTTTTGGGATGAAGGCGTAGTTGTTGTTGTTGTTGTACAAAAATAAAAAGAGGAGAAAAACAAGTACCCCTATCGGGTACATGTGAAATGACTAAAATACCCCTATCGGGTATGATTGAATATATATATTTATATGTATATATATATATATTGATTACATGTATCTTAACAATATGGTCCAAAGAATGCCCTTTTGTCTCACACCATAAATATTGATCAATGCTAAGTCATTGAATGATATAATACTTCATGAATCAGCTACACCTGCTTATAACATTTGGTTCACAATAAGTCAACCACAATGAACCAAAGAAACCTCTTTTTCTGTATAAATAATTGATAGAGGTATGTTGCTAGTAGAGGACTCTCTTCTTCTCGTCCTCGCATTTTCGAGCTCCTGGAGATCTTCCAGTTAGAAATGCTAATAATATTGCCCAATGTATGCTAAATACTGTTATTTTTTTCCTTCAGGCTTGGGGAAATTCATTGAGTAACATACATGGGGGCTCAATCATGTGCTTGGTTGTACTGATTGCAGTGCAATCAGTTTATTCTAGTGGAAAATCATAATCTTAAAGTTAATGCTTCCAACTCATGCACATCTAAGAAAAGATAAATTTAGAACCATGTTATTTCTTTAGATAGTTCAATATTTTTAGAGAAAACTTCAAACACTTTTCAGTTATTATATTTAAATGACAAAATTGTCTGGGGAAAAAGTTACCTTTTGCCCATCATTAATTATTTTCAGTTCACCCAATGATCTTCTTGCAGATGAAATAAATGTTAAAGGCAGCCAAGCTTTTCTATTTGACTAAATCATGGACGATCCCATGAATATATTATGGGGGTATGTCTTTGTTGCAAAAGTAAAAACTCATATGGTTAAGTGTAATAACTGAAGAAGTATGTGGCAAATGGGTGTCAATTAGGTGTCTTTTTTGGATTTTTTCAAATCTCTCATCTTTCTGGCACCCTTATCATTTTTCCTAGGGATAGTGTCTTCTTCCCTACCATCACCATCCAAAGATGTGTATTTTTTTTAGGACAAAGTATTCTGTATCTTGGGTAGATCAATTCAATCTTAGCTACGGTCGGTCTATGTAACATGGGTATTTCAAAATGCCTTGCTTACTGACATCAAAACTAGTACTTGGTTTCTGGTGCTGGGTACTTTCACATATATATACGCTAATAGACTACATCAGTGTTGTAAGTATTGTACAATATGATACATAACTTTGGGGGAACTCGATACGATACACACCCATAACTCGATACGGATGTGTATGGTACCTGTATCGGGTGTATCGTACGATGCACCTCGATATAGGGTGTAAGTGTAACTTACGATACACAATCAGTGCAATTTAAGTTGCACTGATTTTGATTTTATTTTTTTTGAAATATACAAGGCCCCTTAGGGCGAGTCCATGTTCATTTCTAAAGAGCTTGAGAGTGATTTGGGGTCAATTTCTTGCAAGAAGAAGATGATGATGGTGATTATAATCATGATTGACATTATGTAATTCATTTTTGTTTGAATTTTGAAAAAATTTGATGATGTAAAATTTTCAAGTATTGAGAAACACGGGATTTTGTTTTTGTTTATGTAAACATGCACTCTTATGAATCTTGTGACTTGTTAACTTGGTTTTGTTGTTTAATATGCATGCATTTTTCTTGTGAGATATGCATTCCATTCATAATTTCATAGCATATTATCTTTGATTATTGACTGTTTGATGTCTTATGCAGCTCATAATTGTTTGATATGTGATATTATGGATTTATTTATCATTGTTTCTTGTGTTATGAATTTTTTAGAAATTTTCTTTTTTTTTGTATTTTTGGTTTTTCTAGTAAAAGTATGATTTTTTACGATACATATCTTATTTTGGTCATGGCTGATACGGGCTATGCAGCTCATAATTGTTTGATATGTGATATTATGGATTTATTTATCATTGCTTCTTGTGTTATGATTTTTTTTAGAAATTTTCTTTTTTTTTGGGGGGGGGGGTTAGTAAAAGTATACGGTACATACCTTATTTTGGCTCTGGCTGATGCGGGTTACAATACACTTTTTACAACCTTGGACTACATATTTCACATTTCTATAAATAAAAATTTTCACCAATTTTTGGAAGCTCTTTCTCTCTTGATATGTGTGTGTGTGGACCAGAGTTACCGGAAGTGCCTAGGTAAGTGGGGAAGCGCACTTCGGAAGCGCAGAACATCGCGCTTCTGAAATGCGCGGGGAAGCGCCCTTTTTAAATGGGAAGTACGCTTCCCTTTAATGGGAAACACACTTTCTTTTAATGGGAAGCGCACTTTCCCCCACACTTCCTCCATTTTTTCATTTTTTTTTGTATTTTTTTTTCGCTTCCCCTCGCTTCTTAGATCACTTCCTAGGTCGCTTCCGAGACGATTCCCGATTTGCTCTTAAGTGGTCCCACACTTCCCGCTTCCTAAAATTTTGAAAGTACTTCGCTTCCCGCTCCTGCTTCCTCAACTGGCAACCATGGTGTGAACACAGATTAGTAATGATGTGGTGCACTAGGTACACTGACATCCACCTAGTAGAAACCATATCTTTTCATAGTTTTGAGGTTTTTTTGTTAATTAATACCTACAGATGTGATCTACATATAATGTTTAGTAGAAACAAGTTTTGGATGATGTCACTGTGGTGTGCAGGTAGGTTTTTTAGGAGTTTAAAAAATCAATTGCCCACAATATACCAAATTTCATGACTTGAAGGGTCATATTTTTTTGGTTGAAAAAATGTGATATAAGGTATGATTCCTATGAAACAAACTATGGTGAATACATATATGGGGTTTGATTGAGCAGATGCAGCCTACACTTTGATTTCCACTAGGTGGGTGTAGGTGCACCTACGTAGCTGTTGGCCTCACCCTCCTTTTGTAAAACGTGTTCTACCTGTACTACCTGTGTCAAATATGTACACATACCCCTATCCAAGTGACACAGAGGTTGATTAATACTTCTCCAATGTTAATTATTCGAGGGGCCAACTTTAAGATTGGCAAATAAAAGTTAAGCTTTTTCTTGTAATGATTGATGTGGATTAGGTACTGGAAGAGGGTTAACTCTTTCTATTGGGAAGAGTTTTCTCAGCAAGAAAAAGAGACAAAATGAGCACTGATGATTACATTAATCCATGTTCTTTGTCTTTATTGTGCCTTCTGTTTTATTTATGCTTGTCATAAAAATCTATACTCTATAGATCCACTAAAGGTCCATGTCAAAGTGTTTATTGCAGAAAATTTTAGCAGCATATCTTGTTAAATTATGTATATATATATACATATACTTATATATATATACATAAGTATATATATACATATATGTATATATATACAGTTTTTTCTCTTTCTTTCCTCAAAATACCCGATAGGGGTATTTTGGTAAAACCACATGTAATCTTTTTCTTTTTATATTTTTTCTTTTCTTCTTTTTTCTTTTTCCTTTTTTCTTTTTAGCTTTTTGTAAGACCACAAGGGCCCCACACATGTAGTCGTTGGGGCCCCAACGGTCATATTTATGACCGTTGGGGCTCCCAACGACTACATGGGAGCCCCTTGTGGTCCCCTTCTTATGACTCCCTCCTCTATAAATAGAGGAGGTTTTTCCTCTTGTAAGGCATTGGGTTTTCACCCTTCTCTTCCTTTCTTCAATAATATTCAACTTATGACTTTAAGTCATTTTCTACTTTTGTGAGTTTTGTGTGTACACCTTTGGTGTTTGTGTTCTTCGCTCTTGTGGTCACTCTTAAAGAGTGCTTTTGCTCTATTGGTGCTTCCGCCTCTTTTCATTACATGGTATCAGAGCTCGGTTGGTGATTGGGCTTCTCTTTGTTATCTTGGAACGTGTGCTTCTCAAGCTTTTGAAGAAAGGAAGAATATTTGGTGCCGATGGAACGTGATTCTAAAGTTGAGCTTTCTTTTAAGCTCAATGGGTCCAACTATCTTATGTGGGCCTCCGCTATGGAAAATCATCTAAGAGGTAAGAAACTTTGGGGTTTTGTTATGGGAACTACTCCCGAACCCTCTCTTGTTCTCACTAAAATCGAAAATGAGGTTGAAAAAGCTTTAGATGGCGATGAGCGCATCAAAGCTATCAATGACCATCAATCCAAAGTTGAGGATTGGGAGAGTAACCATGCCAAAATTTTGGCATGGTTTATGAACAATGTAGACCTTAAAAATTGTGCTAATATTGCCAAATTTAGAAGGGCCAATGAGGCATGGTTTTTCCTTACGGGTATGTATACACAAAAGGATCTTGTTCGATAATTTTTTTGTCAAGAAAAAATCCGTTCCACCAAACAAATGGATATGAGTGTCCGGGACTACTTTAGCTCTCTAACCCCTCTTTGGGATGAACTTGCTCTTCTTGAGCCTAAATGGGTGGCTCCGGAAGATATTGAGTTAAGAAGAAAACAAATTGAAAAAGAGCACTTTTTCCAATTTCTTCATGGTCTTCGCCCGGAATTTGAACAAGTTAGGGCATCCCTTCTCCATAGAAGCAAAGTCTTATGTTTCAACGGCCGATGGAACATCTTTGAAAAATGAAAGTATTGAAATACTTGATTTTAAAAATTCTCAAAACTTTTTCGTTCCTAAAGTTAGAATCGTTCCAAAAATTAATTTAAATCTTTTTTCCGTTTCCCAAATCACCGATCATGGATGCCAAGTCTCTTTCTCACCTAAAGATTGCACCGTGCAGGATCTCCAGTCAGGGAAGCTGATTGGGTAAGACCATAGAAGGGGTGATCTCTATTTTATGGATTTTTTGACTCTTCCATCTAAGTCATCTTGCAATCTTGTAAAAGACAAAAGTACTGGAATTTGGCATGAGAGACTTGGTCATCCAAATTTTGTAAAAATGTCTCTTTTTCCTTTTTTGAACAATACTTGTAAAGATTGCATTTTTGGGAAATCTAAAGCTACTCCATTTCCTCAAAGAAGTTACTTCACCATTCGGCCTTTTGAACTTGTTCACTCCGATGTGTGGGGACCTTCCCCTATTTTGTCTAAAGGAGGATTTTCGTACTATGTGGTCTTTATTGATGACTTCACTCGATTTACATGGATTTACTTCCTAAGTCGCAAATCCGAAGTTTTCTCATTCTTTAAAGAATTTCATGCGATGGTTAAAAATCAATTTTTGGGAAATCTATCTATTCTTAGGTCCGATTCGGGAGGCGAATATATGTCCAATGATTTTCAAAGCTATTTAAAAGAAAATGAAATTTGTCATCACGTTCTTGTCCTAACACTTCACAACAAAATGGTCTTGCGGAAAGAAAGCATAGACACATAATAGAAACCACAAGAACGTTATTAATTTCAAAAAATATTCCAAAATCCTTTTGGGCCGAAGCGGTTCTAACCTCAACATATCTTATCAATAGAACCCCTTCATCTTCTTTGAAAAATCTTTCTCCATTTGAAAAACTTTACAATATGTCTCCCGATTATAAAAGACTAAGAATTTTTGGATGTAAATGCTTTGTTCTAACTCACAAAAATGATAAACTTTCTCCTAGGGAAATTGAATGTATTTTCTTAGGATATGGCGAAAAACAAAAAGGTTATCGATGTTTTGACATACTTAAAAACAAACTTTATATCTCAAAAGATGTCACATTCCTAGAAGAAGAATATGGTTTTTCGCACCAACCAAATGAAAATATTGATTATTCCTTTTTATTTGACTTGTTGCCTCAAGAAAACATAATAGATGATCATATTGATCCTAGTGAACCTCTTATTGAATATCATTTTGAACATCCAAATGATGATCAAAATTTAGAAGAAAATTTTTCAAGACAAATACAAGTCTACTCTAGAAGGAATGAAAAAAATCCTCCTTGTGCCCTTGAAAAATTCTCTCAAAGTGAGTCGATCGAAGAAACCTCTCAAAGAAGATCAAATCGTATTTCCAAAGTACCAAATAGATTTGTTTCTTATGATTCTTTTTCTCCTAACTTTCGAGCATGTCTACTTGCTCTTCACTCCTTTCATGAACCATCTCATTACAATGATGCTAAACAATATGCTCATTGAAATGAAGCTATGGAACTAAAACTTAATGCTCTTAAAAAGGCCAAACTTGGGAAATCATTGTTCCTCTCAATGGCAAGAAACCCATTGGATGTAGATGGGTTTTTAAAGTAAAAACTAAGAGTGATGGTTCATTAGAAAGATATAAGGCTAGGTTAGTAGCCAAAGGATATGCCCAAGAGTATGGGGTAGATTATGATGAAACTTTTGCCCCAGTTGCTCGAATGACTAGTGTTCGAGCTCTTATTGCTATAGCCTCTGTTAAAAAATTGCCTATCTTTTGACATAGGGCTATGGCAATAACAACAATGAAAATCGTGTGGCTCAGAGGAATCCTTGGGGACATGGGTGTCCTCATCTCCTCACCCACCAAGCTCTGCTGTGATAACAAAAGTGCGATCTACATTGCAAGCAATCATACGTTTCACGAACGGACCAAGCATATCGAGATGGATTGCCACTACGTTCGAGATGAATTCCTCAGAGGAACTATCACATTACCATACGTCACTTCAGAATATCAATTAGCTGACTTCTTCACCAAAGCGCTCCCAACTCCACGATTTATGTTTCTTCTTGGCAAACTTTCGGTCTTCTCCCCGTAAAGTTTGAGGGGGCGTGTTAAATTATGTATATATATACATATACTTATATATATACATATGTATATATATAAGTATATATATACATATATGTATATATATACAATTTTTTCTCTTTCTTTCCTCAAAATACTCGATAGAGGTATTTTGGTAAAACCACATGTAATCTTTTTCTTTTTATATTTTTTCTTTTCTTCTTTTCTTCTTTTTCCTTTTTTATTTTTAGCTTTTTGTAAGACCACAAGGGCCCCACACATGTAGTCGTTGGGGCCCCAACGGTCAGGTTTATGACCGTTGGGGCTCCCAACGACTACATGGGAGCCCCTTGTGGTCCCCTTCTTATGACTCCCTCCTCTATAAATAGAGGAGGTTTTTCCTCTTGTAAGGCATTGGGTTTTCACCCTTCTCTTCCTTTCTTCAATAATATTCAACTTATGACTTTAAGTCATTTTCTACTTTTGTGAGTTTTGTGTGTACACCTTTGGTGTTTGTGTTCTTCGCTCTTGTGGTCACTCTTAAAGAGTGCTTTTGCTCTATTGGTGCTTCCGCCTCTTTTCATTACATATCTTTGGCTTAGTTTAACTTTTTTCATATTCATAATATACTAATTTTCTTGAGTAATTGAAACAAGATTGTGCCTATGAATCCTTCAACTCTCCATGCCTTCCAATCTAATGTTAAATTGAGGACCTCTAAGGGTTTTTATGTAGGTGATACTCATCGGAACAGACCTTTATTGTTTTTGATGGTTTGGTGATCTCGTTCTCTGAATCTACCCATGATCCAAGTAGAGCCTTCTCCCTGAATCTATATGTTCTTTTTAATAAATAACAATTTAGTGAATAAAAGACAACTCTGCCAATTATGTCACTAATGTCATTCTTATGAATATCTCAAGAATTAAATGTCTTAGGATATTTCTAAGAAGTTTACTCCAAAAATTTCAGAGAAAAACTCATTACAAGAAAATCTATGAAAAGAAGAAAATTTTATTAAAATCCAGTTTTGGATAATATCTATATTTGTTAACCACATTAATATCTTGATAAAATCAAATCCAGAAATATTTTCAAATGTCATCTTGAAAAATCTTCATAACACTTCAAGAAATCAGAGGTTTGTGACAGCTAGTTACAGCCTAGAAGTTAATGTTGTACTCTTAGTTGGCATATTGGCATAGTGAAATTTGAATACTTGTTTGCTTTTGGTCAATAAGTTTTGATTTGTAGGGCCGTCCTTTTTGGATATGTGTTTTAATACTGATTCCATTTGCTTATGTGTTAGACTTTAGGTGAAATCATATGCTTCTCTACATATACATATAACTGGAGAAACATTCCACTGAATTTTATACGCTAAGGTGTATCTTAAGAGGCCATGGCCTGACTATAGCACGTGTTGAGAAAAACAAGTATTTTTTTCTTAATTCACATTGTTGATTTGAATATCCGATGCTTGATATTCCAAGATGTGAAACCAAATGTTGACATCTACTATTTCTTTAGTCCGATCATGATTCCATGCCATGCCTTCAACTTTAGCGGGTCCTTTGGGCCTTTAAACCATGGAACATAACCAAACATTCACAATTTTTCGACCTCGTCACTCATGATGCAAATACTCTCAGTTGCATTTTTTCTGATTCCCTTGTTGGTTCTGTATGTGAAGTGCTACCATTCAACATAAAGCTATAAGCCTTTTGATTATTGTCATGGATTTGCACATTACTGTATATTTGACATACAGAAAATACAAGTATGTTCTATCCTCTATTGGATATCACTGGGTCTTTTGGTCTTTGTTAACTCCATTTCTGCTATGCAGGAGTTACAGGTCTGTCTCAACATTCAATCTTCTGATATTCATTTGCACACAGACACATATGCATGCATTCCTTCCACCACATACATGCAAATAACCTAACAGACATACATGCATGGATGTCCATAGATTACACATTTAGACATAAACATTTAAAGGCACATAGATATTCAAATACATGCACATATATGATAAGAATAAATATCTTTTTCATAAGAAATCATCTGAATTTGTATCTATATATGTTTCTCATCTTCAAAATTCATGTTATAAATGGTGCATTTTACAATATGTTATCAAGATAGAATTATAGTTTTCTTTTATGAGTGTCCCACTATTTATTTGTGTTGGTCCTTGTCAGGTTCTTGTACGAAATATACCTTCAGATCCTGATGAGACAGTCAGCGAGCATGTTGATCATTTTTTTCGTGTGAATCATCCTGATCAGTATCTCACACACCAGGTTCATATAACTTGCAAGTGTATTCATATTGGTCACTGCTATTACTTGATTTTATCTTAGCAATGAGCATCGCCATGCAACTGTTGTTATTTGTGGACTTTGAGGTTTAATACTTCCGTATGATTTTTAATTTTATGTGATTGTTGAATTTCAGTGTCAGTTTTTTTCCTCTGCATTTCAAAAATATATGAACTTAAGTTGCATTTGGTTCTCCTGTACATTTGGAAAGTTTCAATAATACCCATCAGTATACATTTAGAACAGTTCTATTCTGTTTCTGTGATGATTATGCAGCAATGTAACATATGAATGTAGGAAACATTTCAACAAAATTTGTATCCTGTGTTCTTTCATCTAAAGGTATATTCAGGTCTAACTGGTGTTGGGTATTGTCATCAACCTGGGCTGATAACATATGCTTTAATTACCATGTGGCCAAAAATGATGACAAGCCTACAACTTACTGTACATTTTCGTGTTTATGCCTTTGTTTCTTGGGGAGCTTTTTTGAATCTTTTATCAGTCGAAGGTGGGTGGGCAGTGATCTTTGTGGTATGTTGATAATTATTTTTAGTACTTCATGTCACTGTGAAAAGCCCTTAGTGCAACAGTTAAATTTTTAGCCAAGGGTAGACATATTTTTACAGATCTCTAATACTTCATTATGATATTGTGCTTGATCAGTGTCATGATAACCAACTTCTGTGTGTGCAGCTTAGTTTTAATCCCCTCTTGTTTGATGTACTTTTCTGGTCTTGCTACTAATCATTAGAATATTAGCTCTATCATGTGCTAGATCCACAGTTTGCTAACAAGAATTCATGCAAGCAGAGTTTTTTGTCACTTGAGCAAACTCAAGTAGGTGTTAGAAGTGGCTGCTAGAGTATATTTGTTGCTCTAATATTCTAATGCACCTTAGAAACATACATTTTGATCCATGTATTGTTTTAGTAAATTTTTACTCTTCAACGCATTCTAATTTGTAGATGGTGTGCAGTTGAGTTAATTGCCACGGTTAGTGCAAACTATGATCATTTTGTTCTAAATGCTTCTTTCATGCATAACTTTCTTTATAGATGCTTATTTTGTGCATGACTCTCTATTTTTGTGCATGACTTTCTCTATTTTTGTGCATGCTTGCCTTCAACATTTAGTTAGATATTGGTATTTAATGCCTTCTTTTGGAGTGATAAAGTATGATTGATGTTGCACTTTATTTGTTTGATTCTCTTTTTCTGGTGAATGAATTATAGGTTGTATACAATGCAAACAAGCTTGCGAAGCTGGTTAAAAAGAAGAAAAGCCTTGAAAATTGGCTAGTTTATAACCAAAACAAGTATGAAAGAAATCCAGCAAAGCGTCCAACCAGGAAGGTAAAACTGTCTTATATATATCCTACTTTTTTGCAATTCCTACTTGTTATTGTGTACTTGTTGACATTTATATGGTTTCATATAACAAAGTAAATATGACTGGACATCTTTATATACATGTCCAAGATTTAATCCTTATATTTGTGGTTTATTTTATGTAGACTGGATTCTTGGGACTTTGGGGAGAGAGAGTTGATTCGATTGACTATTACACTGCCGAAATTAGCAAGACATCAGAAGAAGTAAGTTTTCTTTATGTATTTTGTAGTTCCTCAAGGAATAGTCTTTGGTTATCATGCTATGTATGTAATGAACCCTCAAATATGAGCACAAGCACGAAGCCACTAGGGAAAACACAAGGCCACACCTCACAAAAGTAGCATAAGATTGTAAAAAATAAATATTTATTCACTTAAGAAATGCTTTAGAAAATCATACTTGCACAATGGGTGATATCACATTTAAATAGGAGAAACAAGAGGCTTATGGGCTAGTCCTACTAGCCATTGGTCTAGTCCCAACAGCTAGAAACAATAACATAAAAAGAAAATAAAAAACTAAAAATGCAAAACTGCCCCTAATGTGCAGGACCTATTACAATCCTGTGAAAAGATGAAAATTGTTAAATTATGTATATATAAATATATATATATATACATATACTTATATATATACACATACATATATATAAGTATATATATACATATATGTATATATATATATACATATTTCTTTTTTGTTTTCTTATTCTCCAAATACCCAATAGGGGTATTTTGGTAAATCCCCATGTAATATCTCCCCCTTTTCTTTTCTCTCCTTTTTTACTTTTTCTTTTTTCTTTTTTTCTTTTGCTTTTTGTAAGACCACAAGGGGCCCCACTCATCTTGTCGTTGGGGCCCCAACGGTCATATTTATGACCGACTAGATGGGAGCCCCCTTGTGGTCCCTTCTCTTTGGTTTCCTCCTCTATAAATAGAGGAGGCTTTCTCTTGTATTTGCAAGGGTTTTTCACCCTCTTCTTTCTTTCTTCAATAATATCCAACTTATGACTTTTAGTCATTTTTCCCTTTAGTGGGTTTTTGTATACACTTTTAGTGTTTGTGTTCTTGGCTCTTGAGATCACTCTTGAAGAGTGGTTTGCTTTATTGGTGCTTCCGCCCCTTTTCATTACATGGTATCAGAGCGAGGTTGGTGATCGGGCTTCTCTTCTTTTTATTATCTTGGGACGTGTGCCTCTCAAACTTTTGAAGAAAGGAAGACTATTCGGTACCTATGGAACGCGATTCTAAAGTAGAGCTTTCTTTTAAGCTCAATGGATCTAATTACCTTATGTGGGCCTCTGTTATGGAAAATCATCTAAGAGGTAAGAAACTTTGGGGTTTTGTTATGGGAACTACTCCCGAACCCTCTCTTGTTCTCACTAAAATTGAAAGTGGGATTGAAAAAGCTTTAGATGGCGATGAGCGCATCAAAGCTATGAATGATCAATCCAAAGTTGAGGATTGGGAAAGTAACCATGCCAAAATTTTGGCATGGTTTATGAACAATGTAGACCTCAAAAATTATGCCAACATTGCAAAATTTAGAAGAGCCAATGAGGCATGGTTCTTTCTTAAGGGTATGTATACCCAAAAGGATCTAGCTAAACAATTTTTTTGTCAAGAAAAAATTCGTTCTACTAGACAAGCAGATATGAGTGTCCGTGATTACTTTAGTTCTTTAACCCCTCTTTGGGATGAGCTTGTTCTTCTTGAGCCCAAATGGGTGACTCCGGAAGATATTGAGTTGAGAAGAAAACAAATCGAAAAGGAGCATTTTTTTCAATTTCTCCATGGTCTTCGGCCGAAATTTGAACAAGTTAGGTCATCCCTTCTCCATAGAAGTCCTTACTCATTGAAGACGCCCTTGCCGAAGTATGCCAAGAAGAAACTCGACTTGGCCTAAGTATTAAGAGTGATGAAGTTTTGGCCGTTACTAGGCCGAGATTAAATGTAAAAGCATATAGACCTCCCCAGTTTAACAAAAATAATGGATATAGAAAGGGAGTGATTTGTCACTATTGTAATGAACCGGGACATATTAAACCGGTTTGCCCAAAGCTTAAGGGAAAAGTGGTCGCGGTTGGAGGAAATTCTCCAAAGAAGGAAGAAGAAAGTGTCAAAGAAGGAGATATCAAAGAAACTCTTAATCATATCTCCGAAGTTCTCCAACATCTTCTCAAGACTTCTTCATCTTCAACATCAGTAGCCGCCATCGCCTATTCTTCATCACCTTTAGGTATGTGGATTCTAGACTTCGGTGCTTCTTTTCATATGACATCTCATAAAAACTCTCTTTCTAATGTTTCTTCCGAACCCATATCTTCTTATGTTTTAACGGCCGATGGGACATCTTTAAAAATTGAAAGTATTTGAACACTTGATTTTAAAACTTCTCAAAACTTTTTCGTTCCTAAAGTAAGAGTCATTCCAAAAATTAATCTAAATCTTTTTTCCGTTTCCCAAATCACCGATCATGGATGCCAAGTCTCTTTCTCACCTAAAGATTGCACCGTGCAGGATCTCCAGTCAGGGAAGCTGATTGGGCAAGGTCATAGAAGGGGTGATCTTTATTTTATGGACTTTTTGACTCTTCCATCAAAGTCTTTTTGCAATCTTATAAAGGACAAAAGTATTGGAATTTGGCATGAGACTTGGTCATCCAAATTTTGTAAAGATGTCTCTTTTTCCTTTTTTGAACAATACTTGTAAAGACAAACACATGACTTATAAAGATTGCATTTTGGGGAAATCTAAAGCTATTTCATTTTCTCAAAGAAATTATGTCACCACTCGGCCTTTTGAATTTGTTCATTCCGATGTATGGGGACCTTCCCCTATTTTATCCAAAGGAGGATTTTCGTACTATGTGGTCTTTATTGATGACTTCACTCGATTTACATGGATTTACTTCTTAAGTCGCAAATCCGAAGTTTTCTTCTTCTTTAAAGAATTCCATGCAATGGTTAAAAATCAATTTTTAGGAAATCTATCAATTCTTAGATCCGATTCGGGAGGCGAATATATGTCCAATGAATTTCAAATCTATTTGAAAGAAAATGGAATTTGCCATCAACGTTCTTGTCCAAACACTCCGCAACAAAATGATCTTGCGGAAAGAAAGCATAGACACATAATAGAAACCACAAGAACTTTATTAATTTCAAAAAATATTCCAAAATCCTTTTGGGCCGAAGCGGTTCTAACCTCAACATATCTTATCAATGGAACCCCTTCATCTTCTTTGAAAAAACTTTCTCCATTTGAAAAACTTTACAATATGTCTCCCGATTATAAAAGACTAAGAATTTTCGGATGTAAATGCTTTGTTTTAACTCACAAAAATGATAAACTTTCTTCAATGCATTTGAATGTATTTTCTTAGGATATGGCGAAAAACAAAAAGGTTATCGATGTTTTGACATATTCAAAAACAAACTTTATATCTCAAATGATGTCACATTCTTAAAAGAAGAAAATGGTTTTTCGCATAAACCAAATGAAAATATTGATTATTCCTTTTTATTTGACTTATTGCCTCAAGAAAATGTCATAGATGATCATGTTGAATCAAGTGAAACTCTCGTAGAGGATCATTTTGAACCTCCAAATGATGACCAAAATTTAGAAGAAAATATACCAAGGCAAACGCAAGTCTTCTCTAGAAGGAATGAAAGTAATCCTCCTTGTGCCCTTGAAAAATTCTCTCAAAATGAGTCGATTGAAGAATCCTCTCAAAGAAGATCAAATCGTATTTCTAAAATACCAAATAGATTTGTATCTTATGATTCTTTTTCTCCAAATTTTCGAGCATGTCTGCTAGCTCTTTACTCATTTCATGAACCGTCTCATTATAATGATGCTAAACAATATGTTCATTGGAATGAAGCAATGGAACTGGAACTTAATGCACTCAAAATGACACAAACTTGAGAAATCATTAATCCACCTAATGGCAAGAAACCCATTGGATGTAGATGGGTTTTTAAAGTAAAAACTAAGAGTGATGGCTCTTTAGAAAGATATATGGCTAGGTTAGTAGCCAAAGGGTATGCTCAAGAATATGGGGTGGATTATGATGAAACTTTTGCCCCAGTTGCTCGAATGATTAGTGTTCGAACTCTTGTTGCAATAGCCGCTATTAAAAAATGACCAATTTTTCAACTTGATGTTAAAAATGTCTTTTTAAATGGAAGTTTAAATGAAGAAATTTATATGGAACCACCTCTGGGTATGAATTTAAATGGTAAAATTTTAAAATTTAAAAAGGCCTTATATGGGCTTAAGCAAGCTCCTAAAGCTTGGTATGACAAGTTTAATAATGTATTAATCAATTTGGGATTTACTTCTTGCTATACTGACACTGCTCTTTTTGTTAAGAAAATAGGTGATTTCATTGTTATTCTTCTGTTGTATGTTGATGATATGATCATCACTGGGAGTGAAAAAAAGGGGGGTAAATGATGTAAAGTCTATGTTAAAGGAAACATTTGATATGTCTGACCTTGGATTCTTGAGATATTTTTTAGGAATTGAAGTGACTTACTCTTCCAGAGGATACATTCTATCTCAAATGAAATTAGCAACCGACATTTGTACCAAGTCAGAAATATCTTTTGTTGGTATCAATCTGACATAGCTTAGACTCAATATTCATCCTACTTGGTAGTCTTTGACTGATGTCAAGTGGTTGCCTATTTTTATAGTCAAACAATTCCATTTTTTTGAGTTGTGTAAGCACCTTAGTTATCAATTTGGAAGCATCGTCATGCATCATTTCCACTCTTATTGGCCTTGTTTTTATTCTTTTTCTCCTTAATTATTTGGCTTATAAATAAGTTTATCATGCTTTGTTTTCTATTAGCATAATTTTTTTTCTCCACAAAATATGCTACTGTTATTTATTAAAAGATATGAAGCATTTTCCTATTTGTTCTTTCAGAATTTTGCGTCTCTGAAAAGGTCAAAATTGTTATGATATTTCTTTGAATAGTTGGACTGTATCGTCAAACTTAGAGACTAGTTTTTTTCTCTGATGTATTTTTTCATCCGTCCTTGTTTACCATACCAATTAGCACTTGTATTTAGTCATTTTCCTTTCTTTTCCTTTTATCTCTTCAGGAGGCTAAGGAGCGGGAAAGGATAATGAACAATGAAAAATGTATTATGCCAGCTGCATTTGTGTCCTTCAGAAGTCGGTGGGGTGCTGCAGTCTGTGCACAAACACAACAAACTAGGAATCCTACAGTATGGTTGACTGAGTGGGCACCTGAGCCTCGAGATGTTTATTGGGACAATCTACCAATTCCATTTGTTTCTCTTACTGTCAGAAAACTGATTGTGGCTGTGGTTTTTTTCTTTCTTACCTTTTTCTTTATGATACCAATAGCATTTGTACAGTCATTAGCCAACATTGAGGGAATTGAGAAAGCAGCACCTTTCTTGAAGCCTATAATAAAAGTGTAAGTAATATTCACTCTTTAAATTTTGTATGATCTTTAAATTTAAACTTTAGTTTCTTCGATGTTGCGAAGGTTGAGACATTCCTGAAACTCCTTTTTGACTATATTTAGCTCCCATCTTGTTCTCTTATCTGCCAGTTCCTTGGTTGTGTCAAATTATAATTTTATATTTTTCTTACATATATTGATATAACAGTTAACATGATTTTCACCATTGAATTGCACAGGATAATCCTTGTCAATTGAAACTATACTGTAGATAATTCGTCTTGTCAAGGCGGTCAGTAGTTAACATAACAACTCTCTCTCTCACTCTGTGTGTGTGTGTGTGTTTATGGCTGTTTCCTCTCTCCTCTCTCCTCTCTCTATGTGGTGGTTTGTTAGTCTGCCGATACTTTTAAAGATGCTAGTAGTTTTTTCTCATGAAGATTTTCATGTACACACACACCCATATAGAAGTGTGTGTATATACTATATATGGATTAAAAGTTGCTACAAACAACTTAGCAACTTCTATTTTTTTTATTCCAATCGACCCCATGGATGTGATCTACACGTTTTTAATTGGAACTAACTTTTGAATCACTGGAATCTGACGTGTGTACATGTTTTTCCAGTGATGCAAAAATGACTGTTGTAAATGCACCAATTTTTTCCAACTCAAAGAAACATGTTTTTCCGTCGACAAAACATGATCCAAGGGTCGCTTCCCACTAAATTGTGCATGTTGAACACATCTACGAAGTTATATTGAGTCAAAACAACTTGCATCGTGAGATTCCAACTAGATTGTACCTACAATCAACTATTAAATATATACCCATTATATATATGCATGTATATACATTTTCTGCATATGTCTATACATGTTTGTGTGTGTTGTCTTTTTCAGTATGGTAATACAAATTGTGTTATAACTACAAGTCTAAAATTGTCCAAGTTTTGAAAAAAAATTATAATTGTACCATCGGAAATGTATTCTATGAAATATAAAATATGTGTGTCTATGAAACCAAAGAAAGGTGCTGTAATCAAATACAAAAAGAATAAAAGAGTGCCTCTTATGGGTAGAAACTGTTAAAAATAAATTTGTATTCAAATACCCGATAAGGGTATTTTTGTCTTTTATCATATAGTACAGTCCACTAGGAACTGAAATGTAATTTAGCATTGTTTTAAATAAACTGCCCAACAGTCCAGTCATATTTATAACTGTTGGGCACAATAGTCAAAATATGATTATTGGGAGGCAGTCCAACGTAATAATGACTGTTGGAAGGTTGGACTGCCTCCCATGTGTTGCTCCCTTGTTATTCCTCAATGCTTTTAGAAGCATTTGAGGGTTTTCTCTAGAGTTTTTTTCCATTTTATAGGATTGTATGCCTCTTGTGTTGTTTGGTATTTTTATCTCTTTTGAGATTGTATTTGGTCCATTAGTGACCAACCTTAAGTGAGTTTATTAAAGCCCTTTGTTGGCATTGTGTTTGTTTCACTATTGTTTCATTGTACCTTGTTTCATTACATGGTATCAGAGCTAGGCTCTTAAAAGAAGAAGAATCTTGTGAAGGAAGTGTTCTTCGATCATTGATCATTCTCTATCTCCTCCATTCTAAACTCAAGTATTCATTATGGGAGAAAGAGAGTCTGCCACCGTCATCACCTACAAACTCAATGAAAACAACTACTTGATGTGGGTGACGGCTATGGAGAATCATATCAAAGGAAAAAAATTGTGGGGTTTTGTTAGTGGTTCTACTAGTGAAATCAAGTCAAAGCCTTGTCCGAAGAAGAAAAAGAAAAAACCTTGAAAGAATACCAAAATAAATTGGAAGATTGGGAGGCAAGCAATGCACAAATACTCTCCTGGCTTATGAATACCATGGAGTTCAAGATCGCCACCAATATCATCAAATTCAAGACAGCATGTGACACATGGAGTTTTCTAAGAAGTACCTTTATCCAAAAGGATATGGCTCAACTTTATTATCTCCAAAACAAGGTACGTAATTCAAAACAAGGTACGTAATTCAAAACAAGGAGACAAAGTGTAAGAGATTTTTATGGTATTTTATATTCTATTTGGGATGAATTAGCCATGTTGGAACCAAAATGGGAAGGTTCGGCTATTGATATGAGAAGGACCCAAATCGAAAGAGAAAATCTTTTCTCCTTTCTTTATGGCCTTCGACCGGAATTTGAGCAAGTGAGATCTTCCTTACTTCATAGGACCACTTCTTCTATAAGTGAGGCCTTTGCTCAAATTTGTCAAGAAGAAACAAGACTTGGAATGCACAAGTCTAATGATGAGGTCCTTGCCATGGCAAGACTCAACAATTTTGTGAAATCATATAAACCCCTCACTTTGAGAAGAAGTTCAATGGGGAAGGACACAATGGAGGAGGATACAAAGGAAAAATTATTTGTCAGCATTGTAAGGAACCCAGACATATAAGACCAGAATGTCCCAAATTTAAAAAGGTGGTCGTCTTAAGTGAAGAACCTCAAAAATCAAGAAAAGGGGGCAGCTTCAATGAATTGAATCTTGCTCAAATAGCAGAAGTCGTCTCACAACTTCTTAAGGCTACACCTTCTACATCCGGAGCTGCCATCTCTTCCTCGTCTCCTCCAGGTAAGACCTCTTGGATTCTAGACTCAGGTGTTTCTTTCCACATGACTTATAATGAGTCTCTATTATCCGATTGCACTAAATCATATTTCTCATGTGTATCAATTGTTGATGGTACCTCTTTAAATGCCAAAAGCTTAGGAAACCTTGATGATATTTCAAAAAAATTCTTTGTTCCAAAAGTGAGAGTCATTCCCAAACTGGATTTAAATCTTTTTTCGGTCTCTCAAATTACTGACTATGCTTGTAAAGTATTCTTCTCATCTAAGGCGTGTTGGGTGCAGGATCTCCAGTCGGGGAGCTGATTGGGCAAGGCCATAGATGAGGAGACCTTTACTACATGGATTTCTTGTGTTTACCAAAATACTCGTTTTGTAATCATGTCAAAGACATTAATATAGATCTTTAACATAAAAGATTAGGACACCCAAGTATATCCAAATTATCTCTTTTTCTATTTTTGGAAAATTTTGTAAAGATAAAAAATTTGTATGTGAAGATTGTATACTTGGAAAAATGCAAATGATACCTTTTGGGTCTAGAACCTCTGTGACACATAAATTTTTTGAATTAGTGCATTCAGATGTGTGCGGTTCCGCTCTTGTTATGTCAAAAGGTGGTTATTTGTACTATGTTACATTTATAGATAATTTTAGTAGACATACTTGGATTTACTTTCTAAAACTCAAATCCGAAGTTTTTTCATGTTTTAAAAACTTTCATAATCTAGTTAAAAATCAATTTAAAACAAATATTAAAGTCTTCTGCTCCGACTCTGGGGGAGAGTTTCTTTCAAATGAATTTCAATTATATCTAAAAAGTCATGGAATTGTGCATAAAAAATCATGCCCTAGGACACCTCAACAAAATGGGTCATCATATCATTGAAACTACTAGAACTCTACTTATTTCAAAAGAAGTTCCAAAGCAATTTTGGGCTGAAGTTGCCCTAACCGCAGTCTATCTAATAAATAGAATGCCTTCTCAAACTTTAAAAAACAAGTCTCCTATTGAAAAACTCTTTAAAAATTCTCCTAATTTAAAAAGGCTAAGGGTATTTGGTTGTAAATGCTTCGTGCTTCTTGAAAAATATAGTAAACTCTCTCCTAAAGCCATAAAATGTATCTTTTTTTGTTATGCTGATAATAAAAAAGGATATCGATGTTATGATAAAACAAATGATAAAGTCTATGTTTCTAGAAATGTTACCTTTCTAGAAAATGACAATGGATTTGATTTTGAAGTTCCTAAGGAAGAATCCGAGTATGCTTTCTTATTTGATTTGTTACCCAATAAAGGTATTAGTAATGATATTGAAACCTTCGAGTCTATTAATGATTCAAGTAGTGAACCATCTCAAGACCTTCTTCAATACTCTAGACGAAATACTGGAGAGCATCCATGTGCCCTTGACATATATAATCAACTAACAAATACTGAAGAAACTAGTGTTAGAAGGTCAAAACGGACACATAGGCCTCCAAGTAGGTTTGTCTCATACGAATCCTTCTTACCAAACTACAGGGCATGTCTTTTAGCCATTCATTCCTATCATGAACCATCCGATTATAACGAGGCAAAAAATATAAACGAATGGGTTGAAGCCATGAAAATTGAATTTGATGCATTACACAAGGCTCACACTTGGGCAATTCAACCTCTTCCTATCGGAAAGAAGACAATAGGGTGTCGATGGGTGTTTAAAATTAAAACAAAAAGTGACGGGTCTCTTGAGAGATATAAAGCAAGACTTGTTGCAAAAGGATATTCTCAAGAATGTGGTATAGATTATGAAGAGACCTTTGCCCCAGTAGCTCGTATGACTACAGTTAGAACTCTAGTTGCTATAGCATCTATTCGAAAATGACCGATATATCAGTTAAATGTTAAAAATGCATTCTTGAATGGAAACTTAAATGAAGAAGTATACATGGATCCTCTCCCTGGTCTGTCTATTGGAAAAGGCATGGTCCTTCGTCTTCAAAAATCCCTATACGGGCTTAAACAAGCCCTTAAAGCATGGTATGATCGGTTCAGTGGTACAATATTAAAACTTGGATTTAAATCTTGTTACACTGACACTGCTCTTTTTGTGAGATCTACAGGTACCTCATTGATCATTCTTCTTTTGTATGTTGATGATATGATCATCATAAGGAATGATCAAAAGGAAATTGAAGATATTAAAATTTTGCTTAAAAAATCCTTTGATATGACTGATCTTGGTTTTTTTAGATACTTTTTAGGAATTGAAGTAGCCTACTCACCAAGAAGATACATTTTATCTCAAATCAAGTTTACAACTGATATTGTTGAGCGTTCAAAAATCACTAACACAAAAGATGCTGATACTCCTGAAATAATAAATGTGAAAATGCAAGTTGAAGATAGAGTATTATTAGACGATCCAACCCCTTATCGACAACTTATTAGATTGTTGATGTACCTGTCCATTACAAGGCCAGATATTGCGCATGTCATACATTCTGCAAGTCAATTTCAACATGCACCCACAACCGTCCACATGAGTGCAGTATTAAGAATAGTTCGATACATCAAGAAAACTATATCTAAATGACTATTCTTATCCTCTTCCTCATCTTTAAGTCTTATTTCTTATATTGATTCTGACTGGGGAGGAGATCCCAATAACCGTCACTCAACTACTGGCTTTTGTGTGTTTTAGGTGTTTCTCTCATTTCTTGGCGATGCAAAAAACAACAAAAAGTGTCTTTATCTTCTACGGAAGCTGAATACAGGGCAATGGCTACCACAACCACTGAAGTTGTGTGGATGAGAGCACTACTTTCCGATATGGGTGTTGATGTCTCAAAACCTTCAAAGCTATGCTGTGATAATAAAAGTGTCATCTATATAGCTAGCAATCACACATTTCACGAGCGAACAAAACACATTGAGATGGATTGTCACTATGTTCGCGAAGAATATTTGAAGGGGACTATTACATTGTCATATGTCCAGTCCGAATTTCAGATTGCAGACTTCTTCAGCAAAGCTCTTCCACTGCCTCAATTTTTGCATAATCTTAGCAAACTTTCGGTGATTTCCCTATAAGTTTGAGGCGGAGTGTTAAAAATAAAATTGTATTCAAATACCCGATAAGGGTATTTTTGTCTTTTATCATATAGTACAGTCCACTAGGGACTGAAATGTAATTTAGCATTGTTTTAAATAAACTTCCCAACAATCATATTTATGACTGTTAGGCACAACAGTCATATTTATGACTGTTGGGCACAACAATCAAAATATGACTGTTGTGAGGCAGTCCAACTAGACGTTGGACTGCCACCTAACAGTTATAATAATGACTGTTGGAAGGCACTCCAAAGAGCTGGACTACCTCCCATGTGTTGGAGTGAGGCTCCATAAATAGAGCCTCACTCCCTTGTTATTCCTCAATGCTTTTAGAAGCATTTGAGGGTTTTCTCTAGAGTTTTTTTTCATCTTATAGGCTTGTATGCCTCTTGTGCTGTTTGGTATTTTTATCTCTTTTGAGATTGTATTTGGTCCATTAGTGACCAACCTTAAGTGAGTTTATTAAAGCCCTTTGTTGGCATTGTGTTTGTTTCACTATTGTTTCATTGTACCCTGTTTCATTACACTAGAATATGTGCAACCAAGGACCACTTATGGGTCAAATACAAGAACACAAGTACAAGAGCCACTTAGGGTATGTTTAATGCACCATTCTTAACGAGATTTAGACAGAAATCTCGCTGGGAATAGAGATTCCAACAAACGTTGGATACATCGGACGCGTTCTGTCGCATCCAAAAAAGCATGTAATTTTCGTAACACCCCCTCTCCTGTTACAAAAAGAACTAGACTCGGGGAACCGGGGGGGGGGGGGTATGCAAAAAAAAAAACTCAGGGGGAAGGGATCCCCCTGACTCTCTATCTCTCTCTCTTGTGCAAGCCAGACGAGGCCACCGACGACCGGGCACAGTTCTCTCTCTCTCCCTTTTCTTATTTCTTCCCCTTCGTTTTTCTTCTTTTTCGTTTTTCTCCCCCTTCATTTTTCTTATTCTTTTTCGTTTTTCTTCTCCTTCTTCATTCTTCTCTCTGTCTCTCTCCCTTCTTTTTCTTCTTCATTCTTCATTTTTCTTCTTCTTTTTCATTTTTCTTCTTTTTCTTCTTGATTTTCATTATTTAGGGTTTTCATTGATTAAGTTAGTTCCGATTAAAATCCAACCCGGGTCTCTCTCCCTTTTTGATTAGGCTAGATTTGATTAGGGTCTCTCCCCCTTTTTTATTTTCTTTGATCTTCTTCTTCTTTTTTATTAAAATCTTTATTAGGGTATTCTTCTTCTTCTTTGCCTTTTTGATTTTTTATTTTATTTTGATGTTCTTTTTTATTTTCTTTGATCTTTTTCTTCTTCTTGATTAAAATCTTGACTAGGGTATTCTTCTTCTTCCCTTTTTTGATTTATTTTTTTATTTTCTTTGATTTTCTTTAAACATTTTTTTGGTGTGATGGCTTGTCCATGATGTCTATAACAAACATTGGACTTTGGAACACAGACGGGGGGAACGATCAAAACAAACATTGGACTTGGAACAGTTGTTACAGAACTAACAAAACCAATGTTTTGTTTTGTTCTTTTTGTTCATTTCGTCCAAACCTGAACAAGCGATCAAACATACCCTTAGGGGCTAGAACATAACAAGTTCAAGCACCAGAGCCTTTTAGAGGCAAGAACACAACATACAAAATATAGGATTTTTCGAGGTTAAATTGCTTGATACAAGCATAACCCATCTAAGGGGAAGCAACCCCTATATATACACAAAGGAAAGCCAATATAGTAGTTGGGAGCATCCCAACATCTATAAATATAGTTGTTGAGATCTCCCAACAGCTATATTTGGGCAATGACAATATTGCCCATTACAAAAACAGGAATTTACAAAACAAAAACAAAATTATACAAAGACACTCGTGCCCCTAGTGAGCATGACCTATACAATGAAAAGACTGAAATACCCCTATTGGGTATTACCTATTACATCATTATATATATATATATATATATTCATACATGTACAACTTAACAAGTGCAACATCTATAATGATGATCGGGTAGCGTTCTTGTCACGAAATTGCACGGATCCCGATGCACTCCAAAAAGAGCTCGAAGATTTGAAACATAATGCATTTAGACAAGCCATAACAACAAAGGTGAAACATATTGAATATGAATAAATATCTTCATTAATAAATAATAAAAATAAAATACAAAAAGAAATTACATAAATTCCTCACTATAACACACAAAAAATACCTAATACTACTAACAAGGCCAAAAGAATGATGCATCATATAAAATTTGTGATGAACAATCCAAATGTCACAAAGGGCAATACATACTGACATAATTCAATTTCCAAATAGGTGAGTTCATATCAACTATCCGATTTGAAAAAGCAAGTTTCAAATCAAGTCCAATAAAGTTAAATAAAAACCTTATAAAAAAATTTGTGCAATCATATGCAGAACAATATGTCTATTGATGCAATTGTATGCAATACATGATGTCTCATGACCATTTTTTACAAATTTGAACATGCAAGCAATCAACATGGATCATTCCCAATTTTCGCAATCAACATAGAGAAAATGAAATTTGTAGATTATCTTTCATAAATTTGCCAATCAAAGAACATATGCACCAAGGCATAAAGATCCAATAAAAATCACTAAAGATACAAGATTAATAGTTTTAAGATGCTAAATCTAAATCATAAGTCTACTATGAGACAAAACAAAAACAAAATTATACAAAGACACTCGTGCCCCTAGTGAGCACGACCTATACAATGAAAAGACTGAAATACCCCTATTGGGTATTACCTATTACATCATTATATATATATTCATACATGTACAACTTAACAAGTGCAACATCTTTAACTAATGATGATCGGGTAGCGTTCTTGTCACGAAATTGCACGGATCCCGATGCACTTCAAAAAGAGCTCGAAGATTTGAAACATAATGCATTTAGACAAGACCATAACAACAAAGGTGAAACATATTGAATATGAATAAATATCTTCATTAATAAATAATAAAAATAAAATACTAAAAGAAATTACATAAATTCCTCACTATAACACACAAAAAATACCTAATACTACTAACAAGGCCAAAAGAATGATGCATCATATAAAATTTGTGATGAACAATCCAAATGTCACAAAGGGCAATACATACTGACATAATTCAATTTCCAAATAGGTGAGTTCATATCAACTATCCGATTTGAAAAAGCAAGTTTCAAATCAAGTCCAATAAAGTTAAATAAAAACCTTATAAAAAAATTTGTGCAATCATATGCAGAACAATATGTCTATTGATGCAATTGTATGCAATACATGATGTCTCATGACCATTTTTTACAAATTTGAACATGCAAGCAATCAACATGGATCATTCCCAATTTTCGCAATCAACATAGAGAAAATGAAATTTGTAGATTATCTTTCATAAATTTGCCAATCAAAGAACATATGCACCATGGCATAAAGATCCAATAAAAATCACTAAAGAGACAAGATTAATAGTTTTAAGAAGCTAAATCTAAATCATAAGTCTACTATGAGACAAATGGAGGTAGAGATTCATAAAGATACATAATTATCTCTACATATGTCATACAAGAAATTTTATCGCAATGCAATGAGTATAAAATCTCTCAGAGTCGTGATAAAATATCAAAGAAAGAAGCTATGTCACATGGGTGCGGGTGCGGGGATTCGACACTTCCAAAAAACCCGGGTGCGGGGGTGCGGCAGGGGCAAAAATGTAAATATATATATATATATATATATATATATATATATATCATGTATAGTGTATATGTATGAATGTATGGTAGCTGTTAAGGTCCATGACATTTATGCTCAACTTACTTTTTACCATTTTTTTATCTTATATGGTTGTCCCCAAAGATGAAAGTGATGAGTTGTGGAGCCTGATTCATTATTTTTGCCCTTGCAGGAAGGGGGGTCCGGGGGCTCCCCCCGGCGCATTTCATAGGGCAAAAAAATTTAAAAAAAAAATCCAAAAAAATGGACAAAAATGACTCTGGGTGCGGTCAACGCACCCAGGGTCGGGTTGACCGCACCCGGTGCCGCACCCGCACCCGCGTCGAGTCGCGTCGATGCGGGTGCGACACCCTGCTAGCCGAATCCCTGTGACATAGGAAAGAAGTCATTTAAGATTTGCAAGAGGGCACAAGTACCCAAGTCAATAAATCACCAATGGGCAAAAACACATAAAGTTACTAAAGACTCAACGACAAGAATTTTTCAATTTTTTTTAACAATGCTCAAGAGGAAGCATACATACAAGAATCCTCTAATATACAATACATAATCAAGAAACACATTCAATATTAAAAAATACATTTGAGTACACGATGACAAGTCATTAATTTGAAAATAATCTTCCTTAATAAGCAATATCATTCAAACATACATGAAGTAACACATTCACCCATATAAGATTAATGCAAGTCATATAAGAATAAGAATATGATACATGATATAAGTATTTTCCAAGATATGATCACACAAGCCACTAGGGATGCATGAAAACCACTAAGAGTATATACCTATGTCACGGGGACTCTCCAATTAGGTGCCACACCCGCACCCGATGTGGTCAACCTGCATTTATGTCCAACTTTTGGACTTTATATATATATATATATATATATATATATATATATATATATATATATATATATATATATATATATATAATTTTTTATATTTTTGCCGCACCCTCGCACCCAAGTTTTTTGAAAGTGCTGCACCCCTGCACCCATGTGACATAGGTATATACCAAAGAGGGCATAATAAATTAATTTATATTTAACAAGTATGCAATAAATCAAGAGCCTACAACCAAGAACAAAAGTGTCCACCAAAGATATAAATGAACAAACACAACAAGTGTCAAAGGACGCACCGACAAAGCCCATAAAGGGCATACACAAGTAGGCTTATTTACAAAATTATTTTATTCATTCATCAAAGTGCAAGAAGCATGAAGAACATGTAATCATAATTTTAAAATCCTTAAGAAATCACATATTTACTTAGTACATAATTTTTAAGAGATCGTCGAGGATGACGATGGCTTGAGTGGGGGAGAATGTTGCACATGAAATCTCGGAGAGCCTTGCAACGTGCCATAGGTATGGGACTTGGTGCGGTGCATGGGGTTGAAGAGACGTGTGCATGCCACTGATAGTGCCCTGTGCCTGAGCTTGGCACTGGGTTGTGCAAAGGGGTGTGTTGGTGCAACGCAGGTGCTGAAAAAGTGTGTGCATGTCACTGATTGTGTCATGTGCCTGAGCTTGGCACTGGACCGTGGAAGGAGTGTGTGACATGTGCACTAGCAGGATGCAGTGCACATTCATAAGAGGTGCGTGCATGCCACAGATTGTGTCATGTGCTGGAGTGTGGCACAGGGTTGTGCAAGGAGTGTGGCATGTGCACAGGTGTGGTGCAGTGCAGATGCGGCAACAGATGCACGAATGTGTGTGAAGTGCGGTGGAAGTGCCCCAAGAGCGATGGATTGGTTGGTTGCGGCGTGCATGAGGCAGTCGGGCCAGCCTCGTGGCAAACAGGCCTATCCCATGTGTGCAGAGTTTAGTGCACATGCATAACAGTGGTGTCGCGTGTTGCACAGACCATTGTCGTGCGTGGTGCCTGTGGCGTGCGAAGCACAACATGCGGTGGGCACGTGGTTGCGATGAGCTTGGTAAGGGCTTGGCATGTGCAGCAATGTGTGCAGTGTGGGCACAGTTGCGTGCACAATCTTTGAGGCGATAATCCAATGAGCATTTGAAGTTGTTTGGGGCCAAGATCGAAGATTCACCGTGTAAATGGACTATGGGGAACGTGTGGGTGAAGGCGGATTTGAAAAGTTCGGAAGTTGAAATATATATATATAATTTTTTATATTTTTGCCGCACCCTCACACCCAAGTTTTTTGAAAGTGCTGCACCCATGTGACATAGGTATATACCAAAGAGGGCATAATAAATTAATTTATATTTAACAAGTATGCAATAAATCAAGAGCCTACAACCAAGAACAAAAGTGTCCACCAAAGATATAAATGAACAAACACAACAAGTGTCAAAGGACGCACCGACAAAGCCCATAAAGGGCATACACAAGTAGGCTTATTTACAAAATTATTTTATTCATTCATCAAAGTGCAAGAAGCATGAAGAACATGTAATCATAATTTTAAAATTCTTAAGAAATCACATATTTACTTAGTACATAATTTTTAACATGCTTTGATAATTAAAAAAGGTACTAACATACTCAAAATATACTTTGAATCAACATGTTCACGCAAGCGCTAACAAAACAATAACATATTTAAAAAGATATTTAAAAGAAATTTCAATTAGTTTGAAAAACACGTTCAATTTTTCATTATAAAATACCAAAAACCAATTTTTGGAATTTTACCATAGACACTTCACCAAATAAGAAACACATACTGGAATGTGAGATCATCGAGTCCAATCTAGACATCAACTAAGAATTTTCTTTAGAAGAACAAACACGAACAAGATACCAAGATCAAGATGCCAAGCTTTGATATCATGTCACGAAATAGCATGGATCCCGATGCACTCCAAAAAGAGCTCCAAGAAGTTGAAACATAATGCATTTGGACAAGACTATAACAACAAAAGTGACTCATATTGAATATGAATGAATATCTTCATTAATAAAGAACACAAATAAAATACAAAAAGAAATTACATAAATTCCTTACTACATAACTCTCAAAACACACAAAAAATATCTAATACTTACTACCCATCACTCTCTCACCTTGCAAAGCACACACCCATCTCAATTTATAGAGAAAAGAAGAGGAAAAATAGAGGATAGAGAGAGTCCTCTCCAGTCCAACGGCTAGAAATGTTGGCCGTTGGGCTTTGTTCCCAACAACTAGAAGTAAGTCAACTTTAGTTGACTTAATATATATATTATGTATGTATATATATATATATATATACAAAGGGTACATTAATCTTAACAGTTCTTTTTTCTAATGATCGAGTTTTTTATCGATCAGGCTTTATATATTGCATTTTTATCATTTATTTAGTAAGCAACATATTTTAGATTATGAATTTTTTATATTTAGATGCATTTTTTAAAGCTCTAAAAAATCAATGGTTGACAATACTTTGTATTGTAAAATTGTGAGCCATCCATTTTTCATGTTTCTAAAAACATGTCTAGATGTTGTAAAATCTTCATGTAAAGCATATTTCTTATTAAATGCATTATAAAGAAGAAATATATAAGGTCTGATTGATGAAACGCTCTAACACCAGAGAAGGAGAGCTCTCCTATCATCATTGGTTATAGATGTTGCACCATCCTTTGGTTGCATGATCCCCTATATATATATATATATATATATATATATATATATATATATATATATTGGAGAGAGAGAGATCTTATGGAGCTTTGCTTCTATCCCCTTGTTATAGAACTGGTGGAAAAGCTTTTTTCGTTCTCTTCAGTGCACATTGGCAAGGCATGCACTTTCAACATGCTTGGCACACTTGGCTGCTTCTTGCAGCATTTTTTCTATGTTATCTCATGTCCTGTCAGTAACTTTTCCCAGAAATTTTATGCTTAGTAGTCTCGTTATCATGTTATAGATTTTCATTTCCATGATGCTCAGGGTCTTCCTTGATGGCTCTATGTCATTTTACCTATAGTCACTCACAACGCTGTGTATTTTTGCCGCAGCAAAATTATCAAATCCTTCATTCAGGGTGTTCTTCCTGGGATCGCGCTAAAGATTTTCCTGATCTTTTTGCCTACAATATTGATGCTGATGTCCAAGATTGAAGGTTATATTGCTATATCGGTTCTGGAAAGAAGATCTGCAACTAAATACTACATTTTCCTGCTTATTAACGTGTTTCTTGGGAGCATAATTACAGGAACTGCTTTTCAACAGCTGAAATACTTCATGAAACAGTCTGCAAATGCGTATGTTCTCTACTGCGACATATACAATTTTGTCATGAATGGTTATTGGTGTTGGAAAGTCCTATCTTGTTCATTGGATTTGTTTACTCATTAAGGAGGAAAAAAAAGACTTGCCTTAGTGTGAATTCCTTGCTTTTGTGCTTATTTAACTTTTGTAACAGCACATCTGTAGTTTACTTAAAAAGAATTGGTCCTTTTTCTTTGTTCTGGTCCACCTGTTTAAAAAGCAAGATAAGCCTTTTTTTTTTCCTTTTTTGCTTTGGGCTGTTTCGTTGCTAGCACTTTCTCCCTAGTTACTTCAGGGAAATATTCTTCTAAAACGGTGTTCATTTTGCACTTTCATAATTTTGGTTCACCCATTTGGCTGGTTTAAGTTGTGTTCTGTGATACATACACCTATTATAAATGAAAGATTAACCTGGAAGTAGACAGATTCTTTCTAGGATACCTCCTGGTGCATCTGCATATTTGAGATCTACATGTACCATGAGTTCACAAGTCCTTTGCTTTAAGCAGTGTTATTTGCAACATAAGTTTTCTTCACTTTGTGTGGATAAAAAGGAAAATCTCTCCTCCCTAATTACTTTTTCTATATTGGAGAGCCATGGTCGCTAAGTATTCCCAGGAAACTCATGGTATGCTCCTTGCAAAAATTAAATTATCACCATAATTTGATTTTTCAACTAAAAATGTCCTCTGAAAACATGTCATCTTTAGTGGATCAATAAGTATATTTTTTATGTAACTTTCCTTTTATTATCTTCATCGCTTGAGTTAGCTGCGATCATGATGCTGGTTAGGGAGATGATGTTGTAGGATGTGTTCTGCTACCTGTTTCTTTCTTGGATACTCACACCATAGAATTTGCAAGGAGCATTATATCTTCACTGGGCTGAATGCAGTGATGTAGCTGAAGCCATGATGAAAGGGCTAGTAGATGAATCTGAGTTAGTTGTGTGTAAGAGGCAAGAACAAAATTTTAGAGTAGGGAAATCCAAATACAAAAAGAAATGAACGCCCATGACTCACTTAAAGGAGCATCTGCAGGCTGAACTGCTTCTAATGCTATGATATGATAGAGTGCATAGCTAATATATAATTTGTACATGCCAGTAAACAAAAAGCACTTAAAGTAATGTTACTATAAATTACTTCTCTTTAAACAGTTCAATTTAGGTACTTTTCTCAGAAATATGTCTTTATGAAAAGAACTGCAAAGTCTGGATATATACACTTTGGAAAATTATTGTACCTTATGGCATTTTGTTGAAGAAGCTTCTCTTCTTAGTAAACTCAGTGGTGGATTAAATGGAGACTTTGGCTGCAAGGTGGTAACATGGATTGTTCTATTTGTGCTGCATTTAGCAAGCACTTCTATTTGTATTCATTTCATTCTTTTAGTGATCTTGTGTTTGTCTTATGTTTGTCTTATGTTTCTTTCATCCTCGTAAATTCTTTAAACCATCTACTAAACAGATTGTTTCCTGCTTTAGTCTGAGGTATTGGCTTATATCCTCTTGGTCAACATGACACTCCTTTGCAAAAGAAGTGTAGATGTGTTGTTAACTAACAATAAACTTTTTTCACATCAGAAACACATTTCTTGGTTGAATGTTAGTTCCAACCTGGAGAAGTTTCACATTAGAAACACACATTTCTTGGTCAAATGTTAGTTCCGACCTGCAGAAAAACTATTTTGGATTCTTTATCTTCACATTTGATCATTTTTTTGTTAGCTGTAGTTAATAATCCTGTCCATATTAACTTTTCATGAGCTTTATTGGGTTACCAATCATGCCATCCTCACATTTATTGTGAATCCTGAATATGATAAAATTGTAGATTGAGTTACTGCTGGATTTTATACATTATGTGGTGCATGTTACAGATTGTGGAACATGGAGTTTAAACATGAGATGGATTGTGTATTCAAGAACACTAGGCAAATTATTATTGCATTAAGGGCATATTTGCATATTGAAAATGAATCATATGGATAAGTCCTAGGGAAGTTATCATTTTGAGAGGGAGGGGAATTCCTTTATGATCTTGGAACAGTGTTATCAAAAACGCGCCTTGAGGCGCAAAAGGCACGCCTCGCCTTGAGGCGCGGCCCTCTGTGCCTCAAGGCGCAAGCCTGAGGTGTGAGGCGCAAAAAAAATAATTCTTTTTTTAAGATTTCTAAGACATAATCAACAAGATTTTTGTAGGTTAATCTCATATATTTTCCAGTTATTTCAGTTATGTAATCAGTTTCTTAGTATATTTTAACTTTTGTTGGTTAATCTCATATATTTTCCAATTATGTAATCAGTTTTTATATGTTACTTAAAGTAACATATAAAAGTAACTTACTTTTATATGTTAATCTCATATTTTTTAGAACAATCTCATATATTTTAACTTTTGTAGGTTAATCTCATATATTTTCCAGTTATTTCAGTTATGTAATCAGTTTCTTAGTATATTTTAACTTTTGTTAGTTAATCTCATATATTTTCCAGTTATGTAATCAGTTTTTTAGTTACTTTTATAAGTTAATCTCATATACTTTAACTTTTGTAGGTTAATCTCATATATTTTCAGTTATTTCAGTTATGTAATCAGTTTCTTAGTATATTTTAACTTTTGTTGGTTAATCTCATATATTTTTCAGTTATGTAATCAGTTTTTAGTTACTTTTATATGTTAATCTCATATTTTTTAGTACTTATTTGAGATTTTCTATTTCTTATTGGTTGTTATTTCATCAATAAAGCATTTTTTATTTATTTGTATTTTTAGATATTTTTTATAAATTTTTTTAAAGTTAAAAAAAAATTGAGGCTTACGCTTTACGCCTCTCCTCGGTTTTTGGTGGAGCGCCTCGCTACGCCTCAATGCTTTTCACAACACTGGCCTGGAAAATGATCCCAATAGCATGCACAAATCTTACCAGAAATTGTGGCTAACTGGAGATCTTTGCAGGAATTAAGGCATCGCCAGTGTAACGAGCCAGAAGAGGTTGACAATTCTTCATGTGACCTTGTTCAGCACTCTTGCAAGCTATTAGAATAAAAAAAATCTGTGAGAAATGAAGAAAAATAGAGTAGAGAATGAGGAAGAAAAGAGGGAAAGTGGTGATTTCTAGAGTGATATGAGGGTGTAATCTGTGGACCCCTCTCCTCTTTCTTTATTAACTAGGAGGTTACAAACTTTTGTCAAATATACCCCTATGAGATGCTATGGGTCTAATCAAACTCATGGTCAAACCTGGTCAATCAGATTCTTGACAGAAATGATCCTCTCGTCTCTCTTCTTTTACTTGAAAAAATGAAGAGGTCTCACTGCCAAAAAAATCTCATTCTTTTACTTGAAAGAATGAAAGGTCTCACTCCAAAAAAAAAAAAGAGGCACGACCATTACCAGAAACATGCATAAGAGCAAACAACAACATCCGGATCTGGTATCTATGAGGCAACAGGTGGCCAATTCTGGTCAAGCCTCCTTATTTTCTGGTTAGAATGAAGAGAAGAGCTCACCAGAACTTCTCTTTTTTCTTTTCCAGAAACCTCTATTGAAGGAAAACATTATGAAAAAAAATTACTGTATCATGCAAAAGGGGAGGTGTATTTGTAGTTCAACTGGGAAATATGTTGGTAAAGTTTCACTTTGAGCAATGCGTCTTCTCTGATTTGGGTTGAAGGAGAGGAGACCAGAATGCCTGGATGTGTCAGCCCCTCTCCTTTTTCTGCTTTTCTTTTTTTTCCTTTTTTCGGAATTCCCCATCCTAGCGCTGGGGAAGGCCCCAAGGTGCATATTTTTCTTAGGTGGGACTCACAGTTATGTGAAATGCTTTTGCCATTTGCAGATCGTGTAAAATGCATGGGAAAGTAGAGATTTATGCAACATAACCTTCAAAGGTTTCAATCTTCTCGGGTTCGAAGACATGCCCTAAACCTTTACTTTGTTGAACTGATCAATCAGTTTGATCAAACTTGGTAATTATTGGCTTGTTAGTAGTTGATTTTAGGGAGCTGTTTTAGTTAGGTCTAAAAGTGATCGATTGAATAATGTACGATTCTTTGACTGCCTTCTGTGTAGGGTCCAGTCTTTCTTGTAAGATTTAATGTTTTATGGGTCCTTGTTTATTCGCAATCTGTACGGTATGACTTTGACACTGTTGTCTATTTTCACCTTCTTGTTGAGAAGTTGAGAACCATTTCTTTTACTGGCATTGAGATAAATACTACATTGGCAAAGAATGTGTTATCTCAAAACTTTTAACCTTAGTTCTTGTAAACAGACTGGTTGTTTCTTGTAATCTGTGTTTGCTTCAAATGCCAGTGGGCTCATTTATTAGTACCTGTAATTGGAAAGATTGTACTAGGCTTTTGGTTTTATCTCTTCCATTTTCTTGTGTCTAGCTATTCTAAACTTCTTTTTAAGCATATAATATAGATGATTTCTTTTTTCTGTTATTTTGCAGTATTCCTCGTCTAATTGGCGTATCAATACCTATGAAAGCAACTTTTTTCATTACTTATATTATGGTCGATGGCTGGGCTGGAGTTGCTGGAGAGATTTTGAGACTAAAGCCATTGATTATATATCATATCAAAAACTTTTTCTTGGTGAAGACTGAGAAGGATAGGGAAGAAGCGATGGATCCAGGAAGTATTGGTTTCAATACTTCAGAACCTCAAATACAGCTATATTTCTTACTTGGTCTTGTTTATTGTGTGATCACTCCTATTTTACTTCCATTTATTGTGGTCTTCTATGCCTTTGCATACGCCGTGTATCGTCATCAGGTAAAGTGTCTGGAACTTTGTTGGAACTGCTGATTGATCTTCAGTTTTAGAACATTCTGTTTTTTGTTTGTATTGTATCATTTTATATCTAAGCATTGTTGGATCATATTTATTTATGGGTCATGTTATAATGAATCACAACATAATGCCTTTTGAAGTTTGCAATGAACTGTCAATGCAAACATACATTATGCCAACTTATGGATGGAAGTGTCCTGCTCTTCTCTCTCCTTGGTATCTTGTAATTCTCAATGAGGATATGCAATCCACTGTAAAGTTTTGAATATCTGAATTACTGTGTTTGGCAGTACATTGAGATAATTTTTTAAAGTATTTGTAGAACACAGGTATTTTGCTGAGTGGAAAAATTTCGACTTCGCAGCCTTAAGATGACCAAATGGTTTTTGCCATAAGTTCAAGACAAATCCAGAAGCTTTGAAGTTATGTACTTTTGCGTCTTGATTGGCTCATTCTTTCAATTTGTTGTGTTCTAATTACAATCATAGAGACAAGCTATGGTGGGCAGTCAGTAATTACTGGATCACTTTAGGTTTGGATTAAGTTGACGAGATTGGATCTAGTCACTGGCACCCTTAAGGGTTGATGTTGACATAAACTTCATTAATTAAGGAGAAGTACTTATTGTTATAGTAGGACATGAGCAGTTGGATGTGTTTCCTTGTTTCATTTCACTCTTTTATTTCTCTTTTGTTCTGTGATTCCTAGATTAGGACTGGTCTTACTGGCTGAGTCAGGCTTAATAGAGTGTTTGAATGCAAGTGCTTTGAGTTAGTATGAGCCAAACCTAACCTTGAGTTGATCCAGGAGAGCCTAGAGACAGTTGTTTGGATCAAAACTCAAGAGTCAATTTTTGTTAGAGTTTTTCCCAGCTAGAGGAGTTTTCTAGGATCCTAAACTGTTAGACTGATAAACATTACTTCTAGTGGTGGCTCTTAGAAGTTTTTCTAGGAGTTTTCGACTTCCTAGATTATATTGTCCAGTGTTAAAATATATGTATCAATACATATATATATACACCATAATACCTGATAGGGGTATTATGGTCATTTCATATGTACCCGATAGGGGTGCTTGTTTTTCTTCCTTTTTTTATTTTTTGTATTTTTTTTTATTTCCTTTCTTTTTAGCCACTTAAGGGGCCCCACCATAGAGTTGTTGGGGCCCCCAACGGTCACAATTGTGACCATTGGGGGCTCCCAACGACTCCATGGGAGCCCCCTTTGTGGCCTCTCTTTCTCTCATTTCTCTTTGTAAAAATAGGGGTGAATCCCTTTGTATTTTCTTTATGCTTGAGCTCTCTCTCTCTCTCTCAATAAAGAGGCTTTTATATTTCTCAAGGCTTGGGTATGTGTTGTCCCTTAGTGGACTTGGGTATTGTCTCTTTTGATTGTCCATTGTAGGACATTACAAGTGCTTATAGCACTCTTTGTATTTCCGCATATCTCATTACATGGTATCAAAGCCAACCGGTTCTTGAGGAAAAAGCGTGGTATGTATATGTCTCATCTATTGTTTCTCTTCTTCTCACTTCTTGGTGGCATTATGGAAGCAAAAATCAACCTATCCTTCAAACTCAATGGAAAGAACTACATGATGTGGGCTTCGGCTATAGAGAACAACCTTAAAGGTAAGAAACTTTGGGGGTATGTTATGAGTTCCATTCCGGAACCTAGATTGGAGTTCACAAAGATCGAAGGTGGTCAAGAAAAGGCTCTTGAAGCAGATGCTCGACTCAAAGCCATTGAAAATCATCAAAAAAAAGTTGAAGATTAGGAAAGCAATCATGCAAAAATCCTTGCTTGGTTCATGAATAATGTCGAACTCAAGTTATGTGCTAATATAGCTAAATTTCATCGGGCCAATGAGGCTTCGTTTTTTATGAAGGGTATGTATACCCAAAAATATCTTGCAAGAGCATATTTTTTACAAGAAAAAATTAGAACCACCAAACAAGGTGATTCAAGTATTCAAGATTACTATAGTGCTTTAAATCCACTATGGGATGAGTTGGCTCTTTTAGAGCCAAAATGGGTTGCTATGGAAGTTGTCGAATTAAGACAAAAGCAAATGGAACAAGATCGATTGTTCCAATTTTTATTTCGGTTGCGTCCCGAATTTGAGCAAGTGAGGTCATCACTTCTCCATAGATCTATCTTTCCTCCAATAGAAGATGCCATTGCCAAAATCACTCAAGAAGAAACAAGGCTTGGCATGAGTAAGAATGTTGATGAAGTGCTTGCCGTATCCAAACCCAGCAACAATGTAAAAAACTATAAACTCCCCCACTTTGGTAAACAAGGAAACTAAAATGGAAGAAGAAAAATGATTGTTTGACATCATTGCTATGAGTCGGGTCACATTAAACCCGCTTGCTCAAAGCTCAATGGAATTTTCAAACCTAAGGTGGCCTCTCGTGAAAAATCTGTAAAAGTATCTTCAACAAGATACTAATATCAAGACCTTAATATTCTTGATATTCAACCCACCACGAAAGCACAATAAGAACACTTTAGAACACTTGTGCACAAAAAGCACAACCCACAAATAACTCACAAATGCACAAAGGCATAAAAACAATGGAATCAATTTATTGAGAACTTGGGCTTTGACTCAAAGCCATGAGAGAATACAAGGGGAGAGCCCCTATTTATAACAATCCAAAAGGGAGCCTTGGAGGGGCTCCACTCATAGACGTTGGAGCCCCTCCAACGGTCACAAATGTGACCGTTGGAGGGGCCCAACGTCTATTTGAGTGGGCCCCCCAAGGTTCCTTTAAGTGAAAAAATAAAAGAAATAAAAATAAAGAAAAAGAAAAAGTAAAAAGAAATTACAAACACATTCAAAAGGTGAATGTGCGTAAAATGGAAGAAAAGACGAAACTACCCCTATGACTAAATAATAAGAAATATATATTTTATATATATAAAAAGTAGATACATATACATATATATTAATATATGTATATGTATTACCTTATATATATAAAATATATATATATTACATTAGGTAATAAGGTACATAATTTAACACCCCCCCTCAAACTTAGGGCAGGATGACCGAGAGTTTGCTAAGAAGAAAGTTGAAACGCGGAGCACACAAGGCTTTGGTGAAGAAATCCGCCAATTGATATTCGGACGTGACATATGGAAGGTCAATGATTCCCTTGAGGTACGCCTCTCGAACATAATGACAATCCATCTCTATGTGTTTGGTCCGCTCATGAAAGGTGTGATTTTTGGCGATATAAATCGCACTTTTGTTGTCACAGCAAAGCTTGGTAGGTCCTTCAATAGTGATTCCCATGTCTTCCAGCAATTGGTGAATCCAAACAATTTCCATGGTAGTAGTTGCCATGGCACGATATTCGGCTTCAGTTGATGATAGAGACACCTTTTGCTGCTTCTTGCATCTCCATGAGATTAATGAGTCTCCTAAGAAAACACAAAAACCAGTGGTGGAGTGACGGTTATTTGGGTCACCTCCCCAATCAGAGTCAGTATAAGCAATTAACCTTAATTCAGAAGAAGAAGACAGAAAAACTCTCTTATTAATAGTGTGTTTTAGGTATCTTACGACACGTAAGATAGCACCCATGTGAACAGAAGTTGGTGCATGCTGAAATTGACTTGCCGTATGCACCGCATGTGAGATATCTGGTCTGGTGATACTTAGATACATCAACGATCCTACGAGCTGCCTGTAGGGAGTAGGATCGGAGAGAGGAACACCATCATCAATCTTCATTTTTGCTCCTACTATAGCAGGAGTTTCACAAACTTTATCATCTGTAATACCTGACCTGTCAATAATCTCAGATGCAAGCTTATTTTGAGACAAAAAATACCCTCTATGAGAGTATGCAACCTCAATACCCAAAAAATAAGTTAAGAAACCCAAGTCAGACATTTCAAACTTATCCTTTAAAATGGACTTTATGCTTTTAATCCCTTTAGAATCACTCCCAGTAATAAGCATGTCGTCCACATATAGCAACAGAATAACAATCCCTGCATTAGACTTTCTAACAAACAAAGCAGTATCAGTAAAGCATGATGAAAAACCATTATCTAACATCACAGAGTTAAACCTATCATACCAAGCTTTGGGAGCTTGTTTTAAACCATACAGTGCTTTCCGAAGATGAAGCACTTTCCCTTTAGGATACTCCATTCCAGGAGGAGCATCCATATATACTTCTTCGTTTAGATCTCCGTTTAAAAACGCATTCTTAACATCCATCTGATAGATGTTCCATTTATTTATTGAAGCAACGGTTATAAGACATCGGACGATGACCATCCGAGCAACGGGGGCAAAAGTCTCCTCATAATCAATCCCATATTTTTGACCATATCCTTTTGCTACTAAGCGGGCCTTATATCTCTCAAGAGACCCATCACACTTAGTTTTGACTTTAAATACCCATCTACATCCTATTGCTTTCTTATCTTTAGGAAGGTCTTGAAACTCCCAGGTTTTCGCTTTCTTTAGGGCTTCAAGTTCATTATTCATAGCAATTATCCATTCTGGGTATTTTCGTGCTTCCTCAAAATCCCTAGGTTCTATGTACGAGTGAATGGCGCTTAGACAAGCTCTATATTTTGGTGAAAAAGACTCATATGAGATGAACCTAGAAGGGGGTTTCTTGATCTTTCGGTCCTACGAAGATTTCCTTCACTTGAAGGGGTAGACTCATTATCATATCTTTCAAGGGCACTTCTAAAAGTACTCCTATCTCTATGAGAATAGGTTATAGGATCTCTATGTGGTTCTTCATTAATGGGTTGATCAGTATGAGTTTCATCATTTTGATTTGTTTCATCATCGCTAGTATCATCATCTTCAGTTAATAAATCAAACAGAAAAGAATAATCTATATTCTCGTCATTAGTTTCAAGTTTTTCGAAACCACTAACATTTTCCAAAAAGCTTACATTTCTGGAAACATAAAGTTTATCACTCTTAACATCATAACAGCGAAAACCTTTATGAGTTTCAGAGTAACCAAGAAAGGCACAAGGAATGGCCTTAGGGGAGAGTTTATCATTTTTATCAGTAAGGACAAAACATTTACATCCAAAAACCCTTAACCTGCTATAATCAGGTTCTTTTTCGTATAATTTTTCAAACGGGGAAATCTTGTTCAAGTTTTTAGATGGAAGTCTATTTATGAGATAGATAGAAGTAAGAGCGGCCTCCGCCCAAAGTTTTTTCGGTATATTTTGAGAAATGAGCAAAGTTCGTGTGGTTTCAATAATATGCCTATGTTTCCGTTCAGCCAACCCATTTTGTTGGGGGGTTTTGGGACAAGACTTTTGATGAAGAATTCCATAGTTTTCAAGATAGCTTTTAAATTCATTGGAAAGGTATTCACCACCCGAATCGGTTCTAAAAATTTTAAAATTTCCATTGAATTGATTTAAAACCATCATATGAAATGTTTTAAAGGTTGAAAAAACTTCATATTTATGTTTAAGAAAATATATCCAACTAAACCTAGTGAAATCATCCACAAAGATAACATAGTAAGAAAAACCTCCCTTGGATATCACCGGAGCTGGACCCCATACATCGGAGTGAACAATTTCAAAAGGTTTTGTTGTAAACATGGATCTTTGAGGAAAAGGAAGACTTCTCATTTTTCCAAGAATACATTCATTACAAACAAAATTTTCATTACAAAGATGCTTAATAAAAGGCAAATAAGAGATTTTAACAATGTTGGGATGACCCAATCTCTTATGCCATACATGAATATCTTTGTTTTGAGCAACATTACAAAATTGATTCTTGGGAATTTTAAGAAAATCAACATAGTAGAGGTCTCCTCTCCTAGAGCCTTCCCCAATCAATTTCCCGGACTGGCGATCCTGTATCCAACATTTATTAGAAGAGAACTTTATATCGCAACCATAGTCCGAGAGTTGAGAAACGGAAAATAAATTTAAGTTTAGCTTTGGAATAAGACGAATTTTTGGGATAAAAAAATCTTGTTTTTCAAAATTTCCCATTCCTTTAATTTCAAGAGGGGTTCCATCCGCGGTTGAGACAAAAGATGGAAGACGATTTTCAGAATAATTAGAAAGAAAACAATGACTTGGAGTCATATGGAACGAAGCACCAGAATCAAGTAGCCAAGATGTCTTACCAAGAGAGGAAGAAGATGACATGGCGGCTCCAGAGGTGCCTCCTTTGAGAAGAGGTTGAAGAGCATCCATAATTTGATGAAGCGAAAGAGGTTCATTTGATGTTGAAGGCCGTTCCTCTGATTGGGATGCTAAAGCCGCGGCGAGGAACTTCTTCCATTTGGTACAATTGGGTTTGATATGTCCCGGTTCTTTACAAAAATGGCAAGTTAATTTGCTATAATCTCTCTTGCCATATCGATCATTTTGCCCTTGATTTTTGAAATGGGGCGGTTTGTAGGTCTTCAAATTATTACCGGGTCTTGACACGGCATTGACCACTTCATAGTCATTTTGAGAAGGTGTAGCAAGAATACTTGGGTTATTTTTACTAATCCCCATACGTGTTTCCTCACCACTTAGCTTGGTGATGACATCTTCAATAGATGGGGAGGTAAAAGCCGATAGAAGGGAGGACCGAATTTGCTCAAATTCGGGTCTAAGACCATTTAAGAAGTTGAAGAAGCGATCTTCCTCTAGTTGTTTGTGCCTTAATTCAATAGCTTCTCCGCTCCATTTTGGTTCGAGCATGGCAAGCTCGTCCCAAATAGATGATAATTCGGCAAAATATTCCCGAATAGATAAATCATTTTGTTGAAGAGTCAAGGCTTTCTTTTGGAGGTAGTATTTGTGAGACAAGTCCCTTGACGTATACATTTTTTCAAGGTATAACCAAGCTTCGGAGGCTTTTTTAAATTTGATGATGTTGGCATTGATCTTGGTTTCTACGGACGAAAAAATCCAAGACAATATTTTGAAGTTCTTCATTTCCCACTCATCATGCCTTTTGGAATATTCTTCTAAGGCCTTTTGTCTATCTTCTCCTTCAAGAATCTTGATTTCCCCTTTCTCTATAATAGAAAGCTTGGGTTCGGGTTCCGATATGGAACCTTGAACATAACTCCAAAGACCTTTCCCTTTGATATGGGCTTCCATGTTGCCGGCCCAAACATGATAGTTCGAACCACTAAGTTTAAAACCAAGGGAGAAGTGGGAGTCTTTTTCACCCATTATGGAGAGGAGAAGATGAAAAATAAAGCGTACCTTAACGGATTTTCAACCTTTTCTTGACGAAAGTTGCTTCTAAAATATTGCCCGGAGCAAATGCTTTACTCAAAAACTTCACTAGCTTGAGGGCACGATTTTCGAGGTGCTTCACAAGAGGCGAGATACACGATCTTCTTTCTTCCAACGAGGCTCTGATACCATGTAAAAGTATCTTCAACAAGATACTAATATCAAGACCTTAATATTCTTGATATTCAACCCACCACGAAAGCACAATAAGAACACTTTAGAACACTTGTGCACAAAAAGCACAACCCACAAATAACTCACAAATGCACAAAGGCATAAAAACAATGGAATCAATTTATTGAGAACTTGGGCTTTGACTCAAAGCCATGAGAGAATACAAGGGGAGAGCCCCTATTTATAACAATCCAAAAGGGAGCCTTGGAGGGGCTCCACTCATAGACGTTGGAGCCCCTCCAACGGTCACAAATGTGACCGTTGGTGGGGCCCAACGTCTATTTGAGTGGGCCCCCCAAGGTTCCTTTAAGTGAAAAAATAAAAGAAATAAAAATAAAGAAAAAGAAAAAGTAAAAAGAAATTACAAACACATTCAAAAGGTGAATGTGCGTAAAATGGAAGAAAAGACGAAACTACCCCTATGACTAAATAATAAGAAATATATATTTTATATATATAAAAAGTAGATACATATACATATATATTAATATATGTATATGTATTACCTTATATATATATAATATATATATATTACATTAGGTAATAAGGTACATAATTTAACAAAATCTACCACCAAAGAAGATGAAGGCAAGAATGGTGACCTCAAAGAGACCCTTAGTCAAATATCCATGGCTCTTCAACAAATCCTTAAAGCTACTTCTTCCACGTCGGGTGCGGCCATTGCGTCTACATCATCACCCGGTACGTTCTCTTGGATCTTAGACTCTGGAGTATCTTTTCATATGAACCCTTATGAAAATGCCTTAGTCGATGTTTGCACCAATTCAAAAGGCTCTTGTGTTTCTACGGCCGATGGAACCTTTTTGAAAATTTCTATTATTGGAATTCTAAACTTAAAAAATTCACAAAATCTTTTTGTTCCAAAAGTTAGAGTTGTTCCAAAACTAAATTTAAATCTTTTTTCGGTATCCCAAATTGCCGACCATGGATGTGAAATATCTTTCTCATCTAATGGTTGCTTTGTGCAGGATCTCCGGTCCAAGAAGCGGATTGGGCAAGGCCATAGGAAGGGGGACCTCTACTATATGGATCATCTAAACCTTCCTATAAACTATTTTTGTTCTTATATTCAAGAAAAAAGTATTGAAACTTAGCATAAAAGGCTTGGTCATCCAAGCTATTCAAAAATATATCTTTTTTCGTTTGGAAACAAATTTTGTAAGGAAAAAACATTAATTGCAAAGATTGTATTTTTGAAAAAATGAATACTATTCATTTTCCAACTAGAACTTTTCTTTCTTTAAGACCCTTTGAATTGGTGCACTCGGATGTTTGGGGTCCATCTCTGGTCATGTCTAAAGGGAGTTACTTCTACTATGTCACTTTCATTGCTGACTTTACTCGATATGTTTGGATTTATTTTCTTAGTCACAAATCGGAAGTATTTTTCTTCTTTAAAGAATTTCATATAAAAATTCAAAATCAATTTCAAAGTAATATATCCACTTTGAGAACTGATTTCGGTGGTGAATACTTATCTAATGAATTCCAAAATTATTTAACTCAAAATAAAATTTGTCACAAAAAATCATGCCCTCTACTTCACAACAAAACGGACTAGCGGAAAGAAATCATAGCATATTATAGAAACCGCTAGAACATTGCTTGTCTCTAGAAATATTCAAAAAAAAATTGGGCCGAAGCCGTCTTAACCTCAACATACCTAATCAATAGAATGCCTTCCTCAAAATTAACGAATGCCTCTTCTTATGAAAAACTTTTTAAATTCTCTCCGGATTTCAATCGCCTTCGCATTTTTTGTTGTAAATGCTTTGTTCTCTTACATAAGAGAGATAAGTTGTCTCCAAGGGCAATTGAATTGTTTTTCTAGGTTATGGGGAAAATAAAAAAGGCTATAGGTGTTTTGATTTCAAAAAATGTCAAGTTGTACATTTCAAAAGATGTAACTTTCTTAGAAGATGAGAATTGTTTTGAAAAAATGGAAAAATCAAATGAAAATGATTATATGTTTTTACATGATCTTATTGATGACATAAATGAAGATTTTATGAATCATCTTGAAAGTATAGAAGACACTTGTGATGTGTCCAACCAAGTAATGGTTCTAGTAATGAAAATATTAATGTTTACACTCAAAGAGATCAAGAAAGGCCTATTAGTGCCTTAGAGAAATACTCTCAAATTTTTGAGTCGTCAAAAGAGCCCCCCATTTGGCACTCTTCTAGAGAATCAATACCACCTAATAGGTTTGTATCCTATGAGTCTTTAGCACCCAATTATCGGGCATGTTTGATAACCTTACATTCATATTATGAATGTAACGCCCCGAATTTTGTCCTCGAAATTCCATGGTAGGATTCACGTAGAGAACGTAGTCTAAAGGAATTTGGTATCGACAAAAATACACGTATATGGGTGAGCTCTCAACATACATCTCAACATATAAGAATTATGATAACACACAATGAGTTTCTAATGGAAGTTTGGGGCTAAAAGTCGGTTTCAACAAAATTCATACATAATTTCTTTGATAGCCAAATCCATACTAATTTACGAAAAGTCTTACCCTAAGTCAGTTAAAGTGTAGGTTCACTACTTTCTACTGGTTTAGTCAAGAATGATAGACACGACCTCACAAGGAATTACCGCCCTAGAGGGTATATCTGATCTTGGACAATACATTTCCTTATAGGAATTCACCGTCTTTGCGGCTACCCGCTCTTGGACATTGTAATTCCTCACAGAGATCTATTGCTCTGACCGAATTACCTGATCTTAATCATACGTACCCTCACAGATAATCCTTGGTGACAAGTTCTCAACAGGTGCCAAAATAGTGATATATGCATGAGTATAAATAACCACTCTCGGGGTCTATAACCATCGATATGGGCACAAACATACATATCGTTCACATGCATCACATCACTACATATGGCACTAAAAATCATGAAAGCACACCTTTCGCCAATATGATTTCCATGAACCACAGTCCATTATTGAACCTAAGCATATATCGGGAATCAACTAAACCTCAAGATACGTAACTTCTACGTAGTTCGAGTTATGCATACAGGACTCAAATCATATATGTGTCTAAGACATACATATCATTTCATGTGCACTAATAATTTTGACATCATATCACATTCGATGATTTCGATGTGAAACACGCGCACATATCTACTAAGAAATTTAGTTGGATATTCGTGATACGCACATCAATCATGCTACGCAAGTATAAGAGATTTCTTCAGACAATCATATATAATAAAACTATGTAGGCGTGATGCAGCATTCATCTAATAAGTCGAAATTAATCATTTGTAGGCGTGAATTCACCTATATGCTAATATGAGCATCATAATAAAAAAGAACAAGTAACATAACCAATAACAAAACAAAATAAATTATACTTACAGAGCGCTTGCAGGGTGTGGCGTGATCTTGATTTATTGTTCCCAGGCTCTGATACCAATTATAACGCCCCGAAATTTTTAACCCAAATTTATGTGATTTTTTTTTTCAGCGAAAAGAAGAACCAGTATAGAGTTAAGCATTTCAGAACATTACATTTGAGAGAAAACTCAACATAGGTATTTCATTTTATTATGATATGAACATTTAAATTACCATAAACCCAAGGAATCACTGGAACAGTAAATCAACAATCTTGATCCAATGCCTCATCCCGCAACCGCTCAGAAGTCTACTCGTTTACCTGAAAATGGTAAAAATTATAGGAATTAGACTACCACGTCTAAGTAGGAAAACTGTAACTTTTAATGCAGGTATGTCATGAATCTAGCATGTGATATGAGTGTCAAAGGTGATTCTCAACATATGTCTAAACAAGTAATATGTTTATGCAACAGAAGACAACATTCATATACATGAGTATGTGAACAGTTATATAACAACCATAACTGAGCATGTAAAGCTTAGTATGCAGCATTAATAAGCAAAAGAAGTATGGTATGCAACAGTCATAATAATAACAGAGTGTAACATTAATAAGTAAGTGAGATGTGTATTGCAACAATCATAGCATTAACATGTACAACTCTCAGATAATTGTTCAACTACCTCGTATCTACACATTTCATAATTTTATATCTTCACAAGCTCAAAATATAAAGCATGTTAAAGAACATAAACACACATCTCCAGTATTTCCACTCACTGTGATACCTAACTGCTCTAAATTATGTTTAAATTATCTTACCCCGTGGGTACACACGGGCACAGGTGACCATCTCAGAAGAGAACGTTCGGGGGTATATTATTCTATGTATTTTATTAACCCGAACATTCTAATGGAGATTGAATCCCCAAGGAAGCGACCAATAGCCGAGAGAATTTTCCAAGGGCTCAACTCAAAACAGAATGCATCCCTAACTTCTGCAGAAGACATGGAACTACAACGTAGGACACATAGGTAGTCCTGGTCCCTAACTCCGAGGACGGGGATCAACGAGCCGCTTCACGCTTGAAACACAACACAAGTCATCGAAGTTTTGTACCACCTACCCTCTCCAAGGTAAGCCTCAAAAACTTGTTTCATTCGTTATTTACTGTTCCGAAGTTCAGGGCATTTCCCCAACTTCCTCCTACTACCATAGCAGTAGATCCTAACCTTAGTCACTTTACCAAGGTATATAAACCATCCATATCCTTTTTCCACATTGACTTCTTAATCTCACTCAAAGTGCTCTAGTGCTTTTAAACCAGTCAAGCACACAATAATTACAATTAAGTTTTCATCACTCTTATTAACATAGCACGCTAGCCAATAACTCAAGTACCCACGTCGGGTAACCCATTCATATTGCCCTCTTAGGCAAAGCACATATCCATATATCACTAAATACACCATCATATGTGTGAAACCAATATAACAACCCCATTCCTCAACACAGGTAACAGGTTGCATACAAGCAATTCAAATTATATATTTTCAATTCATAATGAACCAAAGAAAAGCAATTCTCATAATCTAAATATATGCAACAAATAGTGTCAATACACATCTCTTTGATATGTCACACTCCTTTTCTACAAAAAGAGATAGAGAATTTATCATAAGAATTGGAAACTAACATTGAATATTAGAACATTTGCAGCTTAACAGGTAGAAGCGAATATGCAACTAAATAGGCATTTGAGCATTAAAACTTTGCAACTAATCTTCTGAATGTACGGCTTATCATGCATTTGAATCAGTAAGGCATATACATCATAACAGGCAACTAACTTGACATTTGGAAATATGGAATGCATGCCGCTTCATAAGAAATCAAGGATCATTATAATAAGTATATAGATCATGGGTATCTACATATCAGGAACATTTCTATAGCACAAGCTAGCGGCATTTGCATACGTATGAACCCAACACAGAGTACCATACATGGTATTACATCAATCCCCATCATAGCATTTCCAGCTAGCCGCTTTCAAGAACAGTTTAGAAGATTCAGAAGTAACATTAAACTTATTATGTTTACCAAATAACAATAGAAATATTTGGTTAATCAATCAATAAAGCACACAATGCTCAGACATGGTTTACTTATATATTTTTCCACATGAAATTAGGGGCCCAAAACAGAACCAAGACACACAACTTTGTAGATGATATAGAATCCAATGCAGAAATCAAGAAAAATCTATCGGCTCAAGAAGATAAATATGATCCAGGAAACAAATCTGATCAAGAAAACCCATAGGATCATGAAACAAATATGATCAAGACAATAAATATGATTAAGGAAACAAATCGGATCAAGAAAACCCATACGATCACATTATCTGAAGTAATCCATTCAGACAGACAAGAAAACAATAAATGAGAAAGTGTCATTCAATCACCTTATACCATCTGCTGATAATTTAAACCAAAACAATGACATCATCCACGTCGATTCATACATGCACCAAAAACTAGAAAAGGATATAAAATACCATCCAATCAGTTTATTTACTTCAAAGATAATATGCCAGCATCAATTCCCAAAGAACCTTTGAGACAGTTTCAGGCATAAAAGTGAGGACCACTACAGTGAACTCTCATTATTCAAGCTTCAAACTATATAGAGTGATAATTTCCACCAAACTACCAAGATCCCATCAAGAGAAAAGCACACCTAATAACTCAGTTGTCCAACAATAGAACATTAGGTTTACAAAACAAGGGAAAACTCAGAAAAAGATGAACAGAATCCACATTCGTATTCAGTGGCTGCCGAAATCATACTAATACCCTCGAAACAGAAATTTCAAATACGAAAATCAACTAAGACACATACACAGATTTCATCATTCGTTGTTGGCACAGTTCAAACTGAAACACATGACAGCAAGATCGAAGTAACACTCGGAATCCCTTGATGATCGTATGCAAACCCCCTCTATATAACAAAAATTCGAAACCCCCAAATCGTAGATTTGGGGTTTTCGGACTAGGGTTGATATACCCCCCCCCCCCTTCTTGACGGTCAAGATTTCCCATTCTTGACAGTCAAGATTTCTCTTCCTTGTCAGTCCAAATTCCCAAATCGTAGATTTGGGTTCTTGGACTCACCAAATCCCTGTTACCACGACCGTAAACCCCGACTCCCAGGATTAGTTGATTTGGGTTTATGCCAGCACACACCTAACCCCCTTCCAACTTGTTGTCGCAGCTGCCGAAACCCCAACTTACAGGCTTGGGTTTTCCGGCAGCCCAGAATCGCACTTGGTGTTTAAGGCATGCGAGATCTAAGCTTCTTGCCCTTTACCAACCCAACCCCATACAAAATCAGTCAATACATACAAAGAAAGCACAGGATCCTACCTCTTTCAGGATGAAAAATCGTTGGAGGTGTCGGCAACAGCAGTTGCAGGTGGTCGGCTTCCTCCGGCGTCGGTGCTTCTGCAGGAAAGTGCAAGATCGTCGACGGCGAGGAGAAGGGGATCCAGCGAGGTGGGAGGGAAGAGCCGAGAGGGAGGCGAGAGAGGTGGGTTAGGCGAGGTCCTCTCCTCCCATTTATCGAACCGAACCCCAGCAAGAATCTTGCAGTAACCCTCCCCGTTCCCTTTCTTGTTTTAATTTCACAAGAATCATGCCAGGCACGATTCTTATATATAGTGTTTATAAACAGCGAACCGGGTCCGGGTCCGGCTCTGGGTACGGGTCTCGCGACCCGCGGTGCCGCTGTACCGGATCCACTCTAACGTGGATCCGGGTCAAAAAAATGGATTGATGGATCCATAGTATGCTTTATTTGGGTCCACCCCCAATTACCCAATACTTTTTAATTATATTCTTTTGGATCCGGGTAACGGATCTCAGACCCAGAATGCATAAAATTACTCAAAAATTTGGGTTATTACAATGAACCCACTCATTATAATCAAGTTAAAACTCTACTAGATTGGGTTGAAGCAATGAAAATAGAATTAGATGCGCTTAAAAAGGCTAATACTTGGGAAATAGTCAAACTCCCTCTACATAAAAAACCTATTGGATGTCGTTGGGTATTTAAAGTTAAAACTAAAAGCAATGGATCCTTAAAAAGATATAAAGCCAGATTAGTAGCGAGGGGATATTCGCAAGAATATGGAATCAACTATGAAGAAACATTCGCTCTTGTAGCCTGAATGATTAGTGCCAGAACTCTAATAGTTGTTGCATTAATCAAAAAATGGCCTATATATCAACTCGATGTGAAAAATGCTTTTCTAAATGAGAATTTAAATGAAGAAGTATATATATGGATTCACCACCCGGAATTAATATTGGACAAGGTTGAACCCTTAAACTCTTAAAAGCCTTATATGGTCTTATACAAGCTCCCAAGGCTTGGTATGATCGTTTTAGTGATATCATGGTTCAATTAGGATTTCACTCCTGTTATACTGACACTGCTCTTTTTGTTAAAAGTGCAGGTACTAGCATTGTTATCTTATTATTTTATGTTGATGACATGATTATCACTGAGAATGATCAAAATAGTATTATTGATGTTAAAACCATGTTAAAAAATAATTTTGACATGTCTGATTTAGGCTTCCTTAGATATTTTCTTGGTATTGAAGTTGCATATTCTCCTAGAGGATATATTTTGTCACAAATGAAGCTTGTTGCAGATATATGTACAAATTCTGGCATTTCAGATGATAAAAAGGTAGAGACTCTAGAGGTCATTAATGTCAAATTAAGGTTGGAAGACGGGGTTCTTCTGGAAGATCCCACACCCTACAAGCAACTCATTGGATCTCTCACTTACCTAACCATCACCAGACCAGACATTGCTCATGTGGTTCACTCTGCAAGCCAATTTCAGCATGCTCCTACAACTGTGCATATGAACGGCGTGCTCCGGGTCATCCGATACATCAAAACACTATAAATAAAGGGCTATTTCTATCCTCATCTTTTTCATTAAACCTTCTTGCTTACACTGATGCTGATTGGAGAGGTAATCCTAATGATAGAATCTCAACTACCGATTTTTGTGTCTTTTTAGGAGATTCCTTAATTGCCTGGAGATGCAAGAAGCAACAAAAAGTCTTGCTATCTTATATTGAAGCTGAATACCGAGCTATGACAACCACAACAATGAAACTAGTTTGGCTTCGCAGTCTTCTCAAAGACATGGGGGTTGATATTGCTAGAGCTTCAAAGTTATGCTGTGACAACAAGAGTGTCTTATATATTGCAAGCAATCACACCTTCCATGAGTGCACCAAACATATCGAGATAGACTGTCATTATGTTCGGGATGAATTTTTACGAGGAACAATTATCCTTTCATATATCACTTCAGAATATCAGTTGGCGGACTTCTTTACTAAAGCCCTTCCTGCTCCCCGCTCCATGTTCCTTCTTGGCAAACTTTTCGTCGTCTCCCCGTAAAGTTTGAGGGGGGTGTTAAAATATATGTATCAATACATATATATACATATATGTATTTCTATAAATACACCATAATACCTGATAGGGGTATTATGGTCATTTCACATGTACCCGATAGGGGTGCTTGTTTTTCTTCCTTTTTTATTTTTTGTATTTTTTTTATTTCCTTTCTTTTTAACCACTTAAGGGACCCCACCATAGAGTCGTTGGGGCCCCCAATGGTCACAACTGTGACCATTGGGGGCTCCCAACGACTCCATGGGAGCCCCCTTTGTGGCTCTTCTTTTGAGGCCATGTGGCCTCCCTTTCTCTCATTTCTCTTTGTATAAATAGGGGTGAACCCCTTTGTATTTTCTTTATGCTTGATCTCTCTCTCTCTCTCAATAAAGAGGCTTTTATATTTCTCAAGGCTAGGGTATGTGTTGTCCCTTAGTGGACTTGGGTATTGTCTCTTTTGATTGTCCATTGTAGGACATTACAAGTGCTTATAGCACTCTTTGTATTTCCGCATATCTCATTACATCCAGTTCTAGGTTCCTGACTATATCATGCTGACAGTGGAGTGTAATGCACTCACCACTCATGAATCCAGTAGGATTTACATTTTGGATATTTCCAACAATAGACAACAAATTGCAAACGAGCTAATGCAAGGCTTTTATAGAGAGTATGGAACAATGGGTGAAAATATAAAAGTATCTCCAACAAGATACTAAGATCAAGACCTTAATATTCTTGATAATAAACCCGGCACGAATGCACAATAAGAACACTTTAGAACACTTGTGCACAAAAGCACAACTCACAAATAACTCACAAATGCGCAAAGGCATAAAAATAATGGAATCAATTTATTGAGCACTTGGGCTTTGACTCAAAGCCATGAGAGAATACAAAGGGGAGAACCCCTATTTATAACAACACCAAAGAGGGCCTTGGAGGGGCTCCACTTATAGACGTTGGAGCCCCTCCAACGGTCACAAATGTGACCGTTCGAGGGGCCCAACGTCTATATGAGTGGGCCCCCCAAGGTACCTTTTGGTACATTAAATAAAAGAAAATAAAAAATGAAAAAGAAATAAAAGAAAAAAATAAATTTACAATCACATTCAAAAAGTGAATGTGCGTAAAATAGAGGAAAAGACTAAACTACCCCTACAGCTAAACAAATAGAAATATATATTTTATATATATAATAAGTAGATACATATACATATATATTAATATATGTATATGTATTACCTTATATATATAAAATATATATATATTACATTAAATGTTTAGGTACATAATTTAACACCCCCCTCAAACTTAGGGCAGGATGACCGAGAGTTTGCTAAGAAGAAAGTTGAAACGCGGAGCACACAAGGCTTTAGTGAAGAAATCCGCCAACTGATATTCGGACGTGACATATGGAAGGTCAATGATTCCTTTGAGGTACGCCTCCCGAACATAGTGACAATCCATCGCTATGTGTTTGGTCCGCTCATGAAAAGTGTGATTTTTAGCAATATAAATCGCACTTTTATTGTCACAGCAAAGTTTGGTAGACCCTTCAATAGTGATCCCCATGTCCCAGCAACTTATGAATCCAAACAGTTTTCATGGTAGTAGTCGCCATGGCACGATATTCGACTTCAGTTGATGATAGAGACACCTTTTGCTGCTTCTTGCATCTCCATGAGATCAATGAGTCTCCTAAGAATACACAAAAACCAGTGGTGGAGTGACGGTTATTTGGGTCACCTCCCCAATCAGAGTCAGTATAAGCAATTAATTTTAACTCAGAAGAGGAAGACAGAAAAACTTCCTTATTAATATTGTGCTTTAGGTATCTTACGACACGTAAGATAGCACCCATGTGAACAGAAGTTTGTGCATGCTGAAATTGACTTGCCGTATGCACCGCATGTGATATATCTGGTCTGGTGATACTTAGGTACATCAACGATCCTACTAGTTGCCTGTAGGGAGTAGGATCGGAGAGAGGAACACCATCATCAATCTTCATTTTAGCTCCTACTATAGCAGGAGTTTCACAAATTTTATCGTCTGTAATACCTGACCTGTCAATAATCTCAGATGCAAGCTTAGTTTGAGACAAAAAATATTCTCTATGAGAGTGCTACCTCAATACCCAAAAAATAAGTTAAGAAACCCAAGTCAGACATTTTAAACTTATCCTTTAAAATGGATTTTATGCTTTTAATCCCTTTAGAATCGCTCCCAGTTATAAGCATGTCATCCACATATAATAGCAGAATAACAATCTCTGCATTAGATTTTCTATCAAACAAAGCAGTATCAGTAAAGCAGGATGAAAAACCATTTTCTAACATTACGGAGTTAAACCTATCATACCAAGCCTTGAGAGTTTGTTTTAAACCATAAAGTACTTTCCGAAGGCGAAGCACTTTTCCTTTAGGAGACTCCATTCCAGGAGGAGCATCCATATATACTTCTTCGTTTAGATCTCCGTTTAAAAAAGTATTCTTAACATCCATCTGATAGATGTTTCATTTATTGATTGAGGCAACGGTTATAAGACATCGGACGGTGACCATCTGAGCTACCGGGGCAAAGGTCTCCCCATAATCAATCCCATATTTTTGACCATATCCTTTTGCAACTAAACGGGCCTTATATCTCTCAAGGGACCCATCACTCTTAGTCTTGACCTTAAACACCCATCTACACCCTATTGCTTTCTTGTCTTTAGGAAGGTCTTGAAACTCCCATGTTTTTGCTTTTTTTAGAGCTTCTAGTTCATTATTCATAGCGACTATCCATTCTGGACACTTTCGTGCTTCCTCGAAGTTCCTAGGTTCTATGTAAGAGTGAATGACGCTTAGACAGGCTCTATATTTAGGTGAAAAGGACTCATATGAGATGAACCTAGAAGGGGGTCTTCTTGATCTTTCGGTCCTGTGAATGTTTTCTTTACTCGAAGGAGTAGACTCACTATTATATCTTTCGAGAGCACTTCTGAAAGTATTCCTATCTCTATGAGAGTAGGTTATGGGATCTCTATGTGGTTCTTCATTGATGTGTTGAGGACTCAGAATGGGTTTCATTATTACTTAAGTCATTTTGATTTGATTCATCATCACTAGTATCATCATCTTCAGTCAATAAATCAAACAGGAAGGAATAGTCTATATTCTCGTCATTAGTTTCAAGTTTTTCGAAACCACTAATATTTTCCAAGAAGCTCACATTTCTGGAAACATATAGTTTATCACTTTTAATATCATAACAGTGAAAGCCTTTTTGAGTTTTAGAATAACCAAGAAAGGCACAAGGAATGGCCTTAGGGGAGAGTTTGTCATTTTTATCAGTAAGGACAAAACATTTACATCCAAAAACCCTTAACCTGCTGTAATCAGGTTCTTTTTCGTATAATTTTTCAAATGGGGAAATCTTGTTCAAGTTTTTAGATGGAAGTCTATTTATGAGATAGACAGATGTAAGGGCTGCCTCAGCCCAAAGTTTTTTCGGAATATTTTGCGAAATGAGCAAAGTTCGTGTTGTTTCAATAATATGCCTATGTTTTCGTTCAACCAACCCATTTTGTTGAGGGGTTTTAGGACAAGACTTTTGATGGAGAATTCCATAATTTTCAAGATAACTTTTGAATTCATTAGAAAGATATTCGCCACCCGAATCGGTTCTAAGAATTTTTAAATTTCCATTGAATTGATTTAAAACCATCATATGAAATGTTTTAAAAGTTGAGAAAACTTCATGTTTATGTTTAAGAAAATATATCCAACTAAACCTAGTGAAATCGTCCACAAAGACAACATAGTATGAGAAACCTCCCTTAGATATCACCGGAGTCGGACCCCATACATCGGAGTGAACAATTTCAAAAGGTTTTGTTGTAAACATGGATCTTTGAGGAAAAGGGAGACTTCTCATTTTTCCAAGAATACATTCATTACAAACAAAATTTTCATTACAAAGATGCTTAATAAAAGGCAAATAAGAGATTTTAACAATGTTGGGATGACCCAATCTCTTATGCCATACATGAATATCTTTGTTTTGAGCAACATTACAAAATTGATTCTTGGGAATTTTAAGAAAATCAACATAGTAGAGGTCTCATCTCCTAGAGTCTTCCCCAATCAACTTCCCGGACTGGCGATCCTGTATCCAACATTTATCAAAAGAAAATTTTATATCGCAACCATAGTTCGAGAGTTGAGAAACGAAAAGTAAATTTAAGTTTAGTTTTGGTATAAGACGAATTTTTGGGATAAAGAAGTCTTGTTTTTCAAAATTGCCCATTCCTTTAATTTCAAGAGGTGTTCCATCCGCCGTTGAGACAAAAGATGAAAGAAAATTTTTAGAATAATCAGAAAGAAAACAAAGACTTGGAGTCATATGAAATGAAGCACCGGAATCAAAGAGCCAAGATGTCTTACCGAGAGAGGAAGAGGATGACATAGCGGCTCCAGAAATGCCTCCTTTGAGAAGAGGTTGAAGAGCATCCATAATTTGTTGAAGCGAAAGAGACTCATTTGATGACGAAGATCGTTCCTCTGATTGGGATGCTAAAGCCCCGGCAAGAAATTTCTTTCATTTGGGACAAATGGGTTTGATATGCCCCGGTTCTTTACAAAAATGGCAAGTTAATTTGCTATAGTCTCTCTTGCCATATCGATCATTTCCTCCTTGCCCTTGATTTTTGAAATGGGGTGGTTTGTAGGTCTTCAAATTATTTCCGGGTCTTGATACAACATTAACCACTTTATAATCACTTTGAGAAGGTGTAACAAGGATACTCGAGTTATTTTTACTAATCCCCATACGTGTTTCCTCACCACTTAGCTTGGTGATGACATCTTCAATAGAGGGAGATGTGAACGCGGATAGAAGAGAGGACCGAATTTGCTCAAATTCGGGTCTAAGACCATTTAGAAAGTTGAAAAATCGATCTTCCTCTAGTTGTTTGTGTCTTAATTCAATGGCTTCTTCGCTCCATTTTGGTTTGAGCATAGCAAGCTCGCCCCAAATAGATGATAGTTCGGCAAAATATTCCCGAATAGACAAATCGTTTTGTTGAAGAGTCAAAGCTTTCTTTTGGAGATAATATTTGTGAGATAAGTCCCTTGAAGTATACATTTTTTCAAGGTACAACCAAGCTTCGGAGGCCCTTTTAAACTTAATGATGTTGGCATTGATCTTGGTTTCAACGGATGAAAAAATCCAAGACAATATTTTGAAGTTCTTCATTTCCTACTCATCATGCTTTTTGGAATATTCTTCTAGGGCCTTTTGTCTATCTTCACCTTCAAGAATCTTAATATCCCCTTTCTCTATGATAGAAAGTTTGGGTTCGGGTTCGGATATGGAACCTTGAACGTATCCCCAAAGGCCGTTCCCTTTGATATGGGCTTTCATATTGCCGGCCCAAACATGGTAGTTCGAACCACTAAGTTTAAACCCAAGGGAGAAGTGGGAATCTTTTTCACCCATTATAGAGGAAAGACGATAAAAAATAATGCGTACCTTAAAGGATTTTCAAGCTTTTCTTGACAAAAGTTGCTTCTTAAGTATTGCCCGAAGTAGATGATTTACTCCAAAACTTCACTAACTTGAGGGCACGTTTTTCAAGGTACTTCACAAGTGACGAGATGCACGATCCTCTTCCATCAACGAGGCTCTAATACCATGTAAAAGTATCTCCAACAAGATACTAAGATCAAGACCTTAATATTCTTGATAATAAACCCGACACGAATGCACAATAAGAACACTTTAGAACACTTGTGCACAAAAGCACAACTCACAAATAACTCACAAATGCGCAAAGGCATAAAAATAATGGAATCAATTTATTGAGCACTTGGGCTTTGACTCAAAGCCATGAGAGAATACAAAGGGGAGAACCCTTATTTATAACAACACCAAAGAGGGTCTTGGAGGGGCTCCACTTATAGACGTTGGAGCCCCTCCAATGGTCACAAATGTGACCGTTGGAGGGGCCCAACGTCTATGTGAGTGGGCCTCCCAAGGTACCTTTTGGTACATTAAATAAAAGAAAATAAAAAATGAAAAAGAAATAAAAGAAAAAAATAAATTTACAATCACATTCAAAAAGTGAATGTGCGTAAAATAGAGGAAAAGACTAAACTACCCCTACGGCTAAACAAATAGAAATATATATTTTATATATATAATAAGTAGATACATATACATATATATTAATATATGTATATGTATTACCTTATATATCTAAAATATATATATTACATTAAATGTTTAGGTACATAATTTAACAGAAAATGCCTCCTGCTAATGTTTATGAGCCTATATGTACAAGCATGAATCTTTGAACTGACAGTTATGCACTTAATGTCAGCATGGTTGGCTATCCTGGAACTCAGTCTCATATTGGCTAAATTCAACTTTTAAGTCGGTGACTCAAGAATGTCACAGTTCTTTATTTAATCTATAAAAAGAAAACTTTTATAGACTGTAGCTTGTTATTTAAAAAAATAAATAAACTAAACCAATTTTTCAAGCATGCACGTACATACTACACACACACATGCACACACACACAAGTGAAAAATATTTTCCATACTCTGCTTCAGACCCTAGATGGTGCAAGGAAACCATCAAGAGTTTGGAAAGACCCATAGACACAGAAGCACACACACATAAACAATTTTCTGTGCTCTATATATAAATGAAAACTATTTTCTAAGTTCCCCCTCACACTCCAGATGGTGCAAAGAAAATAATCAAGAGCTTGGAAAGCAGAAGCCATGCTTCCACACTTCCCCTCAGATTCTGGATGGTGCTAGGAAAACCATCGAGAGTTCTGAAAGCAGATAACAAAAATGCAAAGATGAGTTTATATTTAGTATAGCACTGACACAGCTGGCACGATATGGTTATTTTCCAAAAACAGTTCAAGGGCGTCTTTGGTGTTTGTTCCTGACACACACCCACTATTTAGTTTATTACAAAAATATGAAGAATATAGAAAGCACGAAATATGCATTGTACCATGTAATGTGTCATATGTATTGCATAGTATGTCTGTATATGGTACATGCACAAATAAAAAATGCAAAATGCCAGAAAAAAGAGTACAACAACAATGTCTGCTGCTGTACTGAGTTGTTTGCTGATCAAATGAAATTTGCATCAAAGAAAATCTAATAACAAGCTAGATTAGGCTAAATCAAGAGAAAACCATCTGAGGTATAATCAAGTTAGAGGAACACTACGTCCCTTGCAAGATTCATACATTTTGATGTGTCAATCTTTCCATCCTGCATGCAATGATATTGACTTAATTGATTTGTTAAATTCAAGGCTTTGAATTATTTAGCTGTCAATGTTTGTTTATTTATTCTAACAGTTTTATACTCTCTCTCACTCTCTCATCTGCATGTTATCAATGCCTTCATGTGTGTATTCTGCATGCGTGATGCCTTTTCCTTCAGATTTTGTTGGCTGGGCAATATTCCTTTCTGAAACGTATTGTTATTGTCCAGATAATAAATGTTTACAATCAGGAGTATGAGAGTGCGGCAGCTTTTTGGCCAGCTGTGCACAGTCGGATTATTACTAATTTGATAATTTCACAACTGCTCCTAATGGGATTATTAAGTACAAAAGGTGCTGCTCAAACAGGCCCCTTGCTTATTGCTCTTCCAGTTTTGACCTTTTGGTTCCATAGATTCTGCAAAAGCCGCTATGAGCCTGCATTTGTTAGGTTTCCACTACAGGTAAGTGGAATAGTATTCCAATTCTGTTACACTAATATTTTTATTGACAATTTGTTTCATTTCCTTATTTTCGGATAACAGTTGAAATTTTTTGTTGTCTAACTTGTGTTATTCTCTTTGATTTCGAAACAAAACCGCTCAAAGAGATTATGAACAACCACAGGATAGTTTGAGTCTTTGTTTCAGGCTCACTTGATGCACTGTTATATATATGGAGAGAGAGAGTGAGAGACTTTAATATGTTGCTTTTTTCATGTAGGCACACAAGTTTTGTAACGACCCCAACTCATACCCCTTGGAAAATGCGATTTTTTTTTTTTTGCTTTCTAAGAGTTGCGAAAAACTTCCCATAGACTCAGGGTCCTTACAGTTCCAATTTCAGCTAGATAACCATACACCACAAACGAACTTACATTTATCATCCACAACCAAACCAAACCAAACCATTTTATTGATGAATTAAAGACAATCTCAAAAGTAGTCTCATACTCAAACCTATAGTGAAGTAAACCACTAGACAAAAGCAAAAGAGACTGAAAGAAACAAAAAGTAGAGCCACTATGTGAAAAAGGTGGAAAGGATCCGACCCGATCCACGTCGATCCATGGATTGTGTACAGCCATGTAACATATTCATAGTTATGTATTATAACCCACTTAGACTATCGGGTCTGGATACACCAGACCCGAATCCATATCACTGTATTGTAACATTATAAAACATCTTTTAGGTCACGATTTTATGATATGAGAAAAACAGAAAGCGTAATAGCAAAAAAACTTGTGTTTCTTCTTCGTCTCTCTCTCTCTTTTCTCTATAGGTGAAAACCTTTCATGGTATCAGAGCATAGATCCGACTGAGGCTGAGAAGGATTCCGGCAAGAGCGAAGTTCGGAAAATCGAGGTTCTTCTTTCCCCTTCTCCTTTTTTTCTCTGTTCCCCATTTCCCCTTTTTTTTCTTTTGTTCTTCCCCATTTCCTCCCCTCTTTCTGAAATCTACTGTGTACCCACACCTCACGTGGGTTTTTCTTTTGTTCTTCCCCATTTCCTCCCCTCTTTCTGAAATCTACTGTGTACCCACACCTCACATGAGTTTCTTCCTTTGGTGAAACCGTGATCCACATGACCTCTATTCACGTGGATTTCATTTTTTTTGGTGAATCTGTGATTCACGTTTACGTGAACACAGACACCCACTGTCTCTCCTTAATTTATTTTCTTGATCTGCCTTACCTAATCTCCTCTAAGTCTGTCTTTGCACATTCGATTTTTTTTTATTCTTTACTGCTATACTGTGAAACTTGTCCTTTGATTATCTATTTCTATTCTTATAAAAAAAAGGGGGTTCTTTTAACGTGTGAAGGCATCCTTCATCTCATCAATCTCAGTTTCTGGACTGCACAAAAAAGGTTCAGAAACTGAGTTCCCTGCATTCGACAGCCTGCGATTCTATATTCCAAAAAAAAAAAAGGCTGAACTTTTTGTGAACACTCTGGTTGACATTCTCGTTGTTTCTTTTCAAATGGACCTTTATCACTCTCAATCAAATCTTTCTTCAAGCTTCCTCAACCAACTCATCTCTGAAAAGTTGAATACCTCAAATTTCTTGATTTGGAAGAGACAAATTATTTCTTTTATAAGGAGTCAAGGTCTCTTAGGTCACCTGGACGGAACCACTCTTGTTCCACCAGAATTTGTCCCGAGAGAAGAGAAAGATGATCAAGGGGTGAGTTCGATCGTGTATGTCAAAAATGTAGAATTTCTCAATTGGGAAAGGAAAGATCAATCAGTTGTTGCATACATCACCTCAACCTGTCTCAAGAAGTTCTAGTTGCCATTCCCGACAATTGTACAGCGCTACAACTCTGGGAGCGACTGGTTCAGACGTATTCGCAGGTTTCTCAAGCAAGGATGGTTTTCCTTAAAAGAGAATTTCAGTTGTTAAGAAAAGAATCCATGACCATCATGGAATATTTGAACAAGATAAAGACCATCACAGATCAGCTTGCAGTTATAGGATGTGTCGTAAGCGACAACGACATGGTGCAGCAAACTCTGAGTGGATTGGGATCTGACTACAATATGATAGTCACTTCACTATTGTGCCTTCCTGCTCTTCCTTCCTTCGATGCGTTACGGGCGAAATTGATTCAGTATGAAATGACTCTGAAGGGATTCTCTGAAGAAACTCACATCCACACAAATTCTCAAGAAGCTTTTGCCACAGGAGTGACTTATGGTAGAGGACGAGGATGAGGAGGACAAGGGCGAAATGGATACCGAGGGCGTGGTCTGCTTCCCACTCCAAATATGTCTGCCCATGCGCAGGGATCAAGATTCGGCCCCACTTGCTTCTTTTGTAACAAAAAGGGGCATATCAAGGCGAATTGTTGGCACAATCCAGAGAATAAAGGAAAGGGCCCACAGACAGAAACGAAAAGAAAGTTCACAAATACCAGAGATAGTGGAGAGATCAAAGATCTACTAATATCTGCCTTGTAAGAGTTGAAATTGAAACAGAGTGATGAAGGCACTTGGTTTGTTGACTCAAGAGCAGCGACTCATGTGATAGGTGATGCAGGTATGATTTCTAATCCTATTCCTTATTTTGGAAAAAGTAAGATTGTTACTGGAGATGGATCCCACCATCCTGTTACTCATGTTGAAAAAACTGTCATTCTTATGTCACATGCCACTCTTACTCTTTCTGATGTTTTTCATGCTCCTGACATTAAGAAAAGCATCGTCTCTGTCTCCAAGCTTATTGATGATAATAATGCTTCAGTTGAATTTACTCCCTTCTCTGTGCAGGTCAAGGACCTACGCAAGAGGGAAACATTCGTTGAAGGAAAAAGACGAGGCAATATGTATGTCTTTGAAGAAGCTCCATGTCATGTTGTCCGCCCTGCTCATCTGAATTCGAAGCCTTCGTTAGAGTCGTGTTCATCTTCTTCTGCCAGTGTTTTTAGTATTTCTGAATGTAATAAGTCATTCTTATGGCATAGTCGGTTAGGACATTGTGAGTCATTTCATTAAGAAACTTGTTTCTAATACTCTCATTCCAAAAGAAAGTCTTAATGGGAATGAGAGCAGTCATAAGTGTTCCAGTTGTCTTTCATGTAAGAGTCATGTATTGCCTTTCCATTCCATTAATAAGAGAGCTTCAAAACCTTTTGAGATTATTTGTTCTGATGTATGGGGACCCGCCCCAATTGTCTCTAGATCTGGAAGCAGATACTATCTAATCTTTGTTGATAGTTATTCTCGATACACTTGGATATATTTCATAAAGAATAAGTCGGAAGTCTTCTCTTTGTTTCAAAATTTTCTTTCCTTGGTCAAAAATCAATTTTCTGAGTCCATTCAATTTTTTCAATGTGATGGAGGTGGGGAATTCTCATCCCGTGATTTTGTTTCTTTTCTTCGAAATAATGGAATAGGAAGAAGGGTGTCCTGCCCCCACACCCCTCAACAAAATGGGATTGCTGAACGAAAACATAGACATATTGTTGAAAGTGCCATGAGTATGATTCATGACAGTCATCTCCCTATCAACCTATGGACAGAAGCCTTTCATTCTGCCGTGCATGTGATAAATAGGCTGCCCATGGTTGTTCTGGAAAATAAGTCTCCTTATCACTGTCTTTTTGGAGCTCATCCTAGTTATCATGATTTGCGTGTCTTTGGTTGTGTTTGCTATGTGCATATTGATCAGTCTCTGAGAAACAAGTTTTAGGACAAAGCCCAGAAATGTAGGTTTGTGGGATATGCAGATGACTACAAAGGATATAGGTGTTATGATCCCATCAACAAACGTATCAGAATCTCAAGAAATGTTGTCTTTGATGAACAAAATTTTGATGACGGAGCTGATGCAACGAATATGTCAACTGAAGTTTACTATCCGTGGTTGAGTTCAGAACTTTTTGTTGACTCCAATGAAGCATGCTCCTCAGATTGTGTGCAGCAAGAAGAGAGTTTTGAAGACACTGGGACGTCGGGATCACAGAATACAGAAGAAGTACCAGGTAGATACAAAGGCATTGTCTATTCTAGACAAAGACCGACAGCATCAAGTCATTCAGATCATGTCTCAGACGGCAATCCGACTCATTCTCGTACTCTTGAGGTCAGAAAATCAAACCGCATACGACATCCCATTGACAGGTGGGTCAACTATAACAACTTTTCATTGGATTTTCAACTCTTCTTAACTGCTCTCTGTTGAAGACAAGTGGTTTTAAGTGACGTTCTTTTATATTTAATGCTATTTGTAATTTTGCCTTTATTATGGACTTGGCTGTAATTTTTTCTTTAAGCCTCTCTCTATTTAACATAGAGAGAGACCCTAATAACAAGTATCGAGTCCTCTCTTCCTGTGCAGCCGTCTCTCTCTCTCTCTCTCTCTCTCTCTCTCTCTCTCTCTCTCTCTCTCTCTCTCTCTTCTCTCTCTATCTAGGGTTCGATGCATCTTCTACATGGTATCAGAGCTTAGCCGATCGTGGGAGCGTGATCGATAGCCGATCGTGATCGTGGGAGCATGATCGAGTGTGATCAAAGCACAGTCGATCGTGGAAGTTTTCTCGATCGTGATCAAACTTCTATCTAATGAAACTATTTCTCCAATCAGGTCAACGATTAAATTTTTTTTTAAGATCTGATGAAAGATCTGGGCGTGCTGCTGGTTGTGGATGCTTGTTGTGGGTTTGGTAGCTTCTCGGGTTTTTTTTTTTTGTTTCGTGACTACCTATTGTCGAGTTTCTTCTTCGTTGTGAGTTCCTGCTGTGGTTCTTTGTTGCCGAGTCTTATTTCATTCCAAGTTGACTCTGTTGTCGGTAAGTGTTGACGAATGTTAGTTATTTCATTCCCTGGTGAGTCTGCGGTTGCTGTTGGTGATTCTGCATATGTTTGGGCCCTGTTTTTTCGTGATTTCATGGCGTGAGACCTTGATATCGTGGACATGGGTACAGTTTGCACTGAACCACGTTAGCTCCTATGTGTTAATCTATTTGCTTTCTGATCTGCCGTGAATGTGTGAAAGATATCAGTGCTTCTATCCTGATATTTCAGCCGTGAATGTGTTAATCTATCAATGTTTTGATTTCAGCCGTGATACCTTGATATTTGGGGCCTTGAGTTTTTTTTTATCGTGAGTTCATGTTGTGACTTCCTAGTTTTTGAAGAAACAGCAATAAAAAAAGTAGTGGTGTTGCTTGTGATTGAAAAATGACTGATTGTCGAGCTGTATATGTTCGAGGAGCAGCCCATGTTATGAACCAGGTTCTGCGTATGCAGAGTTATGTTGGTCGTGATTCACTGACGTGCTGAAAAAAAAATTATGGTTGTGGGTTGTTGTCCCTTACTGTAGTGAGTTTTTTTTTGTGTGAACAGTTGCTGATTGTCATATCGGTTGATGTGTGGGTGGTACACGTGTTTCTCTGATTTGATTGGAGTCTGTCTAGTTTTTTTTTTGTTTGTTGAACCAGAAGTATGGTTGAAACTCCGAAAGGTGATTCAAAATTGGAAAATATTGGAGAATATAAAGCTTTTGCCAATCCATTTTCGTATGGCTCGTTTGTAAGGTTGAATGAAACTAACTATGCTAGGTGGTCCAGAACATTTATGATGTCGGTATCTGGACATCGTAGAAAACATGTCTTGTTGGAAGACGAACCCAATGAAAAGGTGGGAAAATATGTTACCTGGAATGAAGATAATGACATAGTTATGTCATGGATTATGAATAGTGTCGAACCTCATATTGCAGATGGTTTAATTTACTATAATACAACCAGACAGATGTGGGACAATCTTCGAGATACGTACTCACAAGAGACTAATGTGAGTCGTATCCTGCAAGTTAAACGGGAAATATATAATTTACAGCAGGAAGATCAAACCTTGGCCCAGTACTATGCCTCCGTAAAAGCTGCCTTTGAAAGACTTAATGCTCACAGACCTCTTTGTTGTTCGAAACAAAAGGATCATCAAGAACAAACTATGGTTGCTCAGTTTCTTACAGGTTTATCTTCAGAATTCTCTATTGCAAAAGTCCAAATGTTGACTGGTTCAGATGTACCTACTCTTGCTGAGGCATATAATCGTCTGAGTAGACTTGCGATCTCTCTTCGACATTCTCAGTCTGTGACTCAGTCATCTGCTTTAGTTGTCTCATCTGGTTATGGGCGTGGAAATTTTCAGAACATCAGAGGACGAGGTCGCGGACGAGGTGTGGGAGACAGAGGAAAACTTCAATGTACATTTTGTGGAAAATCTGGACATTTAGAAGATCGTTGTTGGGATAAGCATGGCTGGCCAACCCCCTCTTCATCAAAGTCATATGCTCCTAAAGCAAATGTTACTACTCTCGAGGCACTGGAAAATATCTCTGCAAATGAAAGTAGTATCACCCTTAGTCGTGCGGAATATGATGAGCTGATAGCTCTTCGACCTTTGAGTTTCACCCCTCCTGTAGCTGGTGTTGCCTATTCAGCCGGAAATCATCTTCATTCGACTGATAGTAAGTGGGTTATTGACTCTGGCGCATCCTGACATTTGTGTGGAAATTCACGTGTTTTTTCAGATCTAAAGGATATTAAGGCTCAGCTTGGAGTCTCATTAGCCGATGGGAGCTCCTCTCCGGTTGTTGGTCAGGGAAATATTTCTATATCCTCCTCATTACAGTTGAAAAATGCTCTTCATGCTCCAAACTTTCCTCAAAGTTTACTCTCTGTTAGTTGCCTTATAAAAGAACAAAACTGTAGAGTAATATTTGATCCAATGGATTGTCATTTTCAGGATTTGCTGACGAGGAAGAAGATTGGTGGAGGCTATGAAGAAAATGGAATTTACTACCTACATCATCCAATGGGTACTGTTCATGCTGCAGTGGAACATTCATTCAGTCCTGTTCAGTGGCATCGTCGTCTTGGTTATCCTTCATTGTCAAAGCTTCGGTCGGTCTTTCCTCAGATTCCTTGCACCACATCATTTCAGTGTGAAGCATGTCAGCTGAGCAAGCATCATCGAAGTTCATTCCCTTCGAGTCAGAGTCAGTCTAGTAATAAAGTCTTTGAACTTCTTCATGCAAATGAATGGGGTCCTAGTAAGATTCCTACTAGGACTCAGTGTCAATATTATCTAGTTATTGTTGATGATTTCTCTAAGTTGTCATGGGTGTTTTTAATAAAGGAACGATCTGAAGTTTCAAGTATTCTCCAATCTTTAATTCTTGAAATAAAAACTCAGTTTGAATCTATTGTCAAGATTGTTCGCACTGATAATGCTCTCGAGTTTAAATCAAAAGGTCTGTTACAATTTTACCAAGATATTGGCATCCAACCCCAAACTTCCTGTGCCTATTCATCTCAACAAAATGGGGTGGCTGAGTGAAAACATCGTCACCTGCTTGATGTTGCCAGGACCATTATGATTCAATCCAATGTTCCTGCGTTATGCTGGGGTGATGCGATTACAACTGCTTGCTATCTGATCAACCGCATGCCTTCATCTTCTGTGGGTGATCAAATTCCAATTCATATCCTAAAACCCAATACCCTCTCTTCTCCCTCTCGCCCAAAGTATTTGGATGTGTTTGTTTTGTACACAAACTTGGCCCTGACCGTGATAAATTAGTTGCTCAAGCTACAAAATGCATATTTATAGGTTATCCCAAAAATCAAAAGGGATATCGATGTTATGATCCTACTTCTCGCCGAGAGTATGTCAGTGTGGATGTCTCTTTCTTGGAATCCACTCCATATTACTCTAGTACCGGTTCCCCACTGCAGTTTGATCCAGTTGAGTCTTGTCCATTACCTATACCTCCTTTTCCTTTGGAATCCGTATCCTTATTCCCGAACCAACCTTCATCCTCTTCCAGATTTCATAATCCTCCATTGGTATATGTGCGTAGAGATCCACCTCCACAAGTGCCTTCATCTTCTTCTTCCCCTGAGGTAAGTTCTACTGACAATAGTGATCTTCATGATGTTGATAACAGGCCTATTGCTCTACGAAAGGGGACACGACAATGTACCTTATATCCTATATCTCATTTTGTCTCTAATGCTAGAATTGGAAATCAGATGAAATCTTTTATTTCAGCCTTATCTGCTGAAACTATTCCTCTGAACTATCAGCAGGCAGAGCTTGATACTCACTGGAAGCTGGCTATGCAAGAAGAAATTGATGCTTTAATATCTCAGCATACATGGAATCTAATTGATTCCCCAGCAGATGCTGACATTGTTGGATGTAAATGGGTATATACCATAAAGTACAAATCTGATGGTTCTATTGAAAGGTACAAGGCCAGATTAGTTGCAAAAGGGTATACTCAGACATATGGTATTGATTTCTTTGAAACTTTTTCTCCTGTTGCACGGATGGGTACCATTCGTCTTGTTCTCTCAGTAGTTGTTCAGCATGGTTGGAACTTGTACCAATTAGATGTGAAAAATGCATTTCTATATGGGGATTTATCTGAGACCGTTTACATGCAACAACCTCCAGGATTCGCGGTTGAGGGGGAGTGTCAGAAGGTGTGTAGATTGAAAAAGGCAATTTATGGCTTGAAACAAAGTCCTCGTGCATGGTTTCAAAAGTTGTTTGAAGTGATGTCACGCTTTGGCTTTAATAGGTCAGCAGCAGATCATACACTATTTATAAAGAAAACTAACTCTGGTATAATTGTTATGGTGGTATATGTGGATGACATCATTCTTACAGGAGATAATGTGAAAGCTATTGAAGCCACAAAGGCTCATCTTCAAAAACACTTTGTTACAAAAGACCTTGGTTCACTCAGGTATTTTCTGGGTATAGAAGTTGCAAGGAGCCGTGAAGGGATGGTTTTGTATCAACGGAAGTATGTTCTTGACTTATTAAAGGAAACAGGAATGTTGGGAGCTAAACCAACAAATATTCCCATGGACCATAAAGTTCCGTTGTTTGAAGAAGGGTCAAAACTGGTTGATAGCAAAAGCTATCGCTCCCTAGTAGGGAAGCTACTGTATGTAACTGTGACCAGGCTGGATATTGCTTTAGCAGTAAGCAAAGTTAGCCAGTTTATGGACAAGCCAACTGAGGTACATTGGAATGCAACTATTATGATTCTCAGATATCTAAAATCTTCACCTGGAAAGGGGTTATTGTTCAGGAAAGGTGGAACTCTGAAGATAGTGGCCTATTCTGATGCTGACTATGCAGGAACTGTAGTGGATAGAAAATCTACCACAGGATTTTGTGTGTTTCTGGGAGACAACTTGATCTCTTGGAGAAGTAAGAATCAAAATATGGTTTCTAGGTCGAGTGCAGAATCAGAATATCGGGCTGTGGCCCAAACAACTGCTGAATTGATGTGGGTCCGTACTGTTCTTCATGATCTTCAGGTGAAGGTTTCCTTTCCCATGACCATGATGTGCGATAACAAAGCTGTAACATATATAGCGAACAATCCTGTATTTCATGAGAGAACAAAGCACATTGAGGTTGATTGCCACTATGTAAGGGATATGGTTCAAGCTGGTCATATCACTACCAGATATCTAAAGTCGGAAGACCAAGTTGCAGATATGTTTACAAAACCTCTTGTTAGACCAAATTTCTCAAAATGTTGTGACAAGCTGAGCATGATTGATATCTATGCTCCAGCTTGAGGGGGAGTGTTGAAGACAGGTGGTTTTAAGTGACGTTCTTTTATATTTAATGTTATTTGTAATTTTGCCTTTATTATGGACTTGGCTGTAATTTTTTCTTTAAGCCTCTCTCTATTTAACATAGAGAGAGACCCTAATAACAAGTATCAAGTCCTCTCTTCCTGTGCAGCCGTCTCTCTCTCTCCCTCTCTCTCTCTCTTCTCTCTCTCTATCTAGGGTTCGGTGCATCTTCTACACTCTCAATAAGGAAGAAGAGCCCACTATGTACTACCAGGCAGCCACTTCTACCAAGTGGGTAGAAGCCATGAATGATGAAATGCAAGCCTTGCATGAATATGGAACCTGAAATGTTGTTGGATGTAAATGGGTCTACAAAATAAAGCACAAGCCATATGAAACTATTGAACGGTACAAGGCAAGGCTTGTGGCAAAAGGATTCACTCAAGAAGCAGGACAAGACTATGATGAGACCTTTAGTCCGGTTGTAAGAATGGGAACAATCCGAATTATTATTTCCCTGGTTGTTGAACATGGATGGAAGTTGAGTCAGCTTGATGTAAAAAATGCATTCTTACATGGGGACTTAAAGGAGGAAGTATACATAGAGCAACCCCCTGGGTATCAAGAACAAAATTGTAAAACTCATGTGTGCAGGTTAAAAAGAGTTATCTATGGTCTGAAGCAAGCATCTCGCTCATGGTTTGATAGCTTCTCGCTAGAGATTCAGAAACATGGATTTTCACGTTCCATGCTGGACCACTCATTATTTATCTTTAGAAGTCAGATTGTGAGCACTCTGTTATTAATTTATGTCGATGATATTCTCATCACAGGAAACTCTGCGACCCACATCCAAGAAGTAAAAGAGTTACTAGGTCAGAGGTTCAAAATGAAGGATCTGCTCATGGCTTGACACTCACTCAGCACAAGTACACCGTAGACGTTCTCAGCAAGGCAGGCATGCAAGACTGAAAACCTCTGGGAACTCCGAGTGTGCTTCATCAAAAACTTAGCTCTCAGGATGGAGATCTGTGTGATGACCCCACCAGGTATCGAAGCATAATAGGAATGTTACAGTACCTCACATTCACCAGATCTGATATTGTTTATTCAATCAATCAAGTGTCTCAATTTATGCATGCGCCACGTACTGGACATATGGAAGCGGTCAAGAGGATCCTTAGATATCTGAAAGGGACTATTGGGGATGGATTGATATATTCACCACAGTCATATGGCAAAGATGAGCACGGACTCACTGTATATTGTGATGCAGACTGGGCAGGAGATCCTGATGAACGAAGATCTACATCAGGATATTGCGTCTTCATCGAAAAAAATTTAGTCTCTTGGAGCAGTAGAAAACAAAAGGCCATCGCTAGATCAAGCACTGAGGCTGAGTATAGATCTATGGCTGCTGCTACTGTCGAAGTCACATGGATCAGGCACCTACTAACCGAAGTAGGAGAAAAGATTTCCCACACTACTTTGCTATGTGACAACCAAAGTGCTATCAATATGTCATTCAATCCAATACATCATAGTCATGCCAAGCACATTGAGATCGACCAACACTTTGTGAGACAGAAGGTTGAAGAAAAAGAGATTGAGCCTGAGTTCGTCAATACTGAGAGACAAGTTACAGATCTATTTACCAAAGGGTTAACAAAGGATCGTTTTTGGATGCTTAAAGGCAAGTTGTTCATGGTCCAAAACCATGATCAACTTGAGGGGGGGTGAAAAAGGTGGAAAGGATCCGACCCGATCCACGTCGATCCATGGATTGTGTACAGCCATGTAACATATCCATAGTTATGTATTATAACCCACTTAGACTATCGGGTCTGGATACACCAGACCCGGATCCATATCACTGTGTTGTAACATTATAAAACATCTTTTAGGTCACGATTTTATGATATGAGAAAAACAGAAAGCGTAACAGCAAAAAACTTGCGTTTCTTCTTCGTCTTTCTCTCTTCCTCTCTCTCTTTTCTCTACAGGTGAAAAACTTTCACTATGTCCGTAAGTGAAGCGGTCTGAAAAAAATGTGGCCCTAGTGTCCCCTTAGAAGCTAGTCGACTTCATTGATTACCTGCGGCTGCAAAAAACCATAAAAGTAGAGGGTCAGAAATCCGAATAATTCTGCGTCCAGGTTCCTCTAATGAATCAAATAAGAAAAAGAACATAAACAAGATTCATGTAATAGTTTAGAGGGATACCGTTATAACCAATTCATAAGACAATTAACCACTCATACAAATAGGAAATAAACATTAAGCATGAGAAAACATTAACTAAGCAACATGGATCACAATTTAAGCAATAAGAGAATTTAACATGCATTTAGGAAACAACATCATGCATTCATTAACATATAACAATTAGGGGAACAAGTAAACATGCATGATCCAATGCATAGCAGGAATATACATAATTTATGTGCAATGCATGAACCCTTTATTCTCTTTCATTTAAGTTTTTCTTTTTCCATATGCATGCCCTATTAAATGCATACAATTTAAGTTCCTCTTTTTAATTATCGTTGCCCGCGGATACACTAAACGAGTAAAAATCTTCGAAGTCAAGTAGGGTTCCCAGGCTGAGTTTCAAACTTAGCCCTCGACCGATATCAGGAAACAACATCATCCATCGAAACATTGGAAAACAGCATCCAATGTCGGGGACACCATAGAAAATAGCATCCACTGGCGCCACTTTCTTGGTATACAAAAACAACATATGTGTCAAACACACCACCCTCAGGCAAAGTAGCAGACTCTTCCTAAAACCGTGGCAAAGAGAAGAATCTCAATATTAGGTTCAGGGGCAACAACAACGCACACGGAGTTTTTGTATCCTCACAGTTTCTTCCAAACCGCAACCTCCAAGATTCCCACAATAAAGAAGGGACATCACGGAAAACATAAATTACATTGTTCTTTACTTTCCTTTATCTTATTATTAATCCATCTCTTTTACATTTGCAAATCAGCATGCAAAATTAATAAGATAGGCTTGCAAATCAACATGCAACACTAAGCTTACAAATCAGCATGTGCAACTCTTCACGGTCTACCACCCATGGCAATAATAGAACAGTGCAATTAAAACCATAATATAAGTATGATTTTTGTGATGCATTTAAACAATAAAAGAAAGAGCAACCAACGCTCAAGGCTCTCCAGGCCAATGATGGTTCATTTAGACCATCGATGCATCATACGCAAAAACCATAACCACTTGCAATGTATGCAATGATGTCAACCTGCTTCCAAATGCGTAATTATAACAGTCAATTTAACCATGGGCATTATGTTTCGCATTCATATGCATGTGTTCACCATTCATGTGCCTTTACGAAATCATTCCACATGCATTCACTCATGAATCATCTCATTTAGGACAAGTGAACAACTCATGCATTTATGTACACACATCAATTCATGTATGCACATGCATTTGAAACAAACTTCATATAGTATGATGCTTAAACACATCATATCAAGTCAAAGCATATAAAAAAAAAAATTCAAATCTCGACATGTCTTGAAAACCAAAATACATGCACATCACACATTCTGGGAATTTATATGCATATTCAAAGATGTAAATATGTATCATGTGTACACCACAAAAATATTCATAAGCGTGTCTTTGTTCAATTCAAATGCATACTCAAGTCAAATGCATACTTTTATTTATGAACCAGTTCCTACTTAAAATATGTGAACACGCACGCCATGAGGTACGTGCCAAAATACATAAATTTAATGTATACACTATGGGGTGTCTTCAATTGTAAAACAAAGGAACCGGTAGGGTTGTCAAATTCTAATGAATAATAAACTATTGACTGTAACCATGACTACAACCATAAACTGTTGTATTCAGATGCTGGAATTTGTTTGTCATCTCAAGTACAACATTAAATAGAAATTCATAGCGCTTATTGCTTACAATCGGTTGTAAGTATATAAGGTTTTACCTGAGTAATTGGCAGCACATACGTCATACGTTCAGATTCAAGAATTAAGGTCTAACATGCATGTTATGTATTATGTTATGTGATGTTCTAAAGAACATACCCAACCCAGGCAAATGCAGAGTCATGCTACAGCTCAAATGTAATTCCCACTATGTATTACTAATCCAGAGTCGTGTCGTAGATTACTTCCTGTAACACCCCGAAATTTTAACCCAAATTTTTGAGGATTTTTTTTTTAAACAGCGGAAACAACAAATACTATAAGGTTAAACATTCTGGAACATTACAGTGGAGAGCAAACCAAATCATTTATTTCATTTCAGTTTCAAATGAATAATAACATCAGAGTTTAATGACATGTTCTAATAAATAAAAAGGAAACCAAAATATTCCGGGAACAGTAAATCCAAAGTCTCGATCCAAGCCTTATCTCGCAGTCGCCTATAACTCTATTCTTCATCTGAAAAATGATAAATTTATAGGAATTAGACTATAATTGTCTAAGTAGGAATTACTGTAATTTTTCTTGCAGGTATATCATGTGTCAAGTATGTGATGTGGGTGTCATGTGTGATCTTCAGCATATACAGGATTAAATAAAGAAACTACACAACAACCATAACATGTATATCATTTAATCTAACAACCACAACATTTGCATGGATAACATTTAGTTGCACATCAACATTATTCAAATATCTCACATGTTACAATTTTTAAAGCATGCTAAAAGTACAAAACTATATTCTGAAAGAGTTATGAAGCTATAAATCTAGCAATTTACTCAGTGTGATACCTAAAATGTTCTAATTAATGTTTAGCTTTATTTATCCCGCGGATATACGCGGGCCGAGTCACCCATAACGGAAGAGAACATTCGGGGGTTTATTATTCATGGGTGTTTTATTAACCCGAACATTCTAACTGAAACTGTAAATCCTAAGGGAGCGGCTAGTGACCGAGAGAACCTCTCAAAGGCCAAAACCAAAACAGGATGCATCCCTAACTTCTACAGAAGAACAAAGACCTACCACCTAGGACATATTGGTAGTTCGGTTCCCCCCAACTCCGAGGACTGTGGACCAACGAGTCACTTTAGCTCGAAACAGTTAAACACATGTTTTCGAAGTTTTGTACCACCTACCCTCTCCAAGGTAAGCCCGAATTTGAGTGGGTTAATCGTTTCATTTAATTATTTTTTCAAAGCACAGGGGCGTTTTCCCAATTACCTCCTACTACTATAGTAGTAAGTTCTCAACCTTTAGTCATTTTACCAAGGTACACATACATCCCAATTTCTCTTTTCATATTGATTGCACAAACCCACTCAGAGTGCTCTGGTACCTTTAAACCAGTCAAGCACACAAGCTCTGATACATTTAAATCAGTCGGGCATTCAACATTTAATATTAAGTTTTTCATTAGTTTTATTGCCATAGCACACAAGCTAACAGTCCAAGTACCCGCATCGGGTATTCAACCCATATTGCCCATTAGGCAAGGTTTCCCAAACGACACTAGTTGTAGTTCATTCAATTCATTTTGTGTTATGTTCTAATGTAATATGTAGAGTCCCTTTAAGATAATTGAGCATGGTATATATACACAAATAGCTAATGAAGTACTACAAAAATAACTCACACAGCCTATCTAGAGCCTGTTAAAATGTAAACTGCAATATATATATATATATATATATATATATATATATATTATTTAATATTATTATATTTTCTTTTTCTATTTTTTATTTTCTTTTTTAGCATCTAGTTCAATAGAAACTAGATATTTTGATCCAGTCACTTGACTGTGCAAGTAGCTGTTGGACTGTAGTCCAACAGCTATAATAATAAATGCTATTGGACTGTAGTCCAACAGCTATATTAAGAGACGTTGGAATCCAACGTCTCTTTTTGGAGAGCTCAAAATGAGCTCTCCTCTCTCTCCCATTTTTTTGTATATATAGGGGTGAACCCCTTAAATGTAAATTACAATGCTTCTTAAGCATTTTGTTCATGAATAAAGTATTGTTTATTTTTCAAGTGTTCTTCCTTTTATACCCTTTCAAGGGTCATGCTTGTAGTGTCTCCAATAGACACTTGTTTGTGAGTTATTTGTGCATTTGTTGAAGACCACCATTTCATTACATGGTATCAGAGCTACGAAATCCTTAGATCTTGAAGTGCTTCTGCCTCGATTTCCGTGCCACATTTACAAAAGGTGTTTCATCACCTTGTTCTTGGCTCAAGAAGATTTGTTTGAAGAAAGGCGAACTTGTGCTACAAAAAAAATTTGGTTTTGTATCCTCTCTTATTCCTTTGTCTACTCTTTTTCTTTTCTTTTTATTTTTTTCTCTCTCTCCTCCTATTTATTCCTCTCTTACCCTTGTAAAAGATGGATGACAATGATAAGATCACCATCATTCCTATGAAGCTAAATGATACTAACTATGTAATGTGGGCTTCGATTATGAAGCACCACATTTGGGGAAAAGGTTTATGGGGTATAGTGGATGGTTCCGATTTGGAACCTAAACTATCTCTTACCAAGAAAGAGGGTGATAAAGAGGTTCCTCTAACGGAAGAAGAGAAGAGTAAGGCGTTAGCCACTTATGAAAAGAAATGGAAAGAATGGAGGATAGGGCATGCAAAAATTATGTCATGGCTCATCAATAGCATAGACATTAAAAAATGCTCTAGTCTAGCTAAGTTTGAGCATGCCGATAAGGCTTGGGAATACCTCAAAAACATGTATTCCCTTAAAGATATTGCACATGTATGCAATTTACAAGATAAAGTTCGGACAATGACTCAAAAAGATAAAACTATTCGAGAATATTATAATGAGTTGTCCGAACTTTGGGAAGAGTTGGCTCTTCTTGAGCCCAAATGGCATTGTGCCGAAGACATCGAGCTTCGCCAAAAGCAACTCGATATGGAACATTTCTATCAATTTGTGAATGGTCTAAAGCCGGAGTTTGAATCCACCAAATCGGCCCTTTTACATCGTAGAAAAATTCCTTCTATTGTTGATACTATAGAAGAGCTCACTATGGAGGAAAATAGACTTAGAAAAAGTACTCCAAAAGTTGATGATGACTCTGTTTTAGCTGTATCTAGACCGGGGAATCATACTCGTACTTACAAGCCGCCTCATTTTGGAAGGCAAAACAGCGACTTTGATAAAAGAAAAGTTATTTGTCATCATTGTCATGAACCGGGGCACTATAGGCCTCAATGTCCAAAGTTAAAAAGAAGAGAAGAAAAAAGAGTTGCATCTGTTGAATCTGAGTCAAAAGATCAAGATGCACCTGTGTCTATGGCTCAACTGATGGAAATCCTTCAACCTCTTCTCAAAGGGGTATCCTCCTCAACCGAAGCCTCAACTGGAGCGGCAGTTGCATCTTTCTCCGGTCCAGGTAACTTTCCTTGGCTTTTAGATTCTGATGCTTCTTTTCATATGACCCCAAATGTTAATAGTCTATCCGAATGTCTTAAAAATAACTCAAGTGTGTCAAAGGTTTTTACAGCCGATGGCACATCTCTCGAAGTAAAAGGAATAGGATGTTTTGAAAATCTTCAAAAATCCAAAAGATTTTTTATCCCAGAAGTTAGATATATCCCTAAACTTAATTTGAATCTCTTATCTGTCTCGCAAATATCTGATTATGGATGTAATATCTCCTTCTCTTCTCATGGTTGTTGGGTACAGGATCGCCAGTCAGGGAAGCTGATTGGGGAAGGCCATAGAGAAGGAGGACTTTATTACATGGACTTTTTGGAATTACCCAAGAATGCATTTTGTTATAATATTCAGAAATTAGAATTAGATTTATGGCACAAAAGGCTTGGCCATCCTCATATGTCTAAAATTCAATATTTTCCAAGTTTGGAAAAATTTTGTAATTCTGAAAATTTTTCTTGTAAAGACTGCATTTTTGGCAAAATGAAAAGGTTACCATTTCTTAGTAGAACTTTTGTTTCCTCACGACCACTTGAGTTAATACATTCGGATGTTTGGGGCCCCGCACCAGTTATTTCCAAAGGTGGTTATACATATTATGTCATTTTTGTTGATGACTTTTCTAGACATACTTGGATTTATTTTCTTAAACATAAATCTGATGTCTTTTCTAACTTCCAAATATTTCATAAAATGTTTAAAAATAAGTTTCAAAATGATATTTCTGTTTTTCGCACTGATTCAGGGGGAGAATTTATGTCCAACAAATTCAAAGACTATCTCAATTTACATGATATTACACATCAAAGATCATGTCCACACACTCCACAACAGAATGGCCTAGCCGAACGCAAACATCGGCACATTATGGAAACTACTAGGACATTGCTAATTGCAAATCAAGTTCCAAAAAGTTTTTGGGCTGAAGCGGTCCTAACCAGAGTTACCGGAAGCGCCTAGCTAAAAGGGGAAGCGCGCTTCCCCGAAGCGCGCTTCGGAAGCGCGAAACGTCGCGCTTCCGAAGCGTGGGGGGAAGCGTCCCCCTTTTTTGGGAAGCGTGCTTCCCTTTAATGGGGGACGCGTTTCCCTTTAATGGGGGACGCGCTTCCCTTTAATGGGAAGCGCGCTTCCCATCACGCTTCCCCCTCGCTTCCCCCACGCTTCCCCCTCGCTTCCCCCACGCTTCTCCCACGCTTCCCCTGTTTTTTTAATTTTTTGTATTTTTTATTTTTATTTTTTTCGCTTCCCCCTCGCTTCCGAGACGCTTCCTAGGTCGCTTCCGAGACGCTTCTCGAATCGGTCCTAAGTAGTCCCACGCTTCCCCGCTTCCTAAAATTTTGAAAGTGCCTCGCTTCCCGTATCGCTTCCCGCTCCCGCTTCCTCAACTGGCAACCATGGTCCTAACTGCCACCTACCTCATTAATAGGATGCCATCTTCCTCATTAAAGAATACAACTCCAATAGAAAAGCTTGTTAATTTAACTCCAGATTATTCTAGATTAAGTCTTTGGATGCAAATGTTTTGTTTTCACCAACAAAAATGATAAACTCTCTCCTCGTGCAATCCCATGTGCCTTTTTAGGATATGCTGATAATAAAAAAGGCTACAGGTGTTTCGATTTTCAAAATGACAAATTATATGTGTCAAGAAATGTATCTTTTTTGGAAAAAGAAAGCTTCTTTGAATTTGAAAAATCCAAGGATGTCACTGAATACTCGTTTTTAATTGATCCAACTTCAAAATCCAATGAATGTGATGTTGGATGTGACCTTGACAATGATCAAAGTCCTATTGTTGTTGAAAATGATGATAATGAAGAGCAAATCCATAGGGATGTTAGTCTACAATATTCAAGACGTAGAGAGCAAAATCTTCCATGTGCATTACAAAAATACTCTGAAGTCTCACCTAGAAGAACGTCTAGAATCTCTAAACCTCCAGAAAAATTTGTGTCTTATGAATCTTTTTCACCCACGTATAGGGCCGCCATTACATTAATACAATCATATGTTGAACCATCATCCTATTCTCAAGCAAAAAATCATATAGAATGGATAGAAGCCATGAAAATAGAATTGGATGCACTAGAAAAGGCCAATACTTGGACGATACAAGATATTCCTCCGGGTAAGAAACCTATAGGTTGTAGGTGGGTATACAAAGTCAAAACCAAAAGTGATGGGACCCTGGAAAGATATAAGGTCCGTTTAGTAGCAAAAGGATATGCCCAAGAGTATGGCATCGATTATGAAGAAACATTTGCTCCTGTGGCCCGTATGACCACTGTTAGAACTTTAATAGCCTTGGCCTCCATTAGAACATGGCCTATCTTTCAATTAGATGTCAAAAATGCTTTCCTGAATGGGAATCTCGTTGAAGAAGTATACATGGAAGCCCCACCTGGTATTAGTATCCCTAAGGGTAAAACTCTTCGTCTAGAAAAAGCTCTTTATGGTCTTAAACAGGCTCCAAAAGCCTGGTATGACCGATTTAGTCATGTTATGCTTGATATTGGTTTTCAACCTTGTTTAACTGACACTGCTTTGTTTGTTAAGAAATCTGATGCAGGCATCATTATTCTTCTTCTCTATGTGGACGATATGATCATCACCGGAGGCGACAAACAGGGAGTTGCAAATATCAAATCTCTTCTTAAAACTCACTTTGAAATGACTGACTTAGGTTTATTAAGATATTTTTTAGGCATTGAAGTTGCTTATTCCCCTCGGGGGTATTTGATATCTCAATCTAAATTTGCTCTTGATATCGTTTCCAGGTCTGAAATTACAGATGATAAGAAAGTAGACACTCCAGAAGTTGTCAATGTTAAAATGAAAATTGATGATGGAGAACTTCTTGATGATCCTACTCCTTATAGACAACTTGTTGGAGCTCTTTCTTATCTTTCCATTACTAGGCCAGATATAACTCATGCGGTTCATACAGTCAGTCAGTTTCAGCATGCTCCCACCTCCGTGCACATGGGAGCGATTTTGCGTATTATTAGATACTTAAAATCCTCTCTTTCACGAGGACTCTTCTTGTCTGCTTCATCTTTATTAAATTTAATTGCATATACTGATGCTGACTGGGGAGGTGATCCCAATAATAGACACTCAACTACTGGTTTTTATGTGTTCTTAGGTGAAACCTTAATTTCGTGGAGGTGCAAGAAGCAGCAGAAAGTCTCTCTTTCCTCCACCGAAGCTGAATACAGAGCCATGGCAACCACCACTATGAAGGTTGTTTGGCTCAGACGATTGCTAGCGGATATGGGAGCTAAAGCAACGCAAGCTTCAAAGATGTACTGTGACAACAAAAGTGCGATCTACATTGCAAACAACCGGACATTCCATGAGCGCACTAAACACATTAAGATGGACTGTCACTATGTCAGAGAGGAATACTTACATGGAACCATTGATCTGCCATATGTTACATCAGAATATCAATTAGCAGACTTCTTCACCAAGCCTCTCGCTGCTCTCAGATTTCACTTCCTCTTAGACAAACTTTCGCTCATTGTACCGTAAGTTTGAAGGAGAGTGTTAAAATGTAAACTGCAATATATATATATATATATATATATATATATATATATATATATATATATATATATTATTTAATATTATTATATTTTCTTTTTCTATTTTTTTATTTTCTTTTTTAGCATCTAGTTCAATAGAAACTAGATATTTTGATCCAGTCAAGTTCCTGTTGGAACTTGACTGTGCAAGTAGCTGTTGGACTGTAGTCCAACAGCTATAATAAATGTTGTTGGACTATAGTCCAACAGCTATAATAATAAATGTTGTTGGACTGTAGTCCAACAGCTATATTAAGAGACGTTGGAATCCAACGTCTCTTTTTGGAGAGCTCAAAATGAGCTCTCCTCTCTCTCCCATTTTTTTGTATATATAGGGGTGAACCCTTTCAATGTAAATTACAATGCTTCTTAAGCATTTTGTTCATGAATAAAGTATTGTTTATTTTTCAAGTGTTCTTCCTTTTATACCCTTTCAAGGGTCATGCTTGTAGTGTCTCCAATAGACACTTGTTTGTGAGTTATTTGTGCATTTGTTGAAGACCACCATTTCATTACAAAGCCTGCCAATTCTGAACCCAACATGTGCAAGAAATAAGTCTTCACATGTTCCTCCAACAGGTGCAGAAAGTTTTAGAATAATTAAGGACACAGTCCAGCTACAGTGGTTGGACCTGTCAGTGGATTACCCATTATGTAACATCTGTTTAGGAATATAAAAAGAAACGGATGCCATTGTACACAAACCACAAAGTCAAGTTAATTTACAAAGGTAAGACTCGATTATACCATTCAATCTAGGTATGAAACCATAACTAACATATACATCAAGACTTTCCAGGAACTATATGGATACTGTCAAGATTTCTAATTTTCATCAATGATGCTCAGTTTAGTGTGTAAAGTAATCCTGGTGTCAACTAGTGAAGATAACAGTTATCATGCTGAAGCTTAACCTTGAACAAAATTTAATTACAGGCATGGATGATCAATATAAACCGGTATAGGTAGCATAGCAGAAACAATTCATAGTACAGATCTGCTCAACTCACGACAGAAAATAATCAGTCAAGTCTACGAGGCGAGATCCCTGAGAAACGACCAGGCAGGGAAATCCCATGTGGTTACTAGCTCAGGTACCTGCCGTAAGTGGACAACCTGTACCCATGATATGCATAGAACAAAAAGAAAGGAATTTACAACATTATTAACAACGTATTCACCCACAAACGACAATCAACAAAGAGATCATAACCACCAAACATCAGTTAAGAGTGAGCTATCATATACTGCAAGAATCTTCGAAGGCACACATCCACCTACCACTAATGGGGCAGCAACACCTACCCATCACCTTGATAAACAAATGGATTTCGGAGCTACTAAGTTGGGGTAACTACTGAAGCTACAACGCGTAACTAAAAAAAAAATCAGATTCCTTGTAATGATTTAAACTTAATATGAAATTAAAAACTGATCTTTCAGGAAATCGTCTAAATGGCCTAACATATGGACATGCATGTCTAGCAATATGAAGAACAAATGCAACTTAAAAGAAAATCTAACAGGGCAAATCGGCTAACACCCAGTTTGTCTCAGAATAATGAGCTTTTCAGGAAAATAAAGGCAGGGAATTCCATGTAGACACGAGCTCAGGGCCTATGCCCCTATCAGACAATTCGAACACCCTATTTTTTTCTTTCTTTTTAATAGACATCTGAAACCACCCCCCAAGCTCGGATTTCGTAGCTGCCGAAACCACCAACTCATAGATTTGGGGTTTCCGGCAACCGAGAATCCAAAAGAACTCTAGGTCATTCGAGTTAGGGCTTCCTCTGCAACCCACCTCAACATGACTGAACACAGTCAATACCCAAAAGAAAATTTTCAGAAATCCTACCTTGATCGGCGTTTGGGCAACTATTGTTGCGAGAAGGAAGTCGTCGGCGGCGGTGCACTATTGTCGCGCACGAAAACAAGAGGATGAAGGCCGAGAGAGAGAGAGAGATTCCGGACCCCTTCTTGTAGGAGGGTTGCCCGAAAAGGGAGGAACCCTCCCCGGCGGCTGCGCGATGCTCCCTCTCCCTAGCATCGTTATGGACTCCCGCTAGGGTTCTGAAAGAACCCCAGCAGGTTTTATCGAGCAGCCCTCTTATCGGGCTTTCCTTTTACTTTTATTTTATTTATTTATTTTTTCGTTTCACGGGGCGCGGCTCGGGTCCGGACCCGAAACTCGGAAGCCCCCTTTGAGTTGGATCCGTGATGGCTTACTGAAGTGGGTCCGCAGGTCGGATCCAAATGGATCCAACTGCGGATCCACACGTTAGCTTTCATTTATGTGATATATTACATATATATATATATATATATATATGATGTTCTATATGGATCCCTTTATGGATCTTGGATCCGAAACTTAGATCCCAGACTCTAAATTAATAATTTCGCATAAAAATTCGATTAGAATGAAGGAATAATGTGGGTTTTACACTTTCAGTCATCAAGGGTGTTTAAAATTCTAGAATCAGTGCACAAATAGACTTACATGTTGCCACAGTGATTAGGATTTCATTAATCAACTATATATTTTATACCTGCTCTAATAAGCCACACTCGATAGGTACTATTCTCACACCTTGAGCATGTAATAATCTGAGGATTTAAAAGAATTCAGAACATATGTGATGTTCAGCAGGGTTGTTAATCAGCTCCTACAAGGGTTTAGATATCAAATTTTCAAAACATATGTTTTATATTCATTGGCAGGAGTTAAAAATTTATACCACGACTTTACATGTTAATAACTAAAACACACCACTCAGATTATCTATCTATTTTCCTGTTCAATTAACCATCTCAGTAGACAAGAGAAGAAACTCCCAATGTTGAGCCTGTACAACAGGTATTCTCAACAACCCCTGCATACAAGGATCAAAAACCTATTTACATACTAACAATTAAAGTTTGCTTTTATAATTTGATCACAAGAGTGTACCATTCAGCATGTCCGGGATTCATGTTAGTTGTTTCCCAGAGAGTTCATCAACCTCAAAACATAACACCAAATGAATGAATATGTACTTTCAGAAATTAATCCATGAAATTTCCAGACTTCAGTATATAGCAAGCACTGAGCCTATTCCAATACTTATTAAGACTACAGAGATTTCAAAGCAACATCGGATGACTATTAAACATGCAGAGATTTATCTAGATGTATTTCACCAGAAAAACATAATACATACATCAGTTAATATACAAATGCTTATTCAGTTGGACATCAGAACCAGAAACATAGATCGTGCAAAAGTTCACTCAGATGGGTATCAATGAAAACAGAGAATCCAACACATTAAGGCATCCATTAACATGCAAGAGGAAAAGCCCAAACGCACGGATGACTATGATTCCTTCATCTCCTTTCAGAATATATTGGAAACACAACTCACATTCCCAACATTAATCCCTACCAAACTATCGCATGGGATACAAACCTATGCTCCCATTCTTAATTGAAGCAAAAGAGAACCCATACCTCAAAATTGATGTTTGGAGGATGCCGTCAGCGAGGACCGGCTCAAGCGAGGGTCGTTGGGGTGTCTGTGTTAGCCTTTAGACAGTGTTAGAATATCTCCCTACGGCTCCCCACGCCTCTGACTCAAAAGCAAACATGGGCAAATCTTTCAACTGATTGATTTTATTCAACAGATATTGGATCTTAAAGTCTTCTTTCTCCAATATAGTTCAAGATCAGAAATGCTTTTCCTGAATTCAAGCTTTTTCTAACGCCAACAAAAGTTCACTAACCGTGGGCACACTTACATATGTGAGCATGCCTGAACTTGGGTTCCCCAAATCATCTGAATAGCCCATTCCAAAGCAATGCCTAAGTATAAAATCTTCTGCTAGGTCTGTGAAACATCATTACACATAACTAAAAGACGCCGCGTTGCCAAAAGAAACATTGTTTATACATTAGGCACCACTTCACACGAAAGTGCAGCAGGTTCAAGTCACAAGTAACATGACACTGTTCATGCAATGAACACACGACGTTGGGATATATCTTGTTGAAAGACCCAATTTCAGGAATAACTGAGCACTGCATTCGTCCACGAACGAAGCTCCGGGGGAAAAGAGCCACCGATAAAAAGAGGACTCTCTAGCTTCGTTGTGCTCCGGCGGCGTGGCAGATGGACCAGGCAGGTTGAAGCTCTGCGCGGTCTGTTGACTCTTCGCCGCATAGATAAGGCAGGCGAAGATGTTGCTGCCCTTTCCGGTGGCAACCTCAGAGATGACGCCGATCGCAGCCTCCTCTTGCAATGACTTGAGACTCTCGAGCGCATACAAGCATAAATACTTTATAAAAGAAGTGCATGAATACACTCTCACAACACTTGAACAAAATACGCAAAAAGCGTAAAAATAGCAAACATGCAATAATGCATGTATTTCATAAAAGGAGCAAATGCTTGGGACTCTCAAGCTTAAGGAAAACAAGGGGGAAACACCCCTATTTATACAAGACTAAAGAGGTGCAAAGGGGGGCTCCCAAAGGAGTCGTTGGGGAGCCCCCAACGGTCACATTTGTGACTATTGGACCCCCCCCCCCAACGACTCTATTGGGGGACCCCCAATGCACCTTTTATGAAAAAGCAAAAAATAAAAAAGAATTACAAAAAAATAAAGATGAAAAATTACAACATATTCCAAATGGAATATACGCAAGATAGGAAGTTACAATAATACCCTTTTCGGGTAAGAAAAGAAAATAAAATAAAATATGTATATAAATATATATATTTATATATATAGAGATACATATACATATAATATATTATATGTATATGTATCTCTATGTATATAATCATTTATATTTATACTTACAACAAAGGATTTTGGAGATACATTTTAACACCCCCCCTCAAACTTACGGTGCGATAACCGCAAGTTTGTCAAGAAGGAAATGAAATCTGGGCGAACATAGTGCTTTTGTGAAGAAGTCTGCAAGTTGATATTCAGACGTCACATATGGTAGATCAATGACCTTCTTCAAGTATTCTTCTCTGACATAATGGCAGTTCATCTCTATATGCTTTGTTCGCTCGTGAAAGGTGTGGTTTTTGGCAATATAAATTGCACTTTTATTGTCACAGCACAACTTTGTTGGTTCTTTGATAAACACTTTCATATCTTCCAAAATGCGTCGAATCCATACAATTTTCATGGTGGTAGATGTCATGGCTCTATATTCGGCTTCAGTAGATGACAGAGAGACCTTCTGTTGCTTCTTACATCGCCATGAGATCAAAGACTCACCTAAGAAAACACAAAAGCCAGTGGTGGAGTGACGGTTACTAGGGTCACCTCCCCAATCAGAGTCAGTATAAGCAAGTAATTTTAATTCAGAAGAAGAGGATAGGAATACTCCCTTATTCATTGTTCCCTTCAAATATCTGATGATGCGAAGGACAACACTCATATGAACGGTTGTTGGAGCGTGCTAAAACTGACTGGCGATGTGTATAGCATGTGACAAATCAGGTCGAGTAATGCTAAGGTACATTAAAGAACCTACCAACTGCCTGTAAGGAGTAGGATCGGTTAGAGGAACACCGTCGTCAATCTTCATTTTTGATCCCACGACTTCAGGAGTTTCGCATACTTTGTCATCAGAAATTCCTGATCTGTCAATAATCTCACAAGTTTAGACTGAGATAGGAAATAACCACGTTGCGAATAAGCAACCTCAATTCCAAGAAAATATGTCAGAAAACCCAAGTCTGACATCTCAAATTTTGAAGTCAAGACGGACTTAATACCCTTGACTCATTGAACATCATCACCTGTGATTAGCATGTCATCTGTTAAAATGTAGCTCCTAAAATCATTGTAAATATAAATATATATATTTATATACATAGAGATATATTTACATATAATATATTATATGTACATATATCTCTATATATATAAATATATATATTTATATATTTTTACCCGAAAGGGCATTTCTGTCATTTCCTGTTTTGCGCATATTCACTTTTAGAATATGCTGTAATTTTCTTTTTATTTTTTACTTTTGTAATTTCTTTTTTTCTTTTTATTTTTTTTTATTTTTGATTTCTTTTATGTGCATTGGGGGTCCCCCAATAGAGTCGTTGGGAGCCCCCCCTTTGCACCTTCTAACATTTGTATAAATAGGGGTGTTCCCCCCTTGTATTTCCTAAGCTTGAGAGTCTCAAGCATTTGCTTTTATATATTGAAATACATGCATTATTGCATGTTTATTATTTATACACTTTTTGTGTATTTTGTTCAAGTGTTGTGAGAGTGCTTTCGTGCACTTCTTTTATAAAGTTTTTATGCTTGTTTATGTATTGTCTCTTCGTAGACAATTTCACATGGTATCAAAGCTCGGTTGGTGATTGGAGATCGTGAGATCCGCCTTTGTTCGAGTGCCTCGAAAACTGTGCCTTCAGATTTTTTGAGATTGAAGTGGTGGATCTTGCTTCTCAAATATTTTAGAAGGATCTTGTGCTAAGAAGAAGTTGAAACATCGTACTCTTCTTCTGAATTAAAATTGCTTGCTTATACTGACTCAGATTGGGGAGGTGACCCTAGTAACCGTCACTCCACCACTGGTTTTTGTATTTTTTTAGGAGAATCCTTGATCTCGTGGCGATGTAAAAAGCAACAGAAGGTCTCCTTATCATCCACTGAAGCCGAATACAGAGCCATGGCATCTACCACCATGGAAATAGTATGGATTCGACGTCTTTTGGAAGATATGGGAGTAGTTGTCAAAGAACCAACAAAGCTATGCTGTGACAATAAAAGTGCCATCTACATTGCCAAGAACCACACATTTCACGAGCGAACAAAGCATATAGAGATGGATTGTCATTATGTCCGAGAGGAATACTTGAAGAAGGTCATTGATCTACCATATGTGACATCTGAGTATCAACTTGTCGACTTCTTCACAAAAGCTCTATGTTCGCCCAGATTTCATTTCCTTCTTGACAAACTTGCGGTTATCACACCGTAAGTTTGAGGGGGGGTGTTAAAATGTAGCTCCTAAAATCATTGTAAATATAAATATATATATTTATATACATAGAGATATATTTACATATAATATATTATATGTACATATATCTCTATATATATAAATATATATATTTATATATTTTTACTTGAAAGGGCATTTCTGTCATTTCCTGTTTTGCGCATATTCACTTTTAGAATATGCTCTAATTTTCTTTTTATTTTTTACTTTTGTAATTTCTTTTTTTCTTTTTATTTTTTTTTATTTCTTTTATGTGCATTGGGGGTCCCCCAATAGAGTCGTTGGGGGCCCCCAACGGTCACAAATGTGACCGTTGGGGGCTCCCAACGACTCCTTTGGGAGCCCCCCCTTTGCACCTTCTAACATTTGTATAAATAGGGGTGTTCCCCCCTTGTATTTCCTAAGCTTGAGAGTCTCAAGCATTTGCTTTTATATATTGAAATACATGCATTATTGCATGTTTATTATTTATACACTTTTTGTGTATTTTGTTCAAGTGTTGTGAGAGTGCTTTCGTGCACTTCTTTTATAAAGTTTTTATGCTTGTTTATGTATTGTCTCTTCGTAGACAATTTCACAGTCATCAACATAGAGTAATAGTATCACAATCTCTGCATTAGATTTTCTAGTAAATAAAGCAGTGTCAGTATAACATGAGGAAAAACCATTTTTCAACATTAGACTGGTAAACCTGTCATACCAGGCTTTGAGGGCCTGTTTCAAACCATAGAGGGCCTTTCGAAGACGAAGAACTTTATCTTTAGGAATCTTCATGCCTGGTGGGGCATCCATATATACTTCTTCGTTAAGATCACCATTTAAAAAAGCATTTTTCACATCCATTTGAAAAATGTTCTAATTTTTAATAGATGCAATAGTAATAAGACATCTAACTATAACCATTCGGGCTACAGGAGCAAAAGTTTCTTCATAATCAATTTCATACTCTTGTCGATACCCTTTTGCGACTAAGCGAGCTTTATACATTTTCAGAGATCCGTCGCTCTTAGTTTTAACCTTAAAAACCCATCGACAACCTATAGTTTTCTTTCCTATAGGTAGAGTTTGGAAATCCCATGTTTCAGCCTTTTTAAGAGCATTAAGTTCATTTTGCATAGCTTTCTGCCATTTTATACATTTTTTAGCTTCTTCAAAATTTCTTGGTTCGAAATAAGAGTGAATGGCACTAAGACAAGCCCTATATCGGGGTGAGAAGGAATCAAAAGAGACAAAACGAGTTGGAGGTCTCCTATTCCTCTCAGATCTTCAATGATCGAGAGTAGGAACAAGTTCACTATATTGGTCAATGGCACTTCTAAAGGTGTCTTGGTTTCTACGAGAGTAGGTTATTGGATCACTTGAAATTCTACTTTCTTGTTCATTATGTGAGTTATGTTCACCATCATTTTCCTCATCATGGTTTGATGATACATCATCATCACTAGATATATCATCATTACTAGACAATAAGTCAAATAGGAAGGAATAATCAAAATTTTCTTGTTGAGAAACATTTTTTTCAAAACCACTTTCATTTTCTAAAAATGTTACATTTCTAGAGACATACAACTTATCATCTCGAAGATCATAACAACGAAACCCTTTTTGAGTTTCGAAATATCCAAGAAAGGCGCAAGGGATAGCCTTGGGAGAGAGCTTGTCATTCTTATCCGTAAGTATAAAACACTTACACACAAAAACTCGTAACCTATTATAATCAGGTTCAAGCTTATATAATATCTCAAAAGGAGATATTTTCCCTAATATCCTAGATGGTAAGCGATTTATCAGATAGACAGAAGCAAGAGCTGCTTCTGCCCAAAAGTTTTTAGGAATGTTTTGGGAAATAAGAAGGGTCCTAGTGGTCTCAATGATGTGCCTATGTTTTCTTTCGACCAACCCATTCTGTTGAGGAGTTTGGGGACAAGACCTTTGGTGAACAATTTCGTGATCCTCAAGGTATACTTTAAATTGATTGGAGAGATATTCTCCTCCAGAATCACTTCTAAATATCTTTATATTGTTGTTGAATTGATTCTTGATCATTGAATGGAAAGTTTTAAAACACGAAAAAACTTCATGTTTGAATTTAAGAAAATAGATCCATGAGTATCTGGAAAAATCATCCACAAAAATGACATAATAAGAAAAGTCTCATTTTGAAGTAACAGGTGCGGGTCCCCAAACATCCGAATGGACAATTTCGAAAGCTTTAGAAGAGAACATAGTTCTTTGCTCAAAAGGTAAACTTTGCATTTTTCCGAGAATACAATCATTACAAGGAAAAGAACTTTTACATAAGTCTTTTGCAAAATGTAAATAAGACAACTTGGTGATATTAGGATGACCAAGTCTTTTGTGCCACACATTTATATCTTTGTTTCGGGCAACATTACAAAAAAAAATTGGAACTTGAAGAGATTCCATATAGTATAAGTCTCCTTTTCTAAAGCCTTGCCCAATCAATTTCCCGGACCGACGATCCTGTATTAAACATTTATCACAAGAGAATTTAATATCGCAACCATGGTCCGAGAGTTCAGAAACAGAGAGAAGGTTTAAGTTTAGTTTAGTTATAAATCTAATTTTTGAAATAAAAAAATCTTGAGTTTCAAAATTACCTATTCTTTTAATTTCAAGAGAGGTTCCATCCGCAGTGGAAACAAAAGATGGAGAAACATTTTTTGAGTAATCAGAAAGCGAAAACATGTTTGTGGACATATGAAAAGATGCACCGGAGTCCAAAAGCCAAGAGACTTTACCTGGGAAAGAAGAGGTAGACACGGTGGCACCTGAGGTAGCTCCCTTGAGGAGGGGTTGAAGGGCTTCCACTATTTGATTTAAAGAGAGTGACCCACTTGATGATGTCTCCTCCTTTTGTGGTACACCGGTGGTAGCCATTGCGAGAAGCTTTTTCTATTTGGGACATATGGGTTTGATATGCCCCGGTTCTTTACAAAAATGACAAATAATTTTACTATAGTCCCTTTTTCCTCTTTGCCCATCATTTTCACCTTGACTTTGTGGTTTAAAATGAGGAGGACGATAGGTTTTTACATTGTTTCTGGGTCTTGATACGTCATTGACCTCATTGTTTTCCTCGTAATTACAAGGAACCACAAGAACATTTGATCCTTGTTTACATAAACTCATACGAGTCTCCTCACCACTTAATTTGGTGAGTACATCTTCAAGAGAAGGAGGAGTAAATGAAGATAGAAGAGATGACCTTATCTGCTCAAATTCGGGCCTTAGCCCATTCAAAAAATTGAAGAACCGATCTTCTTCAAGTTGCTTGTGACGGAGTTCAATTGCCTCTCCATTCCATTTTGGTTCAAGCATGGCAAGCTCATCCCAAATGGAGGAAAGATCAGCATAATATTCCCTAATAGTCATTTCGCCTTGAGTAAGGGAGAGAGTCTTCTTTTAAAGATAATACTTATGGGATAGATCTCTTGATGTATACATTTTCTCAAGATAATGCCAAACTTCCGATGCCTTTTTGAACTTAATAATGTTGGCATTAATCTTAGTTTCAACGGATGAAAAGAACCAAGAAAGAATCTTGAAATTCTTCATTTCTCACTCATCGTGCTTCTTAGAATAATCTTCAAGAGCTTTGACCCTTTCTTCTCCTTCAAGAATTTTGATTTCACTTCCGTTTACCACCGTTATTTTGGGTTCCGGTTCCGGAGTTGTGCCTTGCACATAACCCCATAGCCCCTTCCCTTTTATGTGAGCCTCCATGTTTCCGGCCCAAACATGATAGTTGGACCCATTTAATTTGAAGCCAAGAGTAAAATGAGACTCTTTTTCGCCCATTATGAAGTAAAGAGGAAGGGAGAAAGGGCGTACCAACACAATATTTCAAATTCTAGCTTGCGCAAGATTCTTCTAAAATATTTGAGAAGCAAGATCCACCACTTCAACCTCCAAAAAACCGAAGGCACACTTTTTGAGGCACTCGAAAAGAAAGGAATCCCACGATCCTTTATCACCAATCGAGCTCTGATACCATGTGAAAATGTCTATGAATAAACAATACGCATACAAGCATAAATACTTTATAAAAGAAGTGCACGAAGACACTCTCACAACACTTGAACAAAATACGCAAAAAGCGTAAAAATAGCAAACATGCAATAATGCATGTATTTCATAAAAGGAGCAAATGCTTGAGACTCTCAAGCTTAAGGAAAACAAGGGAGAAACAACCCTATTTATACAAGACTAAAGAGGTGCAAAGGGGGGCTCCCAAAGGAGTCGTTGGGGAGCCCCCAACGGTCACATTTGTGATCGTTGGGGGGCCCCCAACGACTCTATTGGGGGACCCCCAATGCACCTTTTATGAAAAAGCAAAAAATAAAAAATAAAAAAGAATTACAAAAAAATAAAGATGAAAAATTACAACATATTCCAAATGGAATATGCGCAAGATAGGAAGTTACAATAATACCCTTTTTCGGGTAAGAAAAGAAAATATGTATATAAATATATATTTATATATATAGAGATACATATACATATAATATATTATATGTATATGTATCTCTATGTATATAATCATATATATTTATACTTACAACAAAGGATTTTGGAGATACATTTTAACAAAAAGAGCCACCGATAAAAAGAGGACTCTCTAGCTTCGTTGTGCTCCGGCGGCGTGGCAGATAGACCAGGCAGGTTGAAGCTCTGCGCGGTCTGTTGACTCTTCGCCGCGTAGATAAGGCAGGCGAAGATGTTGCTGCCCTTTCCGGTGGCAACCTCAGAGATGACGCCGATCGCAGCCTCCTCTTGCAATGACCCGAGACTCTCGAGCGCGTTCGCATCGGGAGGAGGGAGAGACTGCTCCCCTCGGCGATGGTTGAGCGCACTCTCCACGGCTGGCGACAGGCGAAGCTTCAGCGGCGACTGGCTCATCGCAGAGAGAGAGAGAGAGGAGGCAATGTCAGTCCTCCCTCCGTCTGTGTTGTTCTTAAAGGGCTCGTGGTGCGATTCGGGAAACCCTAAAGGGTTTCCCTGTTTAACGAGAGGCAAGAAGGGGGGAGTGCGGCGCGAAAAGGGGGAAAGAGGGGCTTAGCGAAACCTTCTCCCCGTGACCCCTTTTATCCCTAGTGGATTACAGATCCGGGTCGGATTCGAATCCGACCCGAGTCCGAAAGGATTTTTTTAACCACTTAACAGTAACTGGTCTGGGTTCGGGTCCCAGTTGTAGCGTGGATCCATGGTTTGCCCGCGGTTTGGATCCGTAGGTCTCGCAGTGTGGATCCGCCGGTTGGATCCACCTGCGGGTCCGCGTATTAACAGGTTATATACATGTATATATTATGTTTCATATTATTTGTATTATCCTTAGTTATTTTTCTTCCAAATATGTACATATATATAAGTTATTATACGTATATAAATATGGATCCTTTATGGATCTTGGATCCAAAATTCGGATCCCATGCCCAACTTTAGAAAAATACCTATTATTTTCAGATAAATTTAAACAAATGTCAAAAATCGAGGTCATTACATCCCTACCCCCTTAAAAGAATTTCGCCCTCGAAATTAGAACGCACCAAGTAAGTGTAGGTGTAGGTGTACATCTAAAACATGAAATTTTATTATTATTATTTTAATTTTTTTGCGAAGTTATACCCTGATTGATCCTACCCCCTTAGGATTGATCACACTCACACTCAAACTTTTTAAATTCACACAAAAAAAAATTAACTATGAATGCAATCAATCATAGAGTTCATATGCTTTAAATAAAAGTATTAAATAGCCTTACCAATACGAAGCAAATAATAGGGTTTTTTTTTACTTTAACCTACTTCCTTGAGTAAAGAAAATGATGAAAATGCACTCTTGATGAAATCATAAAAGCCTTTTCCTTTGCGCACAAATCGGTCCCTAAATCACTCTCACGGCTCGTAGGGTGCGTGGATACCTCTCTAATGCCCTCTACATAAATGAAGGAGCCAACCCTTTTTAAAGTGCGCCAACATTGTATCGTACGATATGCCCTACATCTTACGATGCATATAGTACAAATATGATGCACACTCTTGTGTATCGTATCATTTTTTTAAAAAGCAACGATATGTATCGTACAATATGCTACGATACGAACCACACCGGATCTATGTAAATCAGGTGTGTACCACCGTAAGTTATGGTTGTATGGTACCACCATAGATATATATATAATGAGCCACTAGAATATGTTTACTCTAATATGTTAACCATAGCATGAACTAGGTATTTCTGATGCTTCTTTTGTGAATCCGACCCTGCAGATGCGTTCGTCACAGTTTGTTTGCTCGGAATCGTCTGTTGACGAAAAAAATGTGATTTTTGGGCTCTCGAATACTTACTTTCAAGCTTTAAAACTGTTATAATCGGCCGATCCAAAATCTGGTCCCCATAAAACCAAGCATGTATATGGCATTCATATGGTGAAATTAAAACAGAAAACAAAACCCACAAAAAATCTCGATTCATACTCCAGTTCACATATTTTCAGTAAACATATTCTAGTGGCTCATATATAGTTTCGACCAGACTAGTGCCAGTCTCAAGTCTGGATAACGTAGAAGGATGTAGGACCACTGAAGACTTGGAAGGAGGCAGTTAGAGGTGACATGAAAGATTGTAAAGTGGCCGAAGTTATAGATCTAGATAGACAGGAATGGAGAAAAAAGACTGGTAAAGCTGACCCCATGTAATTGGGATAAGGCTTGATAATAATCTTTTGTAGCCTCAAGGGTATTCTCTATTAGATCCATTTATTTTGTTTATACTGTGTTGAACTTTTTAGTGGATCCAATGGTACAATATGATTTTTATAGTTATTTTAGTAGTGAGTGCATTTGATTTATCCACCAAAACATTCACGAGAAAAAGAAAACTCAATTTTTAATCCAAACCATTAAGTCCAAATCATGTTTCTTACTGAACAAACCATGGCAAAGACGTCTACAGGATCTGGTTGACTAAATAATACCTGAAACTATGACTTTATTAGGAAGTGTGGTACATATGCGCCTGCACACGCACACACAGAATTCTGTGTTTCAATATAACTGTATATGATAAGGTATGGTAATCATCTGTTCCATACAGAATAATGTTTACCTCTTTGCCTTGGGATACAATAAATATCTGTATTTTGTCATGCACAGAGAGACACAAAAGATGAGGTACATGCGAAGTTGTTTATATATAGAAACCATTGTTATGGGAATGAATATTTCTTCCCAACAAGGTGACAATTGTTTGTCATACTAATGGGACATAAGGCTTATAACTCGAACATGAACTCTCTTTGCTTTAAACTGTTTTGTTATAGTAAGTCCATCTTAGTGCTTCATTAACTTTAATTGTGGTTACAAGGACCTTTAAGATCACAACGTATAAACCTGTTTTTTTTTATTGATACTGTAGGAAGATATATGTTGCAACGAAGATCTGTTGCTGTCATGTAGCACAGTCGTAATTATTATGGTACAGTTTATCCTGTTTGAAAAAAAAATCTGATACTAATATCTTCACAGCTGAATGAAAATTGTCATGTGTACCTTACATTTCTTTGATGAACTATATCCATGTATCTTTAAAGTTGCAATAATCATCTGGAAATGGAGTTTAGCGTCATTTTCTTCAAAAAAGATTCTTATGAAGTTGTTTCATGTACTAAATCATTGAGATCATCCACAGTCGATGTTTCCCTGTGCATTCTCTCCATTAAGCTGCGGTTCATTTCATAGATCAGTGTTGAACTGTTCATGGTTGTTTCTCTTCTACCGTTATTTAGAAATTCATGAATGCATTCCGTGGAGCTACAATGTTGCCTGATCTCATCTATGTTTCATTTTTTTCGTGTAACATTCTAGGAAGCGATGATAAAAGATACATTGGAGCGTACGGCTGAGCCGGGCCTGAACTTGAAAGGTTACCTTCAGAATGCTTACATACATCCAGTTTTTAAAAGTGAAGAGGAGGATACATTCTCAGGAACAGTGCATGAGCCGGAAGATGCACTCGTGCCCACCAAGCGCCAATCAAGAAGGAACACACCATTGCCAAGCAGATACAGTTCCTCACCACAATCTCTTGTAGATGTCAGTGAACAAACATAAATTGTATATTGTTCTAATAAACCTGTATCAATGTGCATAGTTTATGTATCCTTACACGAGTTTGGAGAGAAGGTTTAAATTTTCAAGTACGATCAATCAAGGAGCTGGACAGTACACGTGAAAAAAAATTCAAGTTTCATCAATCAAGGCGTTGTACCATATCAAACTAAAGGTCTTAATGTTTAAATCTTTTATGGTTTTTTATTGTGTTGCATACCCCATTTGTAAGGCTGAAAACTTCTTAAACTGATGAGATCACTACCTGCGGCAGTGGTTTGTAATCTTCTCTTTTAAATTCCCTAAGAGGGCCTTTACATGTCAGGATGCTCGACATCTCGACTCTTGCATTCCAAGTTTTTGGGACAACCTGCTGATGCTCCTTGCATATGTGGGATGATAGCAAGACCATGGTAACTTCATTCAAATTTGCTCTCTTTTGTTTGCTCTATGGAAAATTCCCAACGTGTAGTTAGTCGATGCTCTACAATGGTGCACAAAACGTTGGTGTTCTCAAAAACTAATCCAGCAAGCTTGGTTCGTAGCATTTCAGATTATCATACTTAAAATCCAACAGAATTATGTCAGTTTTGAAGGGAGCTTCAACCAGTAGCATGTCATTAAGCACAACTCTAAATAAGGTTTGCAATTGTGTTCCAGACACCTGTAAAAGTTTGGATCATCCCATTAAACGAATGGACTAAGGTGAACAAATTCAGTTGATGTGGTTGGAGATGGCAGCTTGGTTTCACCACTCGCGACCATGAAGGCAAAATCACTGCAGGTTTAATAATAAAATCAATAGCACCTTAAAGTGGAAGTTATGGAAGAAAATATTGAGCTTAATTTAGGAAGCTCAAAGCCTCAAACTCAAACATTGATTATCAACACTTTTAAAAGTGATACGGTGGGCATCATGAATAGGTAGATCACGACCAAATTTGGTTGATCGGGGTCTCAAGAACATGATGTTTAATTGTGGTCGTTTTTGGGTGCGCCATGTTTACTCTTATCTTCTTTTTGTGTTTTTCTTTCCTCGTTTGATGGTTGTCGCCCACCGACGGGTGGCTGGCCGCCTGATAGTTGACCAGCGCCTGCTCAAGCCACCCGCGGCTGCTTGGACCAGTGAGTCACAGAGAGAGAGAGAGAGAGAGAGAGAGGGGGGGGTCTGGCGGTGGCCGCTGGATTCAACAACAGGAGGGGTGGGGATGCAGTGGGGAAGAAGAAAAGGGTATTGGGTGGAGGGTTTCATTGGGGAGGGTGAGATGCATCGGAGTGAAGGGTAAGCGTTGAGAGTGTGAGAAAAGGGTTGTGGTCCAGAAGCATCTCTCTCTCTCTCTCTCTCTCTCTCTCTCTCTCTCTCTCTCTATATATATATATATATATATATATATATATATATATATATTGTGCGGTAGGTGCTTCAACCATACCTGCTTGATGACAAACTTAGTGTGTGTAATGGACACTCGGCGTTTTTGTGCAAAAGTGCATTAAAAACAACATTTAGCAGTGCTTTTGAAGTGCCGAACAAAATGAAAAATACTTGGCGTATCCTTGGATGACCTTTAGCGAAGTCTCAGCGGAAATGGGACCTTTAGCCACAAAAATGGGTCCACTGCAATCATATGTTTTGTATGCTCCATGGTCTATGCCGGGTCTTCGGATGATTTTTACATATTAGCATTCATGAGTAGGTCTATCTCTTGAAGATTTCATCTCCAAGAGAGCAGAAAATAATACGATAATTTGCATTACTCCAACTTACTCAAGCTTATACTCTTTAACTTGATTTGTGAGACATCAAAGACAATATATCTAAAGTTCTAAAACTGAAATTATTTTCATGTTTTAAATGAACATAACTTATGGGGTTTTAAATGAGCTCATCCTTCAACCAAAACTGTAAAACAAAGATAAGATCTGACATGTGTTATAGTTGTATGCAATACCAAAACATCGTGACAATATATGATTTTATCTATGAATTTCATTAAAAAGTCATGCAAGGCCATAAAAATATATCCAACATAAATCCCCCACTCTTAATTCGTTTACATACCCGAACTTTTGTTTTTTATGATAATCCAAGAGAAAACTCCTCTATCATCGACCTCACATTGGTTGGCCTCTGGTTGGTAAAATCCTTGAGGTCCCCCCTACCCATCGGGAGTACATCCAACTTTGACCTATTGGCAAGGGACACTACCCATGGGTTTCTAACTTGTGACACCCCGTCAACTTGGTGACATTCACAAGTTGCCCCTATCAGATGAGTGGACCCAACTTAGTGAGTTTGACATTCTTTTTTCTTTTTTCTTTTTTCTTTTTTCTTTTTTCTTTTTTCTTTTTTCTTTTTTTTTGTTCTTCTTATGTTACAATGTTACATGATCAACCATGTGAATTTGCCATGCGGATATTGGGCACAATTTTTTTTTTTTTTTGGCTACAATCAGGAAGAAAAAAAAAACTTTGAGACAAAACGCCTTTAAGAAAAAGGTTTCACGTGCTCAAGAAAAGTTGGAAAGGTGTGGTCGGTCTCACTGTGTTGGGAACGGCAGTCAAGTTCACCTCAAGGGGAGTAGTTGGCATCCAAACATGAGCAAGCTCTTAAGACTATGGCTGAGAAACAAGGTGAGCCGCTTGTGGCTCGGCTCATGTTCGGCTTGTAAAGCGCTCGTTCAAACTCATGAAATAGGCTCGGTAAATTGAATATGAATTACTCAGATTGGTTTAACTTGTATATGCTCGTTAAGTATTAAAATATATATTTTAGATATTTTTTTTTAATCCCATTTTTTCTAGCTCTAAACCAATGTATTTTTTCTGTAAACAAGCCAACTCATCATTTAACTCAGGCTTATTATGAGCTCTAACTCGTTTAACAGCCCTACTTAAGACCATTCCCATGGTATTGATTTGAGTGGGACTCGTATTCAGTTGTTAGGGTCCAAACAATGCCATGGTGTTGAAGTGCTGTTAAAAGTCCTTTTTTTTCGTGTTTTTGCATCTGTTTTACTGTTTTTTGTGCGCTGACAGTCCATCACAAGCAATGGACGATAAAGCGTGATTAAGTCTCATCAAGGACGTAATGGATGAAGCACCTACGCATTTCTCTCTCTCTCTCTCTCTCTCTATATATATATATATATATATATATATATATGTGTGTGTGTCTTTCTTAAATATATTTTATGCATTTTTTCTTAAATATTACACTTAAAATATATATATTTTCAAGATCACCTAAGCCAAGACGAACACCCTGTGTTGGAAACGGATCCCATCATTTGAAATAGGATAAGTTTCATCATACATTAAGATATGATGAAACCCATCCTATTTCAAATGATGGGTTCCCGTGAACAGTGTTGTTTGCATGATTCTCTCGTGGGCCCATGCAAATGTGGGAAGCATGGACGGGAAGAAAAACACATTCTGCGCTTCCTTGCAGAATGCCTTTTCTTGTTCCACGCTATTCTTTTCTTCCCCTTGAATAGCATGCGACAAGATAGCGTAGACACTTTTATAAAAAACAATAAATCTGAACGTCATGAGCTGTCTGCAAACAGGATAGGACAAGACGTACCATTGATTGATACCCCGTCCCCACGCGATTTCAGACAGAAATCAAGCTGGGAACGAAAGGATATAATAAACTAAACTAAGCAATCAGCTCTCTCTCTCTCTCTCTCTCTCTCTCTCTCTCTCTCTCTCTCTTGGCAGCCAGATGGCGAGGGGGTGAGGTGTCGCCCGGGGTCACTGGTGCCGGTAGTAAGGCCTCTTTCTCTTCTTTGTTTTACTTTTTATTCTTTTCTTTTTTATTTTTCTTTCTTTCTCTTTGTCTTTTTGTTCTTTGTTCTTTTCTTAAAGATTTAAATCAATTTTTTTAGTTATTTTGATTAAGGTTTTAAATCAATTTTTTAAAATTAGGGCCTTTTATGATTAATTTGATTTGATTTTTTTATTTAGGGCCTTGAATCAAAATTCTAAAATTAGGGTTTTTATATTTAATTTGATTAGGGTTTGTCTTTGATTTGCTTAGACTTTTTTTATTTTGGGTTTTGAATCATTTTTTTTAATTAAAGTTTTTTATAGTTAATTTGATTAAGGCTTTTTTATTTGATTTTCTTTGATTAGGATTTCAAATCAATTTTTTTAAATTAGGCCTTTTTATAGTTGATTTGATTAGATTTTTTTCTTGATTTTTTATAATTAGGGCTTTGAATCGATTTTTTTTAATCAAGGTTTTTTATAATTAATTTGATCAAGGTTTTTCTTGTATTTGATTAAGGCTATTTTTTCTTTAATTAAGGATTTTTTATTTAATTTTATAGTTTATTTTTCTTATAGTTTACAGTTTTTTTATTTATAATTTATTTTCTTACATTTTAAGGTTTTATGATTTAATAGAATTTGATAATTTAATTTTTATAGTTAATTTGATTTTAGAGTTTGATATTTGTATGATAAATTTTCATAATTACATGTAATATGACATTGATTAAATCATTTATATATAAAAAAATATTAACTTACTTTTCCTCAAATTACTCAAATTTTAAATATTTTTTAATTTTTAAATCAAATCCGAGATCCATATCTGGAGCTAAAATCCATAATGTGTTTGTTAAAACACTTATATGTTAACGGATCGAGTCATAGAATCCAAAATGACCCATTATCCGTGTGTTGTTGTCCGCACACATCATAAAACAAACCTTGAACACAAAAACCCCAACATCTTGTACAATCCAAACAAACATTGGTCATAGTAAGTCGTTATAGAACAAGAGTTTTGTTTTTTATGTTCGTTTATTTTTGTCCAATCTTAGAGTTCAACGACCTTTGGCACAAGATTGAAGGAGCATGGTCCTCCGTGTGAGGGAGGTGATTGAGGGGTTTCAACTTTGAAGTTCAATTGCTTGGCGATGGATAATATGCTAAAATGTAATTTTCTTTCGAGACCCAGCACCTGAATCAGGGGTTTCTCTCACTAAATATCAAAATAATATAAACTGTACAAGAGAGAGAGAGAGAGAGAGAGAGAGAGAGAGATGTGTACCCATCAATAGGGATGGTAGTGGACCGGGGTGGGGGACAGGGTCTCCACCCCTGCCCTGTTTCAAAATCCGAACCTTCATCCCTGCCTCCATCCCCGCACCGGGATGAACTTCAAACTCCACCCCCCCCCCGCCTCCATCCCCATTTCATGTCCTTCATCCCCGGTCCAAACAGGAGCAAGGCGGGGGCCCGTTTCCCCTTAGTCTATAGTCATCCCTTAAAGGATCGGAAGCAGGGATTGAGACGGGGGCGGGGAAAAGCTTAAGTCCATCCCCGCACGGAGATAGATTTTAACCTTCATCCCTGTTTCATGCCCTTCATCCCGGATCCAAACGGGGCGAGGTAGAGGGGAGCCTTGTTGTCCCCCCGGTCCACTGCCGTCCCTACCCATCAAGGTTTTCTTTTCACTTGTGTCTAAATTTCAAAACATGCCATGCCTTAATATTGACCTGCACCAGTTATTTCTGTATTTCATCCATCCAAAATTAATTCTACCAGTGGCAATTTTCATCATAACCGCCTTTTTCTGGTTATATAATATCCAAATTTAAATTCAATGCGTTGAAATAATGTGTTGCCTTGAATTATCTTGTTTTTTGAAAGGCAAGTTGGGGCTAGGCAGACCCCTACCGGATATCATTAATCAAAGAAAACAATGCAGGTCTTTCCAGGACTTGTTCAGCCCTCCTTTGGCCAACTTGGCTAATTGTTTCACTATAGAATTTGAGTTATGTTTTGTTTTATGTTACAAAAATTATCAAACCTATACAAAACCGAGATGATGTCCATCTTTTAACACCTCCAAGATTTGTCGGCGGGCCAACCGACGCCCCCAAACCCCTAACATTCCATTTGAGGATCTGGGGAGTCATGTGAATGCTGGTTCTCCTTCCCCCTAGTTCATCGTGCCGCCGGTCTGATTCCACCTTGCTCGACGCTCCGTCCACGGATTCCGGAGAGGTCTCCAGCCAACAAGCCTCTCTCTTCCCCGCCTGAGTGCCTTGAATCGTCTTTGGGGTAAGTTCCTCCCCGCTTGTGAGGTTCACACTGGTGATGCAGACGTCGCCGAGGATGCCCGTATCCTCGTCTTGCTGCTGTTGCCGGTTTCGGCAGGTCACTTTGACATGGGTCCATCCTTGCGTGGTGGGAGCTTTGTTGGGTTCCTGGATTTCCGCTCACAACCCGCAATGATGGGATGAATATGTTTGATCGAACCGCAAGAGGTGCAATATTGAATACTATTTTCGTAAACAACTTCTTGTTGATATGTGATCCCCATTTCGATTTCGATTTCCACCTCCGGCGCCGGGTGAAAATCCAGCATTTCTTTAATCTTGATTCTTGCTAACTATCGTCGCTCCTTCTACTTGGTGTATGCGTCTACACCGACGAAGACCCCTCCCAAGGATTCTGCAAAACTCGCAAAAACATCATCTGACCAAAGCTCGGGAGAGAGCTCTAGGAGTCGTATCCAGATCGAAATAGTCGTGTTGATTTTGTAGCAGGATGGGGGCACCAGACTTCCATCCATTGGTGACCAGGGTTTTTCCAGCCACGCACCACACTCCTCACCGTTTGGTAATGTTCCTCGCAACACATCAAATTGGTAGTGTCCAGCTTCCATCCACCTCCCTTCTTACCTTCAGATTCCGTCTCCATCTTTTACCTAAGCTTGTTATTTGAATTGTTTTAGCCCTATTGAATAAAACCTTTTTTCTCTTATTTCTCAGCACATTTCCTTTAATCTAACCATTATATAAAACTCAACAAACATCAGAGAGAGAGAGAGAGAGACAGCAAATCCAACTTGTACACTAACTGCTTTCAGATAAAAATGGAAGCATATTCGAGTAAGGGACTGGAAATTCTCTGAAGGTTCCAGTCTACAAAATCACCTATACATGGAGTGTCAAACCGCCATAAACTTATTGTGCAACCATGTTTGCATATTTACATCTTCTCACATACATTGCATTACGCAAGTGGTACAACATTTTTTGAGCTGCAGAATTCTCCGAGTCCTTCACCCTCCCCTTCATTTCACCCTGAATGATTACCTTATTATCTGATGATGAGACCTCAACAGAACTGATAAATCTCTTGTCGTGTGCTGGTCCATCCGTTCCAACAAGTCTGCAGTTCAAAAATTAGTAATAGTCAGTAGGATATCTTGTGTCCAGAAGGTGAAACAAGCTTGGCAAAATTTATATGGGCAGCAATAAGTACATGTCCATATGTCAATATATAAAACGCAATCACATCAGGCTTCCAATTTTCACAAGTAATGACCCCTATCTGCTGTAATTTCGCAACAAGGATTTCACTTGTTTGGTCCAAGCACAACCACAAGTGTTTTGTGTACGGCTAACTCAGAAGAACAAGGTTCAGTAGCTTATGATTTCAAATTTCAAATTTTCACGAGTTTTGAGCCTGTTGTTTCCCTGTTTCCTATACTCAAATTAACTACATAAAATAACCCCCAAGCATGGAGTTGTTCAGAAGACTGACAATGTATAGAGAGAGAGAGGGGGAGGTGTTCAGCAGATTGTTTTGGTTTCTCAATTATATAAATCAGGAAAGATGTTTCAGATGACATAAGTATTGTACATGGAACTCTCCCGTTCCACAAAGTGCCTTAAAGAGGTTTGTTTCTCTTAATAATAATTAAATTTGGTTACTGGGGAAACTAGGAACACTATGAAAAAGTTAAATCAAGTGATGTTTATCGTTATCATCATTATCATCATCATCATTATGCCTTGTCCCATCTACCAAGTTGGTTTTTTGCAACCTAGTTACCCATTGTTATCATCGCAAAATTTTACTTTTGCAAGTTAAACTGACATTTCAAAAAGATTTTGAAAATAACTCACATTCATTTTAAAATGCAGGATAATTTCGAAGAATGAGACTTGTCTGTCGATACGAGGTTCAACCGTTCCTGACACCATTACCAAGGATAATTGAACCAAGAATCAGTCTAGTGTTTTGCTTTGCTCAACTTGTCTAAATCGATGTTATATTTTCTAAATGCACAAAAAATCAAGCATGTGCTAGAAAAAATTTGATTAAAAAACATGATGTGTGCTTGAAATACTTTAGAATATTTGGAAAAGTAGAGGCTTTGAAAATCGTGAATCAGGATTTGAGAAGTAATTTGAAGAAAGAAAAATCATTTTCTGAAGAAAATGAGAGCTTTATGAGAAAATCGAATTCTGGAAAAATTCAAATGATTTTTGAGAAAATTGATTTTATGAGATGGAATTGGAAAATACATCAAAAGGATGGGCGTGTGGCCCTATGAAAGCTTTTCATGATGTAATTTAACCTAGATTAATGAATGAATGCAATTTGAGAAAACATTTTCTGAAGAACTTTTGAGAAAATTATTTGAAAAAGAAAGTTTATGTGCCTTATAGAATTTCATTAAAATAGACTTTCCTCGTATCCCGACTATGGCCACATATATGGATTGAATCTAATCCATTTGATTCTAGAAGGAGAAAAATATTTAGAAAACTTTGAAATATGCAATGGTTTTTTAAAATAGCCTAAGAGTGTAGGTCGATTGTGACTTAAAAGAAGATGATAAATCTAGATTTTATTCGTATTCTGACTATGGACATAAATACAAACTCAATCGAGTTTATCAACTTTTTATAAGCTAGTGCACGTATCATTCGTATAAAACATGGTGAATTTGAATATGCATGAATCATCATCCGTCACACAGTAACATTATTAAAAAAAAAATAAAACTATATGCACATGTAAACCCTAATCTAAATAGAAATTTATATTCTTATTCCAAATTTATAATTACAATTTACATAAAAAGAAAAAAAAATAAAATACACTCTTGAATGTCCCTGCAAAACTAGAAAACTTTTTAGTGAAAATATGTTGACTTTTCTGGATTTATCTAGTAATATATGAAAATTATTGGATTTATCCAGATATAAGCCTTTTTTCATGTTTCTCTGAGATAAAAATAATAAAATATGATGTAAAATTGAAGAAATAATAAAAATAAACAACTTTGAAATTCAGATTTTGAAGAAAATAACAAAAATACCCTTAAAAACAAGACTATGGCCTTGAAATCAGGGTTTTCAGAAAATATTTTAGTAAAACTTTTGATTTAGGGCTCAAATGGATTCAAATCAAATTCAAATCGGGTATGAAGTACCCTAACATGATTATAAACATGATCAAACCCTAAAAATATGAAAAACATGCATAAAAATTTGAAATATTATAAAAAAAACAAATTTTAACAGTGTTTTACTCAAATCGGGACTTCACAGGCACCCTATTTTTATGATTTAATCCAATAATACATCAAATGAACTTAAAAATCAACAAAAATTGACATGGATAGTTCTGATAACCCTAAAATTAAAATAATATGTTTTTGACATTATTTTAATACGAAAATTGAATAAAACCCTAAAATATACAATTTTTGCCCACGAGCATGTAGCTGTCACAGTGTCAGGCCTAAATTAGGTATCAAATCACCATAGAAATTTAAAAAATTTTACAAAGAGGTGCTAGACAAAAAAAATAAATATTTCTCTTTTTACAGATCGAAAAAATCATCTCCAGCTAGAGAGATATCGTTCTGACAATATACACTTGATTCCGACGAATATATAAGGAGCTGAAATACATGCATCCGGTTTTGGGTACAGAGAAATATAGCAAATCATATTCAAAAATTATAAAATTTTAGCAGTGAATAGAAGACACACAGAGAAAGGTTTTCCCTTTTACGGATCGTCAAACAAATCTTTGGTTAAGGAGATACAATCGACACAAGTTGATCTAGAGTTTAAACAAGGTATAATAAGCTCTGAGAAACCGACTCTATCTTCTGACAGAGAAAAAAAAGCAGACAAATGAATAAAAATATGAAAAAAAATACAATAAATACTAGACATCAATATGAAACTACTGCAAATTACGAATCATAAATCAGATCTTTGATGAGAGAGTTATCACATCTGCAAGTTGTTCCCGAATCCCAATAGTGATTTCACGGTTTAAAAATCACGATTCAATTTTCTATTTTTTTGATAAAGCTATAGAACCCAAAATGATTCGATTTTTTTACAAGAAATCACTGATAAACCCGTGAACCACCCTAAAAAAAATAGATTTTTTCGACAAAAAAATGAACATGAAATAGCGTTGTCTCTGCATGCCCCGGATTGAAAATCACATATTAAAGATAAAGCTTGAAAAACCCTAATCTAAACGTGAAAAAAATAAGAAAAATATGCCAATAATGTCACAAATTTGGATTTGATGCTTGAGTGAATAAAATAAACATTAATACAGTGAAATAAAATAAAAAACTCAGCGAAAGCACGATTAGATTTTTTATTTAGCCATTAAAAGAGGGATTCGACCATTGAAGAGTTGAATCTCGATCTTTTTTTGGGTGTTTAACATAATAAACATGATCTAAACGTTTTTAATGGACCAAAAGCATATAAATCATCTTAGATGATCAGTGGATCATCTTATTCAATCATGGATCATGGGATTTGTATGAAAAAAATAAGATCATGCATAAAGGGACAATAATGGTGAAGAGTAAAAAAAAAGAAAAAAAAAAGAAAACACAAAAAGAAAGAGGAGAATATGACCTACCTTGGGGTTGCTGCTGGAAGAGAGCACCACGGTTTTTAGAGGGAGAGAAGGAGAAAAAAAACACATAGGGGTCTACCCCCTTGGTCCCCTTTTTATAGAAAAAATCTAGGTTTAATTAGAGAGAGTTCGAGTTTAACTAGAACTCCTCTTAATTAATTAAGATTAAGCATATGGGGGGTGCGATTTTTTTTGGAGAATTCTAGCCTAAGTGGGACTTTATCTAACTCTAATTGACTTAATTAACTTAATTAATAAAAAAAAAATTCCAAATGTGGCACCACCTAAGCAGACCCACATTTGGTTTTTAAATACTCGAATTTAAAAACTATTAAAAAGCAAAGATGAAGTTTTAAAATCACTTTTGACTCTTCTAACCTAACTAGGACACTGATTAATCCTAAACTAACCAAAACTTTCAAGTGTGATGCCACCCAGTGTGAGCCCCACTTGATTTTTCAGAAAACGATTTTGAAATTTTTGAAAATAAAGTGTTAAAAGCAATTTTTTTCTCAAAAACTTCAAAAGAACATCTAAGCTAAGTATTTTTTTGTATTTTTGAGATATGAATGATACAAAATGATATGAGATTGAAAATTAGGGGTTCGCATCCCTGCAGAGTGGGTCCTGTTTGAAGAAGGTTGAAAACTGATTTGGAAATCAAGTTTTTGAAATGAAGGATTTTAAAAAGGGAAGTTTTTGAAGGAAAGTTTGAAAATAAAATTGAGGTTCTAAACCAAATAGAGTCCTAAATGGATTGGGACTCTTCTAAAGGTGGCGCCAACTATGTAGGCTCCACATCAGGGTTTTGAAAAAGTGAAAATAAAGACTGAAAAGAGTTTTGAAACAGAGTTGATCACCAGATAAGAATCAAAGGATTTAAAATAGAGTTCTGAGCGAACTGAAACTCTAGACTAGAGTCTTAATCCAACTGAAACTCTAAAATTTAGATTTTTCTGAAAACAGACAAGAAGATTTTGAGAACTTTTTGCAAAAACAAGTGAAAACAAGATGAAAACTGAAATCGAAACTAGAGTCCTGATCCAATTGAGACTCTGGGACAGAATCCTAATTCGACTAAAACTCTCAAAATTTTGAACAAACAAGGTCTTAGAAGTTTTTTCGCAAAAACAAATGAAAACAAGGTGAAGACTGAAATCAGAATGTCCTGATCCAACTAGGACTCTGGGAAAGAATCCTAATTCAACTAGAACTCTTAAAATTTAGGAATTTCTTAGAAAACAAATGAAAGAGTTTTAGAAAACAAGTAAAAATAAGATGAAAATCGGAGTCGGATTCAGAGTCCTGATCCAACTAGGACTATGAGGAAGAGTCCTAATTCGACTAGAACTTCGCGAATTTTTTGTTTTCTGATAAGCAAATGATGAGATTTTAAAAAAGGACTTTTGAAAATAGGTGAAAATGAAGAAAATAAAATCAGGATAGAGTCCTAATTCGATTAGGATTTTGGGACAGAGTCTTAGTCCAACCAAAACTCTAAGATTTTTGTCTTTTTGAAAGTCAGATGAGAAGGTTTTCGAAAACAAGTGAAAAATATGAGTAAATGATGAAATTGGGATAGAGTCCTAATCCAACTGAAACTCTGAGATAGAGTCCTAGTTTGATTGGGACTCTATAATTTTGGCCAAAAATAGAGAAAATAGACAAGGGATATGACTACCTCTGATTTAAAATCAAAATAAAATTTTGAAAAGGTTCAAAAAGATGAAAAGACGGAGTCCTGATTCGACTAGGACTCTGAAATTTTGAGAATTTCGACAAATGAAGAAATCCAAAAGCGACACCACCTAAATGGGTCTCATCTGAGATTTGAAATCAGTTAAAAATTGAGTATGGAATAAATCCAGATTATTTTCTAAGAAAATCATTTTGAAATATAGGATCCTGAGGGTTGACAAATGGTAAATGTTGACCTAAAACTCAAGTTTTTGAAATTGATTTCGAAAGAGAAGTTTTAAAATTGAATCTAGATTAAATATTTTAAAAAACAGGAGTACTGAATCTCCAGAATGCCATGCAATGCAATGAAATTACATGCAATGGCATACAATGATGTGAGATGACATGAAATGATTTGCAATGAGATGCAAAATGCATGCAGTAATATGCAATGACACATGAAATGTAAATCCTTGATGAGGGACTTGGAATCTGAACTCCTGGCAGACACAAAGGATTGAAAATTTTCATCTGAGAATGAGAACTGATAATTGAGATTGAGCCAGAACGAGAATTGAATCTTGATTATAGGATAAAGTATTGATATTTATTGTAGAATTTGGGCTATGAACAACCCTGACTCAGATGTCGACCAGTTGGTTCCCCGAAGGTTGTAGAGAGTGGGTCCCAGTGGCAAGATGAAAGGGTTTGTGAGTGAAGGTGAAAATTTTGGGGTGTTTACACCCATCCATTCATATCTAAAAGCCAACTTTCAATCAATGTTTCAGTCTTTCAAGTCTATTAATTTACCACTCTGTCCTATGTAAAATTTACTTACACTATATAGCTTGCAACAAATCGAGGAGACAATCTATTTCCAAGCATAGATGGAATAAGGAGTGGTAAAAGAATGACAATACAAGTGATTGCTAGGCTTCTTAACTGAGATATGTGGTGATGGATATGCACAATGACAAAGAATAGGACTAAATGAATACATGAAGCCATGTTTACTAGTATTTCTAATAAAAGAAAAATTAAATATTGTCACCTTAGATGTAAAGCCAAGCATTACGTTTTAAAGCATGTACAAGCAATCTTAAGAAAAGCAGCAAACAAGAAAGTTCAAGCACACAAGCTTGTATTGCTTCAACTCCCAAGGATAATTAAAGTTAAAACATATTACATGTGTATTCCAATCAGAGTTACCAGTCGAGGAAGCGGGAGCGGAAAGCGAAGCACTTTCAAAATTTTAGGAAGCGGGAAGCGTGGGATGACTTAGAAGAAAATTATGAACCGTCTCAGAAGCGACCTAGGAAGCGAGGAGGAAGCAAAAAAAATAAAATTACAAAAAAAATGAATAAAATGGGGAAGTGAGGGGGAAGCACACTTCCCAATTTATGGGAAGCACGCTTCCCTGCATGTTTCAGAAGCGCGATGTTTCGCGCTTCGGGGAAGCGCGCTTCCGGTAACTCTGATTCCATTAAGGTTTGTTTGACCTAAATAAAGGATGCAATCCCCTAACCATAGAAGCAATATGTACAGTAACAGCTGCGTAGCATCTCTCTTTCTTCAATTCTAATGTCTGACTTACAAAACTGAGTTGAAGGGGACAAAACAAAAAATATTATCTGAGATCATAACATATAAAATCAGACATCTTAACTGCCGATCTTTGAATTCCATAAAATTTAGCAATTTTACAACAATATTGGCATTACATTATACAGATGATCATGGATAAGATTTAGCACTAAAAATTATACAAGATGCAATAAAAATGTGCTACAGAAAAATGTCTGTGTTATTCAACAAAGGCACCATGTCACCATTTTGCATGGATGTGGATCTGCTACAAGGTTCAACAAGTTTGCCTCTACCTTTAGTTATTGAAAAAGGTATACTCCAAAACTAAGCTCCAGTACGAGGACATGAACGAAAGAGCAACCTAATATTCCAAGTCAAAATTATAAACTATGTCAAGCTCTTGTAAAGATCCAGTGATTACAGGGATTTCTTAGTTTAGATACTCAATAAATGATAATCCTAATACTTAGAACTTGGAGCCCAAAATTACTGGGATCCAAAAACAATACAATCCTGGAATTTAAAGTTTTCAAATTCTTAGGAGTGCGATAAAAATTGTCTTCTAAAATGTCACTTCAACGAAAAAAGAAATACATTCTCAACAGAGTTTAGATATTCAATAAATGATGATCCTAATACTTAGAAATTGGAGCCCAAAATTACTGGGATCCAAAAACAATACAATCCTGGAATTTAAAAATCTCAAATTCTTAGGAGTGCAATAAAAAATTTCTAAAATGTCACTTCAATGAAACAAGAAATACATTCTCAACAGGGTTTCACGCCTTCAAGATAAGATGTCTCTCTTTGAGTAAGGTGCCCTGACTCAATTGCTCCAATGGTTTTTATAAGCATGCCGTTGCAAAAATTGCTCTAGTAAGTTATTTAGAGTTCAAATGGCATCATTTAGTGGATAAAGACTGGTTTAATTGCCAATGAATATGGGTCGACCAGACATTGGTGGAATTTTGGTGCTGATAAGGCTGAGTGGTGGTATTTTATGACTAAGATTAAGATGAGGCTAGTTGGCGAGTTAGTTATTCCACCAAATTCTAAATTATCACATCATACATGTGAAAAAAGACAAGAGTTTCCAATTCTGAAAAACGAAAAAAAAAAAAGAAAGATATATTACTAAAAATGTGTGTAGGAAGGATGTGGCATGGTAGAGTATATGAGATCTTTTTGAATGTGGGTTGCAGCTCATGGGTTGTGATCATAGGGACCAACTAACAATGATTTCCAACAAACCTCAAATACCATGTTCACAAATTAAAAACAAAAAAACATTTTTGTTGAACCATAAGCATAGTGACAAAAGTTTAAAACAGCAAAATATCAGCAGCCAAAACTCTATAGGAATTGATATTTTTTTTTTAAATATTGAGTTTTTTCCACAAAATGTTGGCAATAAAAAGTAAATTAAAAGTTAATTTGTATAAATAAATAAATATAATTTAAAAAAATAAAACAGATATTTTTTAACTATAAATAGACGATAAAAAAACATAAATAATGGGTTTAAAAAGCGATATTTATGTTTCTAAAAAAATAGCGATATTTTCAATAAAAAGTTTAAAACATTTAGGTAATTTCTTGCAATATTTTCGCGAGATTTTCATAAATCTCGTGATATTTGTCACACTGACCATAAGACACTAAATTCCCTACTTACCAAACAACTTATACAATGCACACATTCCTAGCCACCTCCAGGCTTCATATCCCTTACTTCCAATCAGTCATGACAAAAATCAGCCAGAAACTCCATAATAATCAACGTTAACATTATGATAAGTAATATAAACAAATAATGGCAAAAATCATCTTGGTATCTCATGTTAATTTAAGATACCAAATTATTCCTGTAAAAGAATGAAACAAATAAAAGCATACCTGTATGTAGGGAAAGGCCAACGCATTTTACTACAAAACACATTCAACTTCTGTTTCGCACCGTCTTCATCCACCCCATTACTCACCGGACAATCCACAACCACTTCGACCAACGGCTCTACTCCTTGACTCTCCTTAATCCTCTCCAGGGCCTCCCTCGCAGCGCCATTCTTCGCCATGTCCTTGTTTTCGCTGCGACCTGTTCCCACCTTCGCACCATCGATGATAACATCAACCACATTCATGCCCGTCTTATCCAATTTCGCCTGGGATTTCAACTCCTTCCCCAATTTCTGGCACAACTGCAGCAACTCAGTCCACGGATGATTCTGTAGCGTTTCCGGAGTCACGATCGGCGCCAACATTTCTCGAACGATCTGAAAAGAACCGAAAATTCCCCAAAAAATTCTTCTGAAAAATTAAAGCAATGACGAAGCGCGAGTTACAGAAAAAAAGAAAATAATAATAAAAAACCATTGATTCAAAGAGATTAAGTACCGGCCACAATTTATCGAGCTTGTAGCCGCAATCGACGTAAACCGCGGCCGCGACCGATTCGACGATATCGGCGAGGACTTTGGGGGGCTTCACGCTGGCGATCGCGTCATCCTGCTCGATGGCCTTCATGAACTCCAGCACCTGAACCAGATATCACCACCAATTGAGAAACCCCAAACCCCGGCGGTGAAAGCAGAGAAACAAAGAGGGGGGAAATCGGACCTTGCCGTCGAGGGGACGAGAGTTGCGGCGGAGGAAAGGGTAGAGGCCGAGCTTGACGGCGGCGCGGGCGAGCTTCTCGGTGCTGACGTTGGCGGCCCGGAGGAGGGAGAGGCTGCCTTGGTCGTGGTGTGGGTAGTTGGTGTAGAGGTGGATGGTGAGGAGGTGGCCGAGAACGGAGTCGCCCATGAACTCGAGTCGCTCGTAGGAGGTGGCGTTGGGGAAGGACGAGTGGGTGAGCGCGATCTCCAGCAGCGTCCGGTTGTCGAACTTGTAGCATATGGCGGTCTCCACGGCGGCCATCGCCTCGTCCCGCGTGCATGCCTCCGCCTCTCCGTCCAGCTTCATCCTCCTCTGCCGGTGGCTCTGCGCCTTCTTGCCGAAGTTCGTCGACATCGAAGCCGACCCATTCTTCATCTCGTCCTCTCCTTCCGTCGCCGAATGTGTTTGGTTTGCGGGGTCGTCGATGGGAATCTTGATCCTGGGAAATGGGCAAGGAAGGTAAGACCGTAAGAAGAAGGAACTAGGAAGGAAGGTCACAGGGAACGAGGAAGACGGCTGGAAGAGGGACAAGAGCTTATTCTTCTGCGTGGTGGGGCCCGAGTGGGGAACGTATGAACGTTTACCGTTGGATTCGTGGCAAGGCGTGTGCAGGGGTTTCCTTCTTCTCACCTCCTTCGTAGTTTGTCCGCATGATTGTATTTTAATATCAAGTGCTATAGGTTTTGTTCCGAAACCTGGCGTATTAACTTCCGTTTCTTCCGAAAATACCCCTAAAAAACTCTGAAACCCTGCAGCTAAAAAAGTATGGCTTGATTTTAAGGCGACATCGTAGATATGCTTGTGGGCCGCCACAGCACTCTTTTTTTCTGAATGCTTTCCCGCTTTTTGGTTAATTAATTGTTGTTATTTGGCATGGCCGACTAAAGGTGTCAACGCGTCGGGTTTGGTTGGGACCCAGGTGGAACCAGACCTGGTTTCAATTTTTGGATATGCTATAGGTCTCAGACGTGGGTCTAATTGGATTCACCATAAACAAACCATACCCCAACCCGATAAGAACTACATGAACCAGACCCGGGCCATAACCGGTAACATAATAAATTTTTATCGTTTTTACATTAAAAAGTTGTGGGTCTTATTCGAAACTTGGGTTGGACCTGGGTCTAGTATAAAATTTTACAAACTATGCCCGGCTCCATGTATTAATCGGACATTTGGGTCTGAACCCAGGTCTTAATTGGGTCTTCTTATTTATTACCATACCCAGACCCTATAGGGTTTGGTACGGGTCGGGTTTACCCGACCCGCCCATTGACACCCTTATGGACGACCTATGCCACTAACTCGGAGAGATCATACACCACTTGCCAAAAAGGGCAGGAGAGAAGCGTGAACGAGTTGATACGGTTTAAAGTGAACCGAACCGTGTCTAAAGGGAGTCGTTTTAAAAATTTAGCCACTGATAGAGTCCAAGCCTAGTTGACTTGGTGCAACTTGTGGTCTTGGTTGGTTTACTGCTGCAAGTGAGCTCTACCGTTGGTGATGTTTGGCGTGTCCTGCCTAGCTAACATGGTCAGCTAAGTCAAAACCAACTACATGAGTGAGTTATGGGTCGGTTCGGTTTGATAACAACAACTATAGCCGACGTGTGATTGATCGATGGGGAACAATGTTGCATTTTATATGAGTGAATGACTCTCTTAGGTAGGGTTGTCAACGGGTGGGTTTTACCGGGACCAAACCCTATAGAGTCCGGGTATGGTGACAAACCCCATTAAGACCTGGGAGAGAATTTGAAGGTTCGATTAATACATGGACTTGGGTATAGTTTGTGAAATTTTATACCAGACCCAAACCCTACCCAATTTTTGATTGAAACCTGTAATTTTTCAATGTAAAAATGATAAAAAATATTATTTTAACGGGTATGGTCTGGGTTTGGTTCATGTAGTTTTTATCGGGTCCAGATATGGTTTGTCTTATAGTAGACCCTATTAGACTCAGGTCTGAATGTAATGACCCCAACTCATACTCCTTAAAAAATGTATATTTTTTTTTAAGAGTTGCAAAAATCTTCTCAGAGACCTAGGGTCCTTACAGTTCCAATTTCAACTGAATAACCGCACACCACAAACGAACTTACATTTATCATCCATAACCAAACAAATCAAACTCTTTATTAATGAATCAATAAGAGTTTCATACTCAAGTCAAGAGTGAAATAACAACTGCAGGAAAATAAAAAGAACTAAAAGAAACAAAAAGTAGAGTCACTCTATCCATAAGTGAAGCAAGTGTGACCATCGTATACTCTCAAAAATTAGTTGACTTCACTGATCACCTGCGGCTGTGAAAAACCATAAAAGTAGGATGTCAGAATCCGAAGAATCATGCGTAGAGGTCCCTCTAGTGAATCAAATAAGAATAAAAGATATATAAATAAGATTCATGTAATATTTTAGAGAGATACAATTATAACCAATTCATAAGACAATTAACCATTCATGTAAACAGAAAATAAACATTAAGCATGAAGGAACATTAACAAAGCAACATGGATCACAATTTAAACAATAAGAGCATTTAACATGCATTAGATAACAACGCCATGCATTCATCAACATATAACAAATAAAGGGACAAGTAAACATGTATGATCTAATGCATAGCAGGAATATACATGATTTATGTGCAATACATGAATCATTTATTCTCTTTCATTTAAGTTTTTCTTTTTTCATATGCATGCTCTATTAAATGCATATAATTTAAGTTCCTATTTTTAATTATTGTTGCTCGAAGATACACCAAACAGGTAAAAATCCCTGAGGTCAAATTAAGTTTTCAGGGTAGCTTAACACACAATTTGTATTTTATATTGGATTCCAAACTTAGCCTTCGACAGATATCAGAAAACAACATCTAATGTCAGTGACATCAACATCCGTAAGTGCTACTTTTCTTGGTATACCAAAACAACAACAGTTGTGTCAAACACACCACCCCCAAGCAAAGTGGTGGACTCTCCCTAAAACTGTGGCCAGAAAAAGAACCTCAATATCAGGTTCAGATGCAACAATAACACACACATAATTTTTGTATCTTCATAGTTTTTCCAAAACCACAATATCCAAGATTTTTACACTAAAGAAAGGACATAAAGAAAATATAAATTGCATTACTCTTTACTTTTTTTTTTATCTTGTTATTATTAATTCATCTCTTTTACATTTGCAAATCCACATGCAAAATTAATAACATAAGTTTGCAAATCATCATGCAACCATAAGCTCGCAAATCAGCATGTGTAGCTCTTCACGATCTACCATTCATGGCAACAATAGAACAACGCAATTAAAACCATAATACAAATGTAATTTTTGTGATGCATTTAAAAGTACATAAAGAGGGAGCAAACCATGGCTCAAGACCCACCCATCCCATGATGTTTCATTTCGATCATCGATACACCATATGCAAAAACCTTGAATAGCATACCACAATGCATTACTTTTGAATCATTCACAATGCACATTCATATATGCTATGTAAAAATGTGCATAAAACAATACATATGCATGTGTACAAGTTTGCATAACCATGTTAATTGCATGTTTTTATTTAATTCACATGTTCATATCAAATGCATGCTTTCATTTAGAACCCCCTTCACATAACACCTATGAATACTTGTGCAAGTAGGTTCATGTCATAGCATGTCTGATTCATGTACACAGGAAGCAGACTATGCATATAACACTTGGATGATGCATGAGGCAAAACTCATTATTTTAGCATGCTTAACTAAGTCCATTTTTATGAGTGACTTTTGGAAACTTAGGTGGCAACACAATAACCTCCCACCCTACATCATACATAAGTCTAGTGCAAATAACGAAAAATCTAGAAACTTAATTGCATAGCTGTACAATTTCATTTTATAAATGCACCTGCACCTGCACCATAAACAAAAACTTGGAATGACATAATGTGTATGCATATCATAACCAGCTAAATAATGTAGAAAGTGTCATTCTTAGCATATAATGAAACTAAATTACCTATATTGAACCAAATCTGAAAGTTTGCATATATATATATATATATATATATATATTTACATGACACAGCCAACCTAACTGGGTCTGTGTCCTACTGAACAGGAACCAGCCCAGCCAAAAATCATAAAACTCTTATAATGGATCTGGTTTGTTTGCATCCCCGCATAAGATGCATTAAAGATCATAACAGTGATAGTTCTGATTTCAGCATAAACGAGGAATGTTATGAACAATATGAATCATAGAAGGTCATTATGCACCAGGAAACATGTGATTGTGCGTCCTCATAAGATGAGGCCCCTAATATCTTGCATATGTTATTCTGTCATTTATTCCACGGGATAATTCTTATTTTTTTATTATGTTTATGAATTGTCCCACTCTAACGAGCTTTTTCGTATGTGATTAAACTATATCAAAGATGTTAGAAATCTGCATGTCCTATGCAACAGACGGTCACAGATTGTGTCCCACAAACCATATCTCTCACCCACCCAGACCATTGTTCAGGAGCGTCGCTTCTCATAAATAAGCATGAGCAACTTGTGACCTGACATGATATCTTGTGCATACAACATGAGGTTTTGAGCTTTTAACATACCCATTTCTAATAATAGTAAGCCCAAGCTTTTAATGCAAGCCTGCAAGTTGTTATTCATTCAATCTGTTCTACTTACTTCTAAATCTAGCGTTTCAATCTCAGAAGAATAGAAGGGACAAAATCCTTCCATCCCAAAGCGTGTACCAGTAGCAACTCTCAACAACGCAATAACCTTTGTTGATATTTCCAAACATAGTAATCAGAAAAGAAAGCAAACATGGGAACTAGTGCAAAATAGAAGCAGGAAGCAACAAATGTAAATGAAGTGATGTAGGGAAGCATTTGGGGAGCAAAAGATGATTTCTGTGTTAAGCAATGGAGAATCAAGGAAAGTATTTAAGAAATGGATATCATAATCCATAAGTTATATTAAGACATTCGTAGAATCCTAGATCATTTAAAAACATCAAAATGAAAATATACATGAAACATTCAAAACCCTAAATTTAAAGCAAGTAAACAACCAGTAATTACACGTGATCTGAGATTTTATCATTTGAGATACAAACGAAATGGGCATACTAGCCAGGCAGCAAGCCAATGAGTTCAGGTAAGGTATGTAGTATTTACCACTCCTTTTGATCATCATCGTGTGCTCTATCCACGTTGAACCCATCAAAACCCCAAAAGAAGATTGTTATGTATAAGACTAACCAGAAATACGCATGAAAGGGGCTAAAATCACACAAATGTCAAATGGAAATGACGTGCGACCAGATTCACGTATAGAAGAAAGACATCTAGGTACCCAAGCATGCAACCAAACCGACACCATGGCTATCAAATAAACAACATACTTCTCAACTCTACCAAACTATTACATGGGATATAAATCTATGTTCCCATTCTTATTCGAAATCAAAAGAGAACCCATACCTTTAAACTAGTGTTTGGGGGCTGCTGTCGTGCAAGAGGTCGCATCCTTAGCGTCACCCCTCCATGTCGTGCGAGAGAGAGAAGGAACCCGGAAGGAATTTGGGAAAATAGAAAGGTAGAGAGCGAGAAGACAGAGACGGGGAGGAGAGGAGAGTGAGAGGAAGTGATTTGGGGACCCCCTCTTGTAGGAGGATACCCGAAAAGGGGGGTCTCCTCTCGGCGGCTGCGCACACACACACCCCTCCCTGCATTGCTATCAACCCCCCGCTAGGGTTTTGAAAGAACCCTAGCGGGTTTTATCGGGCTTCCATTTGTTTTGTTTTGTTTTTTTGTTACACGGGGCACAGGTCGGGTCTAAGACCCGCTAACCAATCATGTCTGAAATGCTTATTGGGATCCATGATTTGGATTCATAATTCATCTGGGTTATGGATCTACAGGTTAGATCCAATTGTGGATCCATTCGTTAACTTCTCCCTTTATATTTTTAATATAATTATTATTATATTACCATTTTATTGATATATATATATCTTTTTTTTTAATAGCTATAATATTTATCACCTATAACGATCCCTTTATCAGTCCTGGATTCGAGATTTGGATCTCAGGCCCAAATTAAATCATTTACGCATTGTATCTATAAAAATTTCAATTAAATAAAAGAAAAAAAAACTACGGTTACTACACTTAACCCGATACCATACTCAAAAATCTAGTCCAAGTCTGGTTTTACCTGAGTCTGAACCATACCCGACAGTTCAGTGTTTACACTGCAGACTTTTTTGCTTCTCAAAAGTTGTACTGCAAAGAATTGAAGAACAAAACACACTTCCTTCTCTGCTAATTAAGGAAACAAGTAGGAAAGAATTAGGGGTGGGAGTGAACTGAGGCGGAGGTGGGGGACAAGGTCTCCAACCCCGCCCCGTCTCAAAATCCTACTCTTCATCCTCGCTTTCATCCCCCACCCACACAGGTTTTTATTTTAACCTTCATCCCCGCTTTCATCTTTTTTTCATGTCCTCCATCCCTGGTCCAAATTTCCATCTCTAAAAAAAAAAGATCGAAGACGGGGACGGGACGGAGCAGAAAAAAGCGTAAGTTCATCCCCCACACGGGTTTTGTTTCATATCCTCCATCTCCGGTCCAAACAAGGTGAGGTGGGGCGACTCCCGGTTTCCCGGTGCAATGCCATCCCTGGTAAAGATATACAACAACAGCAAAAAACGATCCAACCTTTGGTGTTATTTGCTTTTTCGGGGATAATTCCCAGTGGAAAATATAACTAAAACCTTCAAGAATGTAAGAGATATCTCAAATGGCAGAGCAAATTCAAGAGTTAAGGCCAACCTTTTGCCCCTAATTTCAAATATTTGGGCCAAACGGTTTTTAAAATACAAATATGGCCCTTAGGTCAACACTCATCTTATTGGTTTCTTGTATTGTCCCTTTAAATTAAAAAAATAAACAGAGCAAACTTTTAAGGATGAAAGTCCGATATATGATTGAACTTAGTTAGAGGACAATAATAAATGCAGTCGCTTGTATGACTCTTTTCAAGAAACATTTGGCAGAAACAAGGTTGGTCCATAAATGAAATTAAGGACAAAAGGTTGGTCCATAAATGAAATTTTCTAGCATGCAAATTTGATGCTAAGTAAGCAACCCCCAACACCTCCTCCTCCAATTAGGGGTGGCAAAACCTGACCCGACCCGCCAACCCGCCTCTTAGGCAGGTTCGGGTTGGGCTTAAGCCAACCCATTTAATAAACGGGTTGACCCGCCTAACCTGTTTATTAAAAGGGTCGGGTTTGGGTTGGGGGTATGCCAACCCGGCTGACCCGTTTAATAAACGGGTTAGGCAGGCGGGTCAACCCGCCAACCTGTCTGCCAACCCGCCAACCCAACCCATCAACCCGCTAACCCGACCGACAACCCGTTGACCCGCCAACCCGACCTGTCAACCCGACCCACCAACCTGAGAACCCGTTTACCCAACCCATTTATTAAATGGGTTGGCGGGTCGTGTCGGGTTACCCGTTTAGTAAACGGGTCGGGTTCGTGTTTGCCACAGCCGACCCGTTTAATAAACTGGTCGGGTTCGGGTTGAGGTATGCTGACCCGCCAACCCGACACGATTGCCACCCCTACCTCCAATGACCGGAAACTGGACACGTGGTATTCATTGTAACTTGCAACGTACTCGATTCGATCACTGAATTGCCCCTTTGAAAAAGTATCATACATGGAGATGGTCATCTTAGAGAAGGGATCGGGTCCAAGCGTGCTCTGACGGATGTTATCAGTATCGGTCCATATCGCAATCGGCCTATACACGTCTTATCAGCAGAAAATCGATCCCCTGAACAGGCTATTTTTTAATAAATGCCAAAAATACAACCAAATAATTTTTTTTTATGATTGACAGGTAATATTTTTTATTATTTTCTGTCGATACAGAATGATTTACTTGAGTATCAGTGGCTCAACGATTCACACTGATACTGACAACATTGTGTCAGATCATTTCTGGATGTGGATCTCAATATCAATAGTTTTTTTTTTTTAAATAACAATTTGAAAATGCAAAGAGTAAATGAGATCCAAGATGGATCCATTTTTTAAATCACATAGTTAGTCAACTTCAATGCATACATATAAATAAGGCCCCAGTATGGGCTGGCCCAAACCGACCTGAAATTTTGTCGGGTCGAGTTTAAGCACGGTTCATGTAAAGCCTTCTTTCAAAAATTAGGCCCAAGCCCGACCTCTTTGAGTCGGGCCACCCGGCCCATTGTCCAGCCCTACCTAGGGACATTTGCAAGCTAGAAAATGAGAGCAAACCAGGTCATATTGTAATGTATTCAATCCTTGCCCCACATCTCACTAGATGAAGATGTGTGTGCACCCTACTCATGGTTTTCAAGTGAAATGTATGGTTCTCAAGTAAGATGTATGATGGGGATGGAATACAATCAAGGATCGGTTACATACATCATGGCCCAATCCGTCTCTTTTGCCCGTAAAACAAATATGCCAACTTCATTTTCCTGAAGGCCCACAGTCAATAAGGTTTCTTTTGGTATTGATCATGCATTTAATATTAAAATCCATTGGCACTAGGGGTGGCAATCGGGTCAGGTTGGTGGGTGGGGTTGGTAGGTTGGCGGGTCAGAATACCTCAACCCGAACACAATCCGTTTATTAAACGGGTCGGATGTGGCAAACACGAACACGACCCGTTTATTAAACGGGTAATCCAACACAACACAGTTAACCGGTTTAATAAACGGGTCGGGTCGACACCCGATTACACGACGTCGATAGGGGTTTTTGAGTTTTTTCTGGTAGCTGCCGACACAGAACTCCTTTTGTTGGAAAGGGGTTTTCTGATAGGATGCTCGTCGGGGCTCACTGCCTCGCTGGTGATGTCCTATGTCTCACCGCGGTTCATCATCGTGCCGCCGAAGTTTGCTGTCGTAAAAAACGTAGAAGGAGCTTTTCCTCTCTTCGGTCTCAATGATGGCCGACCATCAGGTTGTCGTCAACGGAAGGCTCCAAGAAACTCTTTCGAAGGTCATCATCGTAGGGTTGTCGGATGGTCACCGATAAACGATGTGGGTCACCAAGCATTGGCTGACGTTTTCTTCCTTTGACCCCGAGCATGATGCTAATGGGGGACGGTTGCCATCGTCAATGGCCTTTCGGTTGGCTGTCGATGCCGATGACCTCTGGTTGTCGCTCAGACGACGTGGGTTGGCTATTGCTCTCTTGCGGGTTGATGGGTTCGTGTAAACGGGTTGACCCGCTCGCCTAACCAGTTTATTAAACGGGTCAAACGGGTTGGCGGGTTGGCATACCCCTAACACAAACCCGACCCGTTTAATAAACGGGTTAGGCGGGTCGACCCATTTACGACACGAACCCATTTAAGCCAAACCCTAACCTAGCTAAGAAGCAGGTTGACGGGTCAGGTCAGATTTTGCCACCCCTAATTGGTACAACCCACAAATGGATTTAAGTATGGATTTTTTCAGACATGGGGTGGCCTTTCCATCATGGGATGCCTTTTCCATCGAGGGTCTTCATTGTTAAGAACCAAGACCATACCAGGCACTTTTGTGTGCTGCTGCACCTGATCTGCCCTTCATTTTTTGTTAGGCCCCACATCTGACAAGATGAGAGTGAGGTGCAGCGGCACGCTCAAAGTGTGAAATGTCATTGCACCTGATTGGCCGACAACAAATGAAACCTTAAGAAATGGCAATAAAGTGGAGATAAGAAGGGACTTGATAACACCAAATCCCTCTCATTAAGTACTAGTTACCAAATCCAAAAACCAGTGCCCTTATTTGTTTTTTTCAGCAACTTTTTTTTTCTAATAAACATTGTGGTAAATCTTTTAGGACACTTTTTTTTTTTTTTTGAGAAATTTTCAAATACATACCAAATTTTTTGCTCTAAATCATGTCCACAAACTTTCAGAGGTTTTTAATTAAGCACCAAAGGTTTCTCACTGTTAATCAAATGCCCCCATTCCTTAACTGTGGTTATTAGCTTGGCCTTGAGTTACCACTAACTGTTGTTTTAAAGTTACTATTTTATCCTTACAGCAATTGAACTACACGGATAGCCTTTCTTTTTTTGTTTTACCAACCCAAACCTAATTTATATTCAAACTGATTTTATCCACATTAGGATGGCATAGATAAATGAGGTATAAAGTAAAATTTTGATCATGACAAAAATAAAAATCAATCAAGACATAAAATTCAGTATACATTTAATATAAGATGCTTGTTTGAATAAAATGCATAAGAAAATATAACTACTTAAGCTATAAACCAAATCCAATGGGCAAAAAAAATGCTTACTATTAAGGATGTCAACGGGTAGGATGTAACCCCGACCTGAATCCAGACCAGATTAGTCAGATTCAGTAACCAAATCATTTATTTTAAGTTGGATTGAGTTAGCGTAAGCATGAAAAAAAAACCCAGACGTACAGTTTAATTGCTGCAAGTGCAAAATAGTATGCTAACTCAAGGTCAAGTTACCCCGCAGTTTAGGAATGGGGCATTTTATTAATAGTGAGAAACCTTTGGCGCTTAATTGAAACCCTCAAAAAGTTTGGTAAACATATGAATTAGAGCCAAATGTTTGGTGTGTTTTTGAAATTTTATCTTTTTTTTATAACAAGACTAGCTAAATATAGCCCAGATTGGCACGGCGCCAATAGATGAGGTCAGAGTGTGCTGCGACGGTATTCCATCAGAGCACCTTTGGATGCCATTGATCTCAAGATGAACGGCATCCCAAACCTATACCAATGGGATTCCCACTACTTAGAGGGGTCCCACTCTTTTTTTCTTCGATGTTTGCATTTCTGATGGACGGCATCAGAATGTTTTAAAATGAATGGCTCACAATGAGCCTGTTCATTGTTTTGTCGGTGCCGTTCATTTTTAAGATGAACCACATCCAAGGAGCAGGTGACTTTGACGTGATCCTCTCTAGCCAGCACCAGCTTTTGATGATTCCTACCCATGAGATCCATCTTAAATTCAATCCTAGCCATCCAACCAACAACCCATCTAAATTAGGATTAGCATCCTCCACATCTTATCTCAGCGGACAGACCTTCTTTTCTCCCTAATTTCACAAATCAAGGAAAACTATGTATCGGCCATAACTACAGGCTCTATGCCCACTCAAACAGACTGAACCCAGTCTGGTGTAGGCTAGGACAGAGAGCCAAGGCTTCCTACCCCAACTCGGCTACCCAACACCTAGTTGACTCGGTCTGAAAACCCAGAACGAGCCCGACTGAGAATAGAGGGAATTAATAGAGACAAAGAGTTGTGCTCTTTGTCTCGAAGGGGTATGGTGCCAAACAGAATCGATCTGAGTTCGCCCACATCGAGTTTGGTCACTGACATAGGCATCTAGATTGCATTTGTGTATCTAGATCGCATCTGTTTCTATAAAACCAAGCATCTAGATTGCATCTGTGCGATGAAATTTCAAAAAAATAAATAAAAAGAATGTATGAAAATCTTAGTGCATACCAGTTTATATATTTGAATTGCAATTTTCATGAATTTTTTATTCTGAGATTTTTTTTTATGGCTTTAAAATCAATGGCTCATTCCTCATGAATATTCAAGCATTCAAAATCATATTTTTCATCAAAAATACACAATCAAATGGTTGATTCCTAGCAAAATTCATCATGTCAAGCAGATCTACATGGTTGGATTTTAAAAAAAAAACTATTAAAATGTCCATATTTTCAGTTCTCGTATTCTAGTGATGCATAGATGCACAAGGAGCGCAATGTCAATGGGATGACGTTGAACGTCCATTGCACGGTGTGATAGACTCTCAACGTTAATTTCTACAAAAATACTTTTACTGGTGCACTATAAGTGTGCACCAGTAAAGGTTTGAGACCTTAGTGGTGCACCCGGGACTTTTACTGAAGCTTTTATGTGCTGCTAAAGGTCCCAAACTTTTATTAGCACACACTTCTTTTGCGAAAATTAAGGCTGAGCGTCCATCGCGTCAAGCGATGCTCAATGTCATCCCGTTGGTAGTTGTGCACCTAAGGGTTGTGCAACTACCAATATATATAGAGAAAAATAGATAGATGTGAAATTAATATGTGCTAAATGGGTTTAGATGCTCTTCTGGTGATTTTTTCGCAGTTTCGACCCCATGGATGTGTTTGGCATGGTCAATTTACAAGGAAACTACGCTGGATCATGTGTTTTCAATCAAAAAAATGATATTTGGAGCCTCAAAAATTTACCAAGATTTTGGACCATTGATTTTTTTAACCTTATAAAAACCCACCTATATGTGGGAATTGAACAGGTCAAGAGCTGATCCCTATAAAATCAACTACATATATCACATTTGTACAATCATAATTTTAAAATAAAACAAAAAAAATCCTTAAAAACTCATTTAACATGTATCATTTGGCACCTCTCTCTCTCTCTCTCTCTCTCTCTCTCTCTCTCTCTCTCTCTCTATATATATATATATATATATATATATATATATATATATATATATATATATATATATATATATATATATACTGTTGGATCAGGTCTTCTTCGAAAACTAAGCGGAGGCCCCGTTTGGCCAAGGCCACACCCGGTTGTCCAGCTCTACTGGAACCTGGTCTCACACTACAAGAAAACCGTGGATTAGCGACGGCCTCTATCCATCGCTAATCCGTCACTAAGCCGTCGCTAAACTGTTTAGCGACGGCTTAGCGACGGATTAGCGATGGATAGAGGCCATCGCGATTTTTTGCTCGCTAATTAGCGAAAAAAATTATCTGTCGTTAATTTCGTCGCTAATTTGCGACAGATTAGCGACGGACATTATCCGTCGCTAATCTGTCGCTAAATTTTAAAAAAAAAAATAAAAAAAAATTGATCCTTGTCGGGCGGTATTCCGGCAGCACTAAGCCGGACTTATACCGCACCCGACAGGCATTGCATGCACATAACGATCGCTCTGCCTCATCGCGAACCGGCTTCGCCGTCCTCCATGAACCGGTGCTCTCCGGCGTCGCCGTCCTCCATGAACTGGCACCGTCATCTTCCGTGAACCGGCGTCGCCGTCATCCTCCGTGGACCGGCGTCATCGTCCTCCATGAACCGGCGCCAACGTCCTCCAGCGATCGCCGACCGTCCTCCGTGAATCGACGTTGTTGTCCTCCGTGAACCGGCGCCGACATCATCCAGCGATTGCCGACCGTCCTCCGGCGTCGCCGTCCTCCGTGAATCGGCATTGTCGTCCTCCGTCAACCGGCGCCGACGTCCTCCAGCGATCGCCGACTGTCCTCCGGCGTCACCGTCCTCCACTCTCATGTACATGCTCTCCAATAAGCTCTCCGACGTCGCTCGGTTTAAATCGAGCGCGGTCGATTTAAATCGAGCGCGGTCGATTTAAATTTCAAACAGGGAGAGAGGGAAAATTTCGCGCTTGGTTTAAATCGAAAATTAGCGACGGATTAGCGACGGAAATTTTCCGTCGCTAATCCGTCGCTAATTAGCGACGGATTAGCGACGGAAAAATTCCCTCGCTAAATCCCTCGCTAAAATGTTTTTCTTGTATTGAGAATTAGCGACGAAATACTTGTTGTCGTTAATTCGTCGTCGCTACTTAGCGACGGATTCATTAAGAAAGTTTTCTCTAGCTAATCTGTCGCTAATTTGCGACGGAAAAAATCCGTCGCAAATTTCCGTCGCTAATTAACATTTTTCTTGTAGTGTCAGTCTGACTATACCAGTATACCTACCATAGGCAAAACCATGCCCGGTTCTATAAGGATAACATAAACCCGACCCAAAAAAATAAAACATTTTTTTAATGTCTTTTACATTAAAATTTTGCGGATCTTAATCACAACCATGTCTTGTATGAAATCTCATGACCCGATTCCATATGCTAATCGGTCCAGGCTTGAAGCCGGATCGAATAGTAAATCGGTTCTTTTCCTCCATTTACGAAACATGAATATAATCGGATTGGGTATATGGGTCAGGATTGGGCCATACCCAATCCTCTGCCACCATTTAGTACCAGGTGATCACAGTGTTGGGAGATGACTGATCTGATCTCTAGAATGGGCGATGATCTATAATATGCCAAACTGAACTACACTAAAACTCAATTGAAATAGACCAAAACAATAAACGGTAAAGCAATACAAGAATCGACTGAGCTCGATCAATAATCAATCCTTACCTGCATAATGCATTATTTTTAGAGGCCTCTGTTGCCACTGTGGAGGCCTTTCTTGTAAAACAGAGGGAAGAACAAACCTGAAAAGGAAAAGAACAGAGAAAAGAAATGGAGAACAGGAAAACAAGTTAGGTATCTCTAAATAAAAGAAGGAAAAGAGAAAATCATAAATGGCATAACAATCGCTTACCTGTATTTGCAGATGCCTCTGCTGGCTCTGAGTTTTTTTCCTGTAAAAACAAACGTGAAAGAGAGTGCCTTTGTGGGCTCCCAGTTTTTTCCTGTAAAAACAAACCTGTGAGAGAGAGAGAGAGAGGGAGGACCAAGAAGGACTAAAGGCCCAGGAAGAACAGAGGATAAGAACAGACGAGAAATCAAAAGAACAGATGGTAAAACACACCAAGAACCAAAGAAAGAAAAGGTGGCCACTGGATTGAGCACATCTGCGGCAAGCCATTTTAAGATGGCAGTGGTAGAAGAGAGAGAAACAAGAGGGTAGTGGAGAAGAGTTGCAGCAAAAGAGACAGAGCGTGTTATAGAACTACGATGCATGGAGGGAGAAGAGGCTCGGCAGCTACGTGTAAACAGGGAGAGAAAGGGCTCTCACATCTCTCCGGGACACGATATGATCCAACATGATTATACCAGAAATTGAAGAAGGTTAAAGCGTGTAAAATATTACTGTAGGCAGCAGAAAGGCCATAGCGTCATGATGAAAAAAAATTTTGTGGAGTTATTATACCTGCTCATAAGAAAAGCAAGAGGATCGATTAACAAGTGTCTTGTTTTAATCTCCTTGTGGCTGGCTACCTGCAGCAGGAAAAGCTGGACACGAGTCTTGTTCCAGTGCTACTCTTATTGGCATTACCATGATCAATACATTCCAAGAACACGTAAGAGACCAGCATCCAACATCATATAACCTCATTGCTCAATCCATCTTTGTTAAAATAAATATTTTTTTTGGGGAATTCCAGATATAATTTTGTATACATTGTGATAAGTGATAGGCCTATACAAATACAACAAAAGAGGGTCATGCCCTCTGACATATGATACAGGAAGATCCTATGTTAATCCTATATATCATTCCTACTGAAGCATCTGGGCAGTTGGGATCAATCCACATTAGAGGGAAGAACGTAGACCAATCTTAACCGTTCGTTGGATGGTTAGGATAGATCCCATCAAATATCAGATGACGGGATCCGTGCTCGGAATACAACTAAAATAGTTACATAAATCTGTAAGCGACACATTCAAGACACCTTTACTCTCTCTCTCTCTCTCTCTCTCTCTCTCTCTCTCTCTCTCTCTCTCTCTCTCTCTCTCTCTGTGAGACAACCTCCAAACCAAACTTACCTTGGGAAAACTACTCCTCCATCAGTTTGCAAAATATGAGCCAAAAGAATCAATGAACTTTATTGCATTGCCTTCTGATTTCTCCATCATTCCCAGTGAGAACTCCATGAGCTGAAAGCATAATGAATGCAGAGGTGAAGGCCTGGAAGAAAAGTTGCTGGTCATTGGCGAATGCGGCCACGATCGGCGACGTGCGAGGGTCGGTCGTCATCCTCGAGTCTTTAGTGAAGGGACCTCTTCCAGCCATTATGTTCCCGAAGTACTGGTTGTCGAACAGAGTGGGAGTGAGATCATTAGGTAAAAAGGTTAAGTTGGTTAAAGGGACTGGATTGGGGCACAAAACTCTCAGATATTGGTTGAAGAAGATGCTCATGTAATCATCTTCTGTGGGTTCATACAATCTGCTGACCACATTCACGCAGTGGCCCACTCCAAGAGAGTGGGATCCTGCACGATAAGACGTAATGCAAATGTAAATAGGCAGATATGAAAAAATCATTCTTTAGAGCATAGTGAGAAGTATCAAAGATACCTCGAAATTATTGCAAAAAAAACAAAATGTGGCATTCGACGTTGCCATTTAAAACTCCAAAATATCGCGAGATTTTTAAAATGTCATGAACATTTCATTCAAATGCAAATATCGTATATTCATCACAATATCTACATTTTCAATGGTTGTTTTTTAAGCAATTTTACTTATATATATCAGGTTAAATTCACTTTAGAAAACATGAGCAATAAGAGATTGCTCGTTTCAGCTCATTGATAACGAGCAATCTCTTATTGCTAATTTTTTCTTAAGTGAATTTAACCTGACAAATATGACATGATATATATATATATATATGGTCTGTTTAGGGGAATCAACTTTTAAATCAACAAAATCTAATAAGTTTACAGGGTTTTTTTGGTGATTCAGAAAACAATGGAAGTAAATGCACCAATTTTTCATGACTTAAAAAAGTTCAACTTTTTGTCCAAACAGCGTGATCTAAGGGTCGATGTCTAACAAATTGACTACTTTGTCAGGCGGATCCAGTCAAGACAACTTAAACAGATAAGTTTCAACTTTCAAGTCATTGATATTGTATGCACATCTGCACCACAAACTTATTAACTACGTCGAATACCTCTGTTGGGTCGGATCGAGTCTAGACAACTTGCACCGATGAGTTTCAAACTCATTCATACTGTATGCATATCTGCATCACACAGTTATATATATGGTAGATGGTAGCTTGATTTTATATGAATTGACTCTTAGATTATCCATTTAGTTTAAAAATCAACTGTTTACGAATTTTATAAATATTTAACACTTAAAAAACATAATAGCATGCCGAACACATCTGTAGGGTCAAATTTCCAAAAAACAACTTGAAAATACCAGGTCACACCTGATATATATATATATATATATATATATATATATATATATATATATTCCATTTAGTTTAAAAATCAACTGTTTACGAATTTTATAAATATTTAACACTTAAAAAACATAATAGCATGCCGAACACATCTGTAGGGTCAAATTTCCAAAAAACAACTTGAAAATACCAGGTCACACCTGATATATATATATATATATATATTCCATTTAGTTTAAAAATCAACTGTTTACGAATTTTATAAATATTTAACACTTAAAAAACATAATAGCATGCCGAACACATCTGTAGGGTCAAATTTCCAAAAAACAACTTGAAAATACCAGGTCACACCTGATAGGCTTATATATATATATATATATATAGTCAAAGCAACCTAACTGTCTACACCTGTTGTCTACTAAGCAAACTTTACATATCACCTATGTAATGTTTAATTTGACAAAAAATATGTGTGGTGATATAACGACATAATCAGATGATTCAAGAGTTGGTCCTTATAAAACCAAACATGTAAGTTATATACATACAGTTAGATTTAAGAGAAAAGAATAAAAAGTCCATGACAATCGTGGTTCACACCGTACTTCTCTCTCTCTCTCTCTCTCTATATATATATATATATATATATATATATATATATATATATGAACACCTTCTTAGAAGCTTTAGAGTTTCAAATTTTTTTAACTTTTTTTTGTTTATATAGATATGATCTATAAGCATTAATTTAGCAGAAAACAAATTTTGGATCATGTGATTATTGCATAAATGTAGGTTTTTTAAGTCCTTTAAAAATGAACGACTTAGAATGTATCAAAATTTTATAGCTCCTATTTTTATGTTCAAATGCATGATTCCTGTCAAATAAACTATGTTGAGTACATTTATAGGGTTTGATTGAGAAGATACAACCTGGATTTTTAATATATGGGAATAGGTGCTGCCGGACCACCATAGCATTACTCATATATAAGATTTGCCAAAGTGGTTTGTATATGCAAACAACCTAGCATATCGGGTGGAACCCTCTTATTTGGTTTTTTTCTCATCTAACATAGATATGATCTACATGTTTTGTTTAGTGAAAACAAGCTTTTGAATAGCTGAAATCTGACTATATAGTTTTTTTGATGATCCAAAAATCAATATCTATAAAAGAATTGATTTTTCTTGACTCATAAAAACATGTTTTTCGTCAAAAATGTATGATCCAAAATCCATTCCTACTAAATTGTGCATGGTCAACATATCTATGAGGTTAGATTGTGTCAAAATAACACGCATAGTGAGATTCAAACTAGATTGTAGTTAGTAGAGAGTACCTGCCTATCACCTCTCTATGCCTACCTTAGCCTAATAGGCTTTTTGAGTGGTTCATTTCCACGTTTTCCTCGAATCTAACCATAAAGTGTATTCTTTGTGTTTGATTTTATATGAATGGACTCTTGCATCATTCTAGTCTGACATGCTGGTAAGATTATATAATATTTAAAAATTGAGGTGTAAAATCTTTATAAATATTTAAGGGTTAAACAATCTTGTTTTTATAAAAAAAGTAATCCAAATGTATTTCCTAACAAATCGACCATGTAGAACGCATCTGCATGGTCATATTTAAGAAAAAAAAAACTCAAAAACCCCGTTCTCCCGTGGTAGGCAGCTAACTCCCTTCTCACTCTTATACATATATTAACGTGTGTGTACAACAAAAAGAATAAACATACCTAAGATAGCAACGGATTCCTCCGTAGTCATGCCCATGGAGAGAAAACATTGAGTAACTCAATCAGCCTGCAAGTTATTAGCTGTGGTCGAGTCCTTTCTGCCAAGGGGAACCATAATTCTAGGTCCCCCAGAGATGGCTACTGACCTACTTGCTGCCATGACAATTAAATCTGCACAAGAAACTTGACCGGGACATTCACTTTCCACTACCTCCTTGATCAACTGTATGGCACCTCTCTCTTTCTTATTCCAAAGTTTCGACCCGCAATCATCTCTGAATTCACATTTTCTCCGTCTGAGTCCAACATTATAGATGCATCACAACCCTGTATAACACTTCTATTTCAGATTGAAACAACAATAATGAAAACAGCAACGATGACAACTGCTACTACTATCCTTTTTTCTCTCTCTCTCTGTGATTAGAATCATAGATACTAACCCTTGGGCACATTTGGAAGTGCAACAAAATGTGAAATGATAATTTGGAAAACAATGTTCCCATGTGCTTTCAAAGAGTATGATTTCTGCGAGTCATTACATATTAAAAAATTTCCCATTTCAAAAGGCAGAGAAATAATGATGAAAATTTTTCATCTCTGTACATCCCGTGCTTTTTATATAATAATAAATATTTTGAGGCTCACAAAAGTCATTTTACCACTTCCAAAAGTGAGCTTTGAGTTCTATCATGTGAAATTGTGACGTTATTGTGTCACTAGGCTTTTTACTACGGATGCCAATTATTAACTGCAGCTAGGGGGCTCTATGGGTCTGACCAGTATCGAACCATATAGGGTCCAGGTATGGTGATAAAGAAGAAGACCCGATTAAGACCCAGGTCCGATTAATACATGGACCTGGGTATAGTTTGTGAAATTTTATACGAGACCCAGGCCTGACCCGAGTTCTGATTAAGACCTGCAATTTTTTAATGTAGAAATGATAAAAAAAATATTGTTTTACTAGGTATGGCCCGGGTGTGGTTCATGTAGTTCTTATCAGATCCGGGTATGGTTTCTCTTACAGTGGGTCTGATTAAACCTGGGTCTGGACCCGATACCACACCCGAAAATTGGGGCCAGGTCTGGTTTTACCTGGATCCTAACAAAACCCGACCCATTGACACCCCTATCTGCAGCCTTCCGGAGGTCATATGCTAAAAAATATATTCCCTCAAACTCTAAATGGTAATCCTGTCTTGACTGCTCACAAGCTCTCGCTCATCTGGTAAGAGTGACTTGTGAATGTCACCAAGTTGAGGGGACATCCAAAGTTCGAATCCCACAGGTGGCATCCCCTACTGGGTGTACTCTCCGGCGGTTAGGGGACCTTACAGGTTTTACCAATTAGTAGCCAGCCAATGTGCTGTCGGTGATGGAGTTTTCTCTTGGATTGTCCAAAAATAAAATCCTATCTTTGACTGCAGTAATTCTAAAAAAAAATATTCTTGTCTCTTATAAACTGGAAATGTTTGTGTCTGACTGGTCTTATTTTTTTGCTAAGCAAAGCAAAATCCGGATTCTCATCGGCATAGACCAGTATGGTTGTGAACCCAGCTAGCTCTAATGCAATATCATCCACTCATAAAACCTGGGAGATCCAAGTATCGAAGTCGTGTCATCTTTCAACTTGAACACTTTAAGCCAACCCACCTAACCAGGTGTGCCGTTGCTGCTTGTATTGGCTCAGCTTGTAGGGTTTATTTTAATAAAAATACAATTAAACTTAAATAACTTGAGTGATACATGGTCCAAATTAAAAATGAGTAACCATGCATCCTGTTAATAACATGGAGAAAAAAACGGGAGAGGGGTTACGCTTCTCGAGAGCTTATACAAGATTATGAGTTCGGATCAACGACTTATAATAACAATGGGTTAGCTTCCTTTTCTTTATGACAAAGGAAAACCTCAACCAAGAACCGGGTCACTTAATTGGCCCTGCGTCCCTGTGAGGTAAAACTCCGGGTTGAGGACATATGACCACCCACCCTTTCGTGCCCTAACCGTGATAAAGCAATGACACCCACCATGCACCAGTGGGATTCGATCCCGAGCCTTCAGCTTGACACAGGTCCCACTGACCACGTGGGTAACCACCACGGTGGTTCAATCGATTAGCTTCCTAGCTGGGAAAAACAAAAGTGGTAGTTGGGCATTAGTCACCTGAACCTGGCAGTCGTGGAACAGAAGAAGCAGCTGTAGGATCTAAAAAGATTGGTGCCATTGCTCTGCTGACCAGGGCGTCTAACGGAGGGCATGAACTCTCATAGTATTCATACGAGAGAGAAGCATGAAGGAAACTCACAAGACAGAAGCTCGATACTACAAACAATAGCAATAAAGATAATAGCAATAAAGATGGATGTACATGTCCCATCTTCCTCTGCTCATTCATTTTTTGCACTTGCACAACTTTAGGCATCTGTCTAGATTTATAGTGATCATGTTCTCATAGAAAAATATCAATACTTGATAGTGTTGTAATCATGTAATGGGTGATACGAGAGAGAGAGAGAGAGCATTTTCATAACTCTTCTAAAGGCCAGATTATCTCACATGCAGGACGGGTATTGCCTAATTAATTTTTAATCTGCCATTGATGTGACAAGGTCCGCACCATCTTCTTTTAGATTCATTGTGATTGTTTGGTATACGAGATTTTGCCAGATTATTTGCCCAATTACCTACAAAAGTAGGAGGGGTATGTTTGATACGCTGTTCTCAGCGAAATTCAGGCAGACCCGTCGATCCGTCCCTCTCTCTCTCTCTCTCTCTCTCTCTCTCTCTCTCTCTCTCTCTCTCTCTCTCTCTCTCTCTCTCTCTCTGTGTGTGCTCTCTCTGTGCAAGGGCTCCATTGGAGCGGCGGGTGGCGGCACCACCGCCTCCGGCCCCAAGAGGGGCGTCCCTTGGGCAGCACAACGGGGGAACCGAAGATGGAGGCAGGGGGGTAGCTAGGATTCATGTGAGGGGGGGGGGGCAAACAGGGGTGTAGCAAAAAAAAAATTTATTTGTGCGATAGTCGGGGGTTCGGGGGCAGCGCCCCGAAAAAAAAATTGAGATAAAATAAAAAAATGGCTACAATTATTAATAAAAATCTATTTCATATGGACAAATCAAACTATTTGCTGCAGTCAGGGCTGGGCTGGGCTACAAAAATGGATAAAAAACTATTTCATATGGAATAAGGGCTGGGCTAGGACTGGGCTTTTAAAAAAATATTTTAACTGTTTCGGGAGCCCAGTCCTGCCCCCCCTAGCTACGCCTTTGGATGGAGGAGATGCTGCTGCCGACGCTCTTCGAGCACGCTCGAAAGACGCATTCTGCAGCCACCGTTCTATGTAATTTTTGTTCGGCCTCCCCCCTCTCTGTGCCCTCTATCTCGCACCACCACCATCGTCGGTCACCTCAATCGCAGGCTCCCGATTTCATCTCAGGTATGAGGCTGACTGTAATCAATCTTTAACTTGTATGTCAATGTATAAAATTTGATTTCCAAACTGTGGTTGAATTACTAGATGTAAATGTTGATTTCAACTTATATTCAATTGCACATACTCTGTAAAGTAGCAATTGTACCTCTTAACACATATTATGCATTTTATGTTCTGCCAATTCAGATTCATAAACTACATGACTCCATTACATTCTTGCACTTATCAGGGATTCTTTTCAACCCTGAGCCTATCCTTGTGCTTTAAATTCATCTGAAGTTAAAAACCTATAGTTTATCTGTAAAAATAAGTATATTTTCACCTTTTGTATCTGTTTTTCAATTTGGCCATGATGTGTGTTTGATAGCTACTCAGCTCACGTATTATTTGTGTTTCAATCTTGCAGCTACCAACTCCAAAAGTATAAGAATGCATGCTCGTTTGTCTTACCAGTTGATTCTAAAGACAAGGAGACATGGGGAGACACTAAACTCAGACTTGCTTATATTTCTGAGACCACTGTAATTTTTAAGGATATAGTCCAAGTCCGTGATGATCAATGGTGGCGTGCTCTCTCAACTGGTTACATAACCCAGTGAAAATAGATGCCATGTTCTATGCTCATTTTTGTCAATGAAGTGAGAGCATTGGCACCTCTTCTGGAGAAATTTAGATCAACAGTCAGAAAGAAGGCCTATATTGTGGTGTGATCTCGTGGTAGTTTTTGCCCATGTGACAGCGATGCAGATGCACTCAAGTGGCCAAGGTCAAGTTGCCGTGAGAGGAGATTCAAGATCTTTGATTTAGCCATTGGTGCTACTGGGGGGATTTCAGATTCTGAAGTGCCTGCATGTTGTTTATCCTTATTGAGAAGTTATACAGACCAACTTATCAGCTCCCAAGTTATTGAGAAGTTGATCATGGCCAATTGTAGAGATTTTAGCCTTGATCTGATTAATGAAAATTATTCATTTCATAATCCTTCATTTTAAACTTGCACGGTTCATGATATCTCCAGGATTTGTTATTCTCTTCTTTGAAACAATCTGATATTTTTGGAAGGCCATTGTGTTGTTGCTTTTTGCTCTTGCTTTCTTTTTTTCTTTTATGGTGCTGAATCCTGCATCCCATGGTTGTTAAGGATCAAAGTGTCTGGAAGTTCTTGGATTTGTCTCTATATGGTGCCTAATTCACATAATTTACAGAAATACAATTTGATCCTTATTTGGAGCAAAATCCATATTTAGGGCAAAAATGCCATTCAAAGTCTATATTCGAGGCAAAAAATTATATTTGGAGCAAAAATCTATATTCATAGCCAAAAAATCATGATTTTTAGATATAATTTCATTATTGGATCCATATTGGAACAAAAAACCATAATAAATTTGTTAGAACATGTAAAATGGTAGATGAATCAGGCCATCTAAAATAAAGTAATTTGACCTATTATTCTTGACTGTTCAAGTTGTTCCCATATCGTCATCAAACAACGAACAATTGAAACATAGCATTTGAGTACGGTTCAAACAAACATTGAAACTTAGAACAGTTGTTACAGAATGAACAAAACCAATGCTCTCTTCCGTTCTTTTTGTTCATTTCGGCTAACCCTGAACAAGCCATCAAACATACCCTAAGTGGGCTCAGTGAGCAGAGCCATGATCAGTTCATTTTGTATAAGGGGAAACGATGCATCGTGACTTTGACAGGCTTTTCTTGGATGCAACTTGCATCAAATGTCGTTAAATATGTATATCGTCTTGCATGGTGAGAAGTTGTCAACCATTCCGAACTTCATGTTGATGAGAGTGACCTACTTTGATCTTGAAGTAAACAATGCTTTGTTCAAATCTGAACACTTCAGATCTCAAGTGGCCAAGTGGTCTGGTATCTAAATTCTATAGGGGCTGCACTCATATATAGTTCTGCCAACACACACACCATTAAATTATTATTTTTTTTACCTTGTCATATAAAATTAAAACCGACTTGAGCTCATATATTCGTTTGCTGTAATTCATTTTTCGTACCATTTGTCGTCCATCTTTTTTTTAATGGAAAAACATTTTAAGCATAAATTCAGTATTTAGCAATTTTTTGCCATTTCCACTTGTTGCTAACTATGCTCAAGACAAGCCGGACGCCAGCAAAAGGTCAACCAATTCAACTGAGACCTGTTTGATTCAAATAAACATAAATTGATGCAGTTTGCCTTTGATCCAGCTTATAGAAGTAAAACGGTTATGTTTTAGTTGTTTTTGATATTAGGGTCCCGTGAGTTGGACTCAAATCTCATAGTCGGTTTGTCTAAAGAAAGAAAAGGGGTAAGCTGGTCACAACCATCTTGGTCTGATCACATGAATGAAGTGAATGCCAACTTCACATGATTAATTTGTTGGGGAGGCTTGGGAATTGCACGAGTTCCATTTTAGATAAAGACAACTGCAAGCAGCGGTGGATTTTCATATTCATCTTGGCAGTTGAATTATTGTCATTCTCGAGTCATGGGAACTTTGCCAACAAAAGGAAGGCTTACTTGGTCAAGATGGAATTGACTGCAAGCAGCATTAGTTCACCTCTCGGGAGGATCTCGCAACTCTAATTTCTAAATGTCACAAAGGAGCAAAGTAATGATATCAAAAGATAGGAATTTGGGTTAGATAGTGATGCAGGAGCTGAGAAGACCTGGGTCCATAAGGATCTATTTGATCCGATTCATAATTTGAGTTTTTATCGTTTGGATCATTTGTATTTGGATCATTTTGCATGATGGTTCATTTGTAATGGATATTGATTTTTTGTATTAGGCGTAATATTAGGGTTTTATTATATTAGGATAAGTTTATCATTTAAGTGGGTTATTATATTTGGTAGTTTACTTGAATTAGAGTTAGAGAATCTGTGTAGATGGTAGAGCTTGATTGATTATTCTAAACTTGGTTTCTCCTTTCCCTTCTTTCTCTGAACCCTATTCTCTACTCTCTCTTTCGTAGTTGATAGTGTAGATCATAGATCATAGCGCAATTCTTTGTGAATCGGGTAATCGATTTAAGTCAATTTGGTATTAAGATCTCATCCTGTTGGATTTTTTATATCTCCAATTATTCGACTCGGGGAGCAGATCTCGATCTGAGAGCTTGGTAGTCAACAAATAATGTCCCATGGCTACACGACTCATTCCAACGAACTGCCCTGTTCGGGGGGGGGGGGGGGGGGGGGGGAACATATAACCTGCTTTGCATTCCAACACTAACTTATAGTGGTCACCCATCATCCTTACAATCCCAACACTCCTGTCAGACGGTCATGCCATGGCAACCCCTAGTCACAGTTGCAACTGCCCTTTGACCTAGGTGGAGAACACTTTCAACAACCACCACCACCACTATTCTCTCATTTTGGTTCGTCAGACTTCCCTGCTGCGACCCACCAAACCTTCATCTTCGCTCGTGCCACGCGAGAGTCACCCATTGTTCTAGGCCGGCTACCTGCCTTTCCTATACCAAGATCCAGCATGGCAGGATGCTGCAAGCATGGTCGACGACCAGCTGTCAGCCATGTCAGGCTGGCGGAGCACCTGCCAGTATCCTTGACTGTCCTCTCGCCCCATCTGATTTCTCTTCTTCTCTGCTGCAAGATTTGGCTGGTGGAGGGCCAACCACCATTCGAATCCCGTCCAATAGCCCTCCGTCATACAGGTTCACCCAACAGAACAACCACCTGCCAACGACGAGTCTCCACTGATCACACACTGCCAGCCACTGGAAGCCTGAATGCCGACAGGAAAACAACCAAAGTTCTTATGCCAGCCTCTCCTTACCTATGACAACCATGGCCACCGATGGCCAGCACTACCAGTGAACCACTGTACCCCCCCCCCCCCCCCCCCCCCCGCCCCCTCCTACGAACTTGTCGGAGGGGATAACCGTTTAAAAAAAATGAGAGGGGAAAGTCGGTTTGCCATTTGGAAAACCGTGTTCCCCGTGGAAAAGAATCGGGGATGAGGATAAACCTCACCCCACCATCGGTGGGGGGGGGGGGTATCCTCCACCCCACCGTGAAGGTTATAAATAGCCCTCACGGTGTGCCCTCCCCCTCACTCAAGCAAGAAGAAACAGAGAGAGTGAGTGAGGAGAGCTTATTGACGACTGCGACGGTGACAACGGCAGCAAGGTGAGCATCCTCCCCCTTCTTCTTTTCATCTTCTTCGTCTTCGGCAGGTTGAGGGCCGGTACGTAGTCATGGTTGCAGATGAGTGTTGCAAAGAAAGAACAAAAAAAATCAAAGAAGATGCGAGAGAAAGAGAGAGAGGATCGATCGGTCGGTCGATGCTAGTGGTCGATCCCTCTGTCACAGGAAGGGTCGGTCGGCTTGTTGTCGACTCGTACCCTGTTGGGTACAGAGGAGAGGGTCGATCGGTGGTCGCCCCCTCTATGTAAATGAAAGGAGCTTTGCCCCTTTCGGCTTTTTTTAGGACAGACCGAGGGTCGGTCTGGGTCGCGCCTAGACCAGGTCTTCATTCAAAAAAAAAGAAAAAATGGTGAAACCGAGGGTCGATCAGGGTCACGCCCAGACCGAACCCAAGGTCGGGTCACTATAAAAGAAAAAAGAAAAAAATTGTTGGTTGAACCGATTCGAGTCAAACCGGTTTAGACCAAACCGAGTTTAGCCGAACTAGTTTGTGTGGGTCGGTTCAAACCGAATCGGTCTGAACTGAATCGGTTCAGACCAAATCGGGTCTGAGCCGAACTGGCTTGGATCGACTCGAGTCAGACCAAACCGGTCCAGTCTGACTGAATCTGGGTTCTTAGTTTAGATCCAGCTTGATCTGGACCTGTTTTGGATCCAGACTGACTGGTCTGGATCTAATTGGATCAGTCCTGGATTCATATCAGAAATGGGTCTGGATCCAGTTAGACTGTCTGAATCTAGTCAAAATGTTCTGGATCCAGTCATACTGTTCTAGATCCAGATAAGTAATAGATCTGAATCCAGTTAGACAGTGTTGGATCCAGATCATAAATAGATCTGAATGGGGAGGTAAATTAGTATCGGATTCTACATAAATCTGAAATAACTAAAATACCTTTTTGGGTACCCGATATCCATTTTGGTAAAATGGGCATAACTTTACACCCCGAATTCAGAATTGAGTGAGGTTTGGTGCATTGGACTCGTATCGTAGAGGGAAATCCATTGGTTCATTGGTTTTGGTTAAATTAGTGACAAAATCGAGATTTTATGAGTCAATAAGAGAGAAGTATTTTGATAATTCTGTAAGAAGTTTTGTGCATTAATGTGAATATGTTTATGTAATAACCAGATTCTATTGTCAAAGCGCCTTGAGACTCGATTTCATCTAGAGCACAGTATTCGCATTTAAGGTAAGAGATATTATGAGCAAGTTTAGAAGTAAATAAACATTTTTACGTTGCATATTATTGTAATGTTGTAAATGAATATGATTAGCATGATAATTTTTTAGTGAGACCATGATATGCATAAAATTTTCATACTTGACATTATGAATTGATTTCATATGCATGTTAGTTATGATATACATGTTAGTTATAGTATATCATGCATGTTAGAAAGAAATTATATCGGTGATAGCATGTCTGTGTGATTATTAATAATATGCATTGTGATGAGTTTATGTGTAGATTGGAGTCTCATTTATTCTATTCATGGTGTGTGAATGAAAATATTGAGATCAGCATACATAACTCTTTAAATCCCGAAAGTGACGACCTGTGCAAGGGCTACCTGGTTCACGGCCAGAGTGCAGCCACCACTGAGAATGGGTCATCGGTGATTTAACAATATAGAGACACTACATCATTGCATGCTTAGTGAGAGATGGTGTGAATCCTAATATCATCATAAGTTTAAAAAACGAGATCCGTCGTGATCAGGTTACGACATCACTTGTAAGAGGATAAGTAAATTACAAGTTTAAGAATTTTATAACATCACTCGTGATCCATCGTGTCATGTCCTCTTATATACTATTCCCAATGAAATTTTACAAAATGTTAAGATGTACATAAATCACATTGAAGACGTTGAAGGCAACAGATCAGTAAATCACATTGAAGAGGAGAATATGGCAACAGCAATAGGATAAGATCTGCAAAAACTGAAAGAAAAAATAACAAGTAAATCATGGGATTAAAACCATCCACAAGGTAAGACATAAGGTCATGGACAGTGAAGAGAATGGAAATAACGTAAATGGCAATGGAGAGGAGAATGGCAACAGCAATGGGATTATGAACAGCAATAAAGGAAATGGAAATAACGTAAATAGGAATGGAGAGGAGAATGGCAACAGTAACAACAATGACAACAGCGTGAATGATGGAGAAAAAGGCAACAACGTGAAAAGTAACATCATAGAGAATGTAAACAGTGCAAGAAATGGCAATAGCGTGAACGGAGAGGAGAGAGGCAACACCGTGAACAGTAAAAAGAAAAAAAAATAGTAGCAGCAATCTAGGGAAATCAGTCCAAAAATCAAAGAGAATTGAAAAGAAAAATCAATGAATTTGTTGCCTAATTAAGATCCAAATCAAATTATAAAAAATCCAATAATAAGATTGATCCCAAATGGAATAATCTATATATAAAACCTAGCCGTCTTGCTCCAATCTTATTCATCCTTCCCATGTTGGAAGGTGACTCGCCCTCGAGTCTCCATCTTGTGCATGTGCTTCATCCAATTTCTGTTCTCTTGAGAACCACCGAACTGATGCATCTTCCAGTAGATGTAGATGTGGTGACTATAATAGATGCCATGAAGTGTTTTTATCAGGGTCTGGTACTGGCAAGATCCCCATCCATAGATGTTTTGGTCTGTATGCATCAAAATCTAGTTACCTTTTTTACCCTAATTTTGGATTTTGGTATAAACAAACTCAAGTTTGGTCGTAAGCAGATTTATTTGAAATTGCATCCTGTGACTCACTGCTTAGTTTAGACATATATAGCCCGGGGCAGACTGTTCTGAACACTGGACTTGGAATTAGCCTATGATCAACACTAATTGAACTCAATTAAACTAGACCCTACAGTTGACAGATGGGGGCTACAAATCCCATTATTCAGTAAATTGGTTGGTTTGATGTTTCGGGTGCGAAAATCCCAAACAGATTCCAACCATTTAGCTATGTTTGATTTGGAAGATTGCACTACATAAACCTGATAAACTGTAATAGGTTGTTTGGGTCCCTAAGCAACAAAACAAGATGCAATCAGACACCTACCAATGTCAATAGGTCGGACATTAACCAGACCCAGGTCAGTCTGAACCCCCTAAACTGTAATCAATTGTTCGGGCAACAAAGCAAGAAGCAATCAGGCACCTACAAGTGCCATCAGGTCAGACTATTGATCACCCAAGCCCCGATGAGTCATGATCCATATAAGATTTTGAGGTGGCCGGTACATAGGGTTAGACAATGGGCAGGTCGGGTTGGCAGGCCCATTTGGACTGGCCGGGCCTGGTCAAGCATGACCAGATGACCAACCGGGTCAGGCTTACGCCGGAATGGGTTGGATCCAAATCATAAATAGATCTTAATTGGGTGGTGAATTAGTATCGGATTGTACATAAATTTGAAATAAATAAAATATCCTTTTAGGTACCCGAGATCTATTTTGATAAAATGAGTATAACTTTGCATCTCAAACTCATAATTGAGTGTGGTTTGGTGCGTGAGACTCGTATCATAGAGAGAAATCCACTGGTTCATTGGTTTTGGTTAAATTAGTGACACCAACATTGAGGTTTCATGAGTTAATTCAGGAAGAATATTTTAGTAATTCTGTAAGAAGTTTTGTGCATTAATGCAAATATGTTTATGTAATAACCAGATTCTACTGTCAGAGTACCTTGAGACTCGATTTCATCTATAGAACAATATTCGCATTTAAGGTAAGAGATATTATGAGCAATTTTAGAAGTAAATAAATATTTTTACATTGCATGTTATTGTAATGTTGTAAATAAATATGATTAGCATGATAATTTTTTACATGCATAAAATTTTCATGCTTGACATTATGAATTGATTTTATATGCATGTTAGTTGTGATATACATGTTAGTTATGGTATGTCATGCGTGTTAGAAAGAAATTATATTTGTGATAACATATCTGTGTGATTATTAATAATATGCATTGTGATGAGTTTATGTCTAGATTGAAGTCTCATTTATTCTATTCATGGTGTGCAAATGGATATATTGAGATCAGCATGCATAACCCCTTAAATCCTGAAAGTGACGACCTATGGCAAGGACTACCTGGTTTACATGTATTACCTATTAACCTATTATATGTGCCCGCATAGAGATTGATTTGATATAAATCAAAATTATGATGATGGCTCCATACTTATGGGTAATAATGTTGTATATAAGATCAGAGAAATACGAACAACAAAATTCAAGATGTTTAATGGAGTGATAAGAACCATGACTACATGTACTCAAACTTAAGAAAAGTTTAATGTTTTTGGGTGTTTTAGATGTAAGTAGTTGAACTTTTGCCACTACAAGAAAAATGTTAATTAGCGACGGAAATTTGCGACGGATTTTTTCCGTCGCAAATTAGCGACAGATTAGCTAGAGAAAACTTTCTTAATGAATCTGTCGCTAAGTAGCGACGGATTAGCGATGAAAGTTGTTTCATCGCTAATCCGTCGCTAATTAGCGACGAATTAACGACAACAAGTATTTCGTCGCTAATTCTCAATACAAGAAAAACATTTTAGCGAGGGATTTAGCGAGGGAAAATTTCCGTCGCTAATCCGTCGCTAATTTTTGATTTAAACCAAGCGCGAAATTTTCCCTCTCTCCCTGTTTGAAATTTAAATCGACCGCGCTCGATTTAAATCGACCGCGCTCGATTTAAACCGAGCGACGTCGGAGAGCTTATTGGAGAGCATGTACATGAGAGTGGAGGACGGTGACGCCGGAGGACAGTCGGCGAACGCTGGAGGACGTCGGCGCCGGTTGACGGAGGACGACAATGCCGATTCACGGAGGACGGCGACGCCGGAGGACGGTCGGCAATCGCTGGATGATGTCGGCGCCGGTTCACGGAGGACAACAACGTCGATTCACGGAGGACGGTCGGCGATCGCTGGAGGACGTTGGCGCCGGTTCATGGAAGACGATGACGCCGGTCCACAGAGGATGACGGCGACGCCGGTTCACGGAAGATGACGGTGCCAGTTCATGGAGGACGGCGACGCCGGAGAGCACCGGTTCATGGAGGACGGCGACGCCGGTTCGCGATGAGGCAGAGCGATCGTTATGTGCATGCAATGCCTGTCGGGTGCGGTATAAGTCCGGCTTAGTGCTGCCGGAATACCGCCCGACAAGGATCAATTTTTTTTTATTTTTTTTTAAAAATTTAGCGACAGATTAGCGACGGATAATGTCCGTCGCTAATCTGTCGCAAATTAGCGACGGAATTAACGACAGATAATTTTTTTCGCTAATTAGCGAGCAAAAAATGGCGATGGCCTCTATCCATCGCTAATCCGTCGCTAAGCCGTCGCTAAACAGTTTAGCGACGGCTTAGTGACGGATTAGCGATGGATAGAGGCCGTCGCTAATCCACGGTTTTCTTGTAGTGTGCAGCAAGGTGGAGTTTAAGGTAACTAAAAGATTTTTTATAGTTATAAAAGGTCAACTAATAGAAAACTTATATAGGTTAATAGGTAATACAGTTTCAAGTGGAGCAGCTATATCCACCAATGAAGAGCTCACTGTGAATCAAACTACTTATTGGCATATATGGTTAGGGCATATGAATGAAAGATATACAATGAAACTTCATAAAAGAGACTACAAGAAAATCGTGGATTAGCGACGGAAAATATTCATCGCTAAACTGTTTAGCGATGGATAGCATCCATCACAAATTTATGATCGCTAATTAGCGACAAAACTTATTTGTGGCTAATTTATGATAGATTAGCGACAAACATGATTTGTCGCTAATTTGTTGCTAAATAAGCACAGATTTGGTTTTCCGATGAACATTAGTTGTCGCTAATCTGTCGCTAAATTTAAAAAAAAATCTCCCTGTCGGGTAGTATTCCGGTAGCAATAGGCCGAACTTGTACCGCACCCCACAGGCGTTGCATAGCGTCTTAGACCCGAGCGGCCCGGCCAGCCACTGCGGGGTCTTCTGCACAGAACCAGTGTGCTCTCCAATGCGCTCTTTGATGCCCTCCCGACCTGGTTTCTAGCTTGTCCGGCCCGGCCCGCCACTGCAGGGTCTTCTGCACAATGCAGGAGAGTGCACCTCTGAACCGGCGCACTCTCCTGCGTTCCTCCACCACCATCTTAAAGGAAAGCTCAACAACTCCAAATTGGAGGCATATCTTTTCCTTTGAGATGATCTTCACGGCGACGAGTTGGCCTTTGATTTCGCCCTTTCAAGCCCTAGCAAACAGGTGTGACCGAAATGTCCCCTTTCGAGCTCGTACTTCACCATGAAACTTTTGTCCAACGGCCTCTCTACCTCATCGTCGTCCTTCGGTATCAGCCCTTCCGCTTCTGCTTCGCTTGCCCCTGCCACTTGGCCAGGGATACCTTGATATGCTTTGGCGACGACGGTCGAGGAAACGACCGTCAGAAGAACCTCTGTTGCGTCAATGACCTCGTCGGTGATGGCGTCAACCCGGCCACAGCGAACTGTTTTGCGCCCTTCACGAATAAGTCGTTCGAACTTTGTCGCCCTCCACGAAGAAGACGGTTTAAATCGAACGATGAAGAGGTCGATTTAAATTTTGCACGGAGAGAGAGGGAAAATTTCACATCCTAGATGGGTCGGTTTAAATCAAAAATTAGCGACGAAATTAGTGAGGGAATTTTTCCGTCGCTAATTAGCGACGGATTAGCAATGGAAAAAATCTCTCGCTATTTTGCAACAAAAATTATCCGTCACAAATTTTCGTCGCTAATTAATGTTTTTCCTGTATTGAGAATTAGTGACGAAAACTGCCATCGCTAATCAATCGCTAAGTAGCGACAGATTAGCGCTGAAAGTTTTTTCGTCGCTAATTTGTGACAGAATTTTTTTCGTCGCTAATTTCACAAATCATTCGAATGTTAGCGACGGATAGTTTCCTCTAGATAATCCATCACAAATTTGCGACGAAAAAAATTCATCGCAAATTTTTGCCGCTAATTAACATTTTTCTTGTAGCATGCATATTAAATTATGTTAAATCATGTAAACCAGATTTCTGCAAATTTTGTGTATTGAGAAAGCAATGCAAGGCAACTTTCAAAACTCAAAACATATGAGTCATGGCATCTTATACTATTTGCATGCAAACTCCATTAGCTAAATTTAACATTTAACGGTGGAGTTGAACATTTCATTACCTTTATATATATGAGTCAAATAAAAGAAAGTATAAGTCTAATGAGTTTATAGAGTTTTGTAGAAGCAAGAGAATCATTTGTCACTTTACCACAACATAACATAATAGTTTGGTAAAGAGGATGAGCAAGACTCTTATGAAAAGGATGGGCAATATGAGGTTGAATGCATGAATGGAGAAAAACTTGTGGGTGCTTAATTTATTTTGATACCAATGATTATTCCTTAAGTTATATCTTTTTCCCTAAAAAAATTTATCCCTTAATTTATTCATTAATATTCCTAATTTATTTTGATACCAATGATAATTTGTGGTTAATTGAACAATCATATTTTATTTCAAAATTTTGTAATCCAAATTCTTATTGAGAAGGTAATTAATATCCACCTTTAATAAACCCATTATGCAAAAAAATCACGTGAACAAAACACTTAATTTATTAAAAATAAATTTTTTTTTTATTATAACACCCTCATTTATTGATTTAGCCACATGAGTTTTTAATACAAAATAATAAAAAAATATTGTTTATGTTAGGCAGATTTTTATAAATTACTAATAACCCATATACCAATCGTGATAATGCCCAATGACATGCCTAGGGTGTCATCGGTTGGGCATAGGGCTGTCAATGGGTACCAAACCCTATAGGTTCAGGGTCAGGGTCAGGGTAAGGGTAAGGGTATTGGCCCGCTGCTGGCACAATGACCACAGGAATGGCAGGCTGAGCCAATACTACCAGGTCTTTGTGCCGGGTGCTGTTTCTTCGGGTTATAAATCCAAAAAAAAAGGCCTGGTTAGAATCCGGGACAGAGGTGAAGGGTCTGATTAATACTTAGAGCCGGGTATGGCTTTTGAAATTTCATACCAGACCCGGGCTCGGCCGTTGTCAATTAAGATTTGCAATTTTTCAATATAAAAATAATAAAAATCATTGTTTTACCGAGTACGGTTCGGGTCTGGTTCATGTAATCCTTATAGGATCCGGTTATGGTTTCTCTTGTGGTCGATCCAATTAGAGTCCGGTCCAGACCTGATACCATAATCTCAAAACAGGTTTGAGTCTGATTCTACCTAGATCTGAACAAAACCCAACCCATTGACACCCCTAGTTGGACATGACTCAATTCTGACCTTTACTGTATCCAGTTGGTTCAAGATTTTGTAAAAAAGAAAGAAGTCTAATTAACTATCTGAGTACGGACCCATGCGGTCCAATTAGCGTACCCAGCCGAGCATGGCTTATGAAATTTCATATCAGACCTAAGTCTGAGTTTCAATTAAGATCTGTATTTTTTATGTAAAGCGTGCAAAAAATAGTATTTTTTATTGGATCCTAATTACGTCACCCATACAATATCGGTGTGTATCGGCAGATATTCGATATGCTGCAGGCCTGAATCGGTTATTTTTTATAAATATAAAAATACCAAAAAACTTTTTAATTATTATTTTAAAATTATTTTAATCGTTTTAACACATGTCACGTTATCTTTGACACATAATAATTTTTTTTTTGTGCCGATACAGAATGATTCAGTTGAGTATCGGCATCGGCCGATACAGACGGTGGCCCAAACGACGGTACCGATAATGACAGCATTGGGTATTAGAGTGTGATTTTCATGAGTGGACAAAATCAGGTGAGTATTCGACAGTGCAGGGACGCAACTCGTGTGCTTCATGCCCACGAGCAAAGAAAGAAGTGGGACAAAGTTTAGTTCAGATGTTACTGTTTTGCAGCATGGAGCTGATTACCCTACAACAAATGCATTTGCCATCTAGGCGTTAGGAGTGTGAGAACTCAATACTCTTTTTACTCCCATTTTTTCTATTTAGTTTTAAACCTGCTTTTCAACATAAAAATATGCTTTACAGCTTCCTAGATATCAAGATCACTTGAGCTTTTCAGACTCCGAATCACCCTTTTCGTGAAAAATGTCAGTCAAAAGCTCTCTCTCTCTCTCTCTCTCTCTCTCTCTCTCTCTCATGGGGAGCACCCCACCTTTTCCAGGATTTGGGCAAGAAAAGGAAAACCTGAAGTGGGACCAAGGTTGAGTCGTTGAGAGTTTGTCTGCAAGTCAGATAAAGAACTAGATTTGGGTTTCTTAGAATATCATCGGCATATACATTTTTCAGTAAAAGAAAAAAGGTGAGAAAATGGGATTCATGGTCTCGAACTAGGCTCGTGAAACAAATCTTGGTTGGCCGTACTGGTTGCTTCCACTTGTTAAAAATGTGGTATAAATATGTGTAACATATTATGTGCCCCCTCGAGCTGATCTGAAACATACAACAACTATGCTTTCATCCCAAAACAATTGGGGTTGGCGATATGAAGCAAAAAAGAAAATCATTCTAGGTCTTCCACATGAATCTTTCTCCTCCAATCATTTCTATCCAATGCCATGTCCTCGGTGAAGTTCAAAGCATTCATATCCTTTCCTATCATCTTCATCCAAGTCTTCATAGGCCTACCCCGACCTCTTTTAACTAATATATTTTTTCATTTCTTCATCCTTCTAACTAGAGCATCATTAGGCCTTTACCGAATATGTCCAAACCACCCTAAACGATTCTCTCTCATCTTATTTTCAATGGATGCAACGCCTACCTTCTTACGTATCTCCTTGTTTCGAATCTTATCGTTTATTGTATTTCCACACATTCATCTAAGCATACGCATCTCAGCTACACTCATTTTTTGAATATGATGTATCTTGACAGTCCGTACCATATAGTAAAGCGAGCTTAATTGTCGTCCTATAAAACTTTTCCTTCAACCGCAATAGCATTCTACGATCGCACAACACTCCGGTTGCAGTTTTTCATTTCATCCACCCAACCTTTATCCTATGATTTACATCTCCATCAATTTCTCCATACTTTTGAACAATAAATCTCAAATATTTGAAACAGTCATCCACCGTATTTCTTGCTCACCAAGCTTCACTACACTCCCATCACTACTTCGTTGCTTACTAAACCAACATTCCATATATTCTATCTTACTCTTACTCAACTTAAAACCTCTTGCTTCCAATGTCTGTCTCCATAATTTTAACTTAGCATTAACCCCAGCTCTAGACTCATCAATCAAAACAATATCATCAGCAAAACATATAAGAAACATATTTTACAAAATATATATGTAACAGGTTCGGGATTATCAACGTGGTTGGATATGGGCTGTTCTTTATGTGACCGTGAACATGAACCCGAACCCACACCCTGTGAGCAGATTAGCTTGATACAGGTCAACCTCTAACCAACTCATTTATAGTCTGTGTGTGAGAGAGTGCACGCAGCAAGCAGATTAACTTGATACAGGTCGACCTCTAACCAACCCATTTAAGCCTAAGGGGTTTGCTGCAGTGGAAGGGGCCTCGGCCACTAGATGGGTAGTCAAGGTTCCATTCCCAAGGATAAACCCTTGTTCAGCTGAAGCTTGGCAACTCGGGAGCGAGCGGTGCGCCATGAGTTTACCGTCAGGACAGTGACTGTAAGGCAAGCTTAGCCAACACGATTAGGTTCCTGAATCTGAGGGTGGGTTCCCCGTCCATCATAGAAAAAAAGAATTAACCCATTTATAGTATCAGTGCATGAATGTGTGTGTGCACACACCTGTGTGTTGGGTGTTGGGAGGGGGTGAAGCATGATAACTAAGGAACCTTTGGAACATATAATAGATTAGAATTAAATATTCTAGTGTACCCTAAGAGTATATTTTGTGTCAGAAGATATTGACAACGGTTATAGATAGTTAACCATGACCACTTACACTTGAGTCAGAATCAAAATGTTTCTTAATGTCCTCAAATGACACAGTTGCAGAACCTCTCCTCTTAGCCTTCTGCTGAGAAGGATGTTCTCTCCAGCCAGTCATGTAGATGACCTGAAAAGTAGTGGAATGACATCACGACCAAAAACATAAAAGTGGCAGCGACCAGGTAAGCAGTTTTCAATAAATCAACCTGAAAAGTTGCAGGGATGGTTCCATCTTCAGCTGCAAACATCGACTCATACACAGCAGCAGTTGCCAAAGCAGTTTCCTTCTTTAAAATCTAAACAAATTTTGAGATGCATAACTCAAATGATGGCAGGTCAAGTATTCAAGATTATTACAACATATTAATTAGATAAAGTTGTTTTGGCTACTTCTGAAGACTCTCACATGATTTCGCTGAAGGAGAGCATTGGTTTCACCCATTGCGCGAAGATGCTCAATCAGCTCTAAAGCTATAAGAAACAGATAGTGATAGTAAAAGAGGTGCCGCATCAACCAAAACTCAGTTCTACCATTCAGCAAACGCTTTACACAGAAACAGAACTTATGTAGGTCATATCAAAGTAATGGTCAGGACATCCCAACTGTAAAAACAGTACCACAGGTTTGCAGACATCAAAAGCAGACCAAATAATTTAATAAAGTGAACAGATGGTAACAGGCATGTACCACTATCATATCTAACCGTATATTCATCAACATCGACACCTGGAAGGGTGAAACCTGCCCTTGTCAACAAATTACCAGCATCCCGAACCTGAATGAGAAAGTCTTATGTAAGTGGTGTAACATAAAAATTATAACTGGAAAACCTCAGCAAATCAGCATACCGAAAATACAGCAAAAACAAGCAACTGCATGACAAAAAAGAAATTGTAGAATGTCATGCTACATAAATATCAATAATGATGCCTCCACTGTAAAAGTTCACTCAAGGGCACTGTGGTGCAAAAATGATTTGCTTTATTTTATACAAATTATGATTTCATAACAAAAACTTTGAAGGTTCTCTACCCCTTCTATTACTTGCAGTGATTTCTAGGGCTTCTTTTCATGCATCTAAAAATCAGTTAGAATCATTGGATGGATTACATTAGGCATATGTGTGTTGTTTCTTTTTCTAGAACAACAAATGAAATCTCTCTCTCCCTAAGCAGCAGAGGTTATGCTGAACACCAGGTCTGTACCCCTCATCAGTTGATTCTGGTCTATGAAATGATTTGACAGGATTCACCGATTCAGTCCCAATCATGGGATATTGAGAAATAGGGATTGGTGTTATCAAAGAATTTCCTGCGATTATTCCTAGTATGGAGGCCACTACTGCAGCCCCCTCACTGGCAGGCTTTCTAAATGTTACAACCCCCCACACCCCCAAACAAAAAAAAAAGAATGTCTCTAACGATGTCACGTTGAAAGTGTACCCTATTTCTCTACTTTGGCGGAAGAAGAAAGTGTTCCTTACCTCAGGTTTTGCGTTTGAAGGAGGCAAATGAGGAAGTGAGTTCCAGTATGGTATCTCGTATACATTCCAATGATTGGCCAAGCGAATAAGTCAATTTCAATGTGGATCTGTTGTGCGAGGCGTGCGTGATGACCAATGGCTGCCTGTCAGGTGGGAGTGGCTCCTCCCTCCAGAAGGCATGGCGGACACTCCACTCCACAGAGTAGATTTCTGTCTCCAAACTTTTAGGAAATTAATCTACCGTACCTTGTATTTTCATATTTTCTCTTTTTTTTTTGTGCACGTCAATGTTACTTAACTCTCTCTCTCCCAAATTGATTATTTTGAGATTCAGCAGAGTAAAGCCTGGCTTTGAGTTGAATTGATACATTTTCTCTCTCAAATTAATTATTTTGAGCTGCAGCAGAGCAAAGCCTGCTTTGACTTGTTTTGTGCCATATTTCTCTTTCAAATTAATTATTTTGGCATGCAGCATAGAGACTGGTTTTGACTTGAATTGAGCCATATTTTTTCATTCCCTGGTCTCGTCTATAATCATTAACTTGTTTCACGATAACATGGCACTAGAACTAGATTGATTCCAACCTTGCCAGGATTATATAACCCACTGGATGAACCTAGTCCGCTTGGTTTACATCTAAGAAAAAGTCCGTGGATTAAATTCAGTTTTGTTTTCTCAAGGAGATGCTGCAACACTTATAGCTGATGGCAGTTGAAATTTTGATTTAATAAAAAGGGAGGACTCGGGTACAGTGGCATCTAGTACAACTGACAAGCTGAAAACACATAACTTCCGTGTCTCACTATTAAGAATTGGTTCTTGGAAGGCTACCCATTGGAGTGCACAGTAAGTTTTTAGATGTTATATGTTGGTCCAGATTAATTGTTTCTTTATCAGAATTGGAACCATCCATTAGGAGTGGTTATTTAGCTTGTAAGCAATAATCGATTGTTGTCATTCTGTTTTTAATGGAAAAAAAAGGAAATCAGGATTAGAGTCAACCTATGCAAATATACACATTAAGGATCACGCATATCCCAAGTAGGTCACACATTTTTGTTTTGAGGGCATTTCATTATAAGCAGCACCCTAACAAATTTCTTTTGTTATTAGTTATCATTTCCTACATGCAGGTAGAGTTGTCCTTTTTGTGATCCGGACAATTGTTAGAGAGGGTTATACAGATATAATACATGTTATTTGTTATGTACAGAGGTCAGCTTAAGATGTAATCATTCTTATGTAATAAGTGCAGGTAGAGTTGTCCTTTCTGTATTTTTTTGCTATACAGATTTAAGATATAATTGTTCAAGATGGTTCACAGTAGAACAAAAAATCATAAAGTGAGAATGGAAGAAGCCCTTCCTACCATCACATGATGTCAGCCACGAGACCACGACTAGGTCTGGAAGTCGGGTAGCTTTGGGTCAACTTGCATTTCCTTAATGGGACTTTTAGAAGATTTTAGAAGGTTGAATCTACAGATTTCATAAAGGAATGTGCAAGTTACAGATTTTCTAGTTTATTTTCTGTTGGTGGCTAGAACAGTAATTTTCTGAAGAAATGTTGTTGTTGGGACCTGTCAAAGAACAGTGAGCTTGGAAGCATTCCTGCCATTTGTAATGTTTGTCCCAATATTGGGGTTGTTTAAGCGTGACTCTTAAAAGTTTTTCATGTCGTAGAGGGCTGGTGGCAGCCTTTGTAGAGGTTGAATAGGCCAGTAAGGCTCTGGAAACGTGTGTTAAACTCAAGGGTAAAGAGTTCATAAATGAAACTGAAAGGAGTCTTAAGAAAAGTGTATAGACTGATATGTATTATTGTGAGATAGGTGGCCCAAGTGAAAAAAAATAGTGGAGACGAAAGGAAAGACCCTATATTAAAGAATATTGTGAATGCTAATGTTTTGGAAGGATTTCAAATCACCATTGTAGGTTCAGTCATTGAAACTAAACCAAATGGGCTCGACCATTGGAATTAGTTCTTGCAAGGGACAAATAGGAATACATCAACGGAGAAGTTACCAAACCGGATGAAAAGAGCCTTCAATACGCAAATTGGAAGAGAATGTGTTAGTTGTCTCTTGGATACTCCAATCAATATTAATATGAACCTATGAAGGCAAATATTCTTGGCAGAGAGAATTTACCATCTCTTTAAATTGTCTATTCTTCTTAGAAAGGAAGATGGGAGAATGATAGAGCACACAAATAAACTGGTATGGAAAATTCAGGTCTTATGGGTGGTACATATATACTTAGAGCTCCCTTTGATAGAGGCTGGAGTAGAGGAATCATCACATAGAAGAGGCACATGTTTTGTGGGAGGTGATGGAGGGATAGGCTGAAATATTCTCATTGTAGAAAGACTCGTCATACCAACAGCATCATCTGAGACCGTGTTGTTGCTGAACCAGCAAGGGTTGCAGCCTCCTATTCATTTAACTGAAGAATCTGCATCTTTTTGTTCATTGTTAACTTAGGATATATTTGGCTTTAATCTCCTGGAGTACTTTACAGAAGATAAACTTTTCATCGGAGTCATGAAATACCAGCTGCACCTTCACATGAATGTCAGTTTTGCCATTTTTAAAACATGATGTTGAAGTACATAAGAGCACATCCCTATGTTTGTGATGCAATGTTATGGCTCTTGTGCGCCAAGCCAAAAAAAATTAACAAGGAATAAGGTTTAAGGACTAGTACATCACTTGCTATACCATATCATATTCATCTTCATGAAACACAACATACCTAAAAATTTAGCACATCTTCACTCTAACTTCATATTTGCCTTTACTTTTTATTCCACCTCATATCATAGCAACTCTATGGACATACCATAGATATTAAGAGCAATTAAAACCAGAGCAAGATTGCTTCAAGGATGCCAGAGCACATGCTTCTTTCACACTTCCAAAACTTTATGAGAAGCTCACTTCTCAGAAAATGAAAAGCCTGTTTTTTCTTAATATGAAATCAAACTTCCTTGATGTTGGAAGTATACTTCTATTGTTAGAAAAATAATACTTTTCCTTTAACTTATGTTCTTTCTATATATATGATGGGCATTTTCAGATAAACTTCAAAATAAGCATGAATTAAAAGTGCATATTTTATTCACTTTTTCTGTAAGCACACTTCTGAAACACTCTCTGATCACCCTGTGCTTTGCAAGCTGCTTCTCGTAGCCACTTCTTGCAAGTGGGTCTTTAGAAAGATTAACAGTCTTCATGGCTCAGTGCCGCTATGTCATGGTCAAGAAACATTCATTAGAGCAAGTTTTATTAATTCAAGATACTTTATGGCTTAGTCTTAATTTGGGAACTTGTTTAGCCAATGTCATTATCCCTGTTCCGGACCGCCATGTTTTTCACCTTTTTGCTCTGATGTATATACCTCTTTGGCACTCTAGAGTGCCCCACAAGGCCTTACGGCCTAAGAACCCCGTGTATTCGGACCCTCTCTTCCCCTCTTGATGTACTTTGCTTTCAAGTATCTATAAAGAAACTTTTTGCATCTCTCTCTTTGTGCTTGTGCATACGCGTACTCTTGCTTTCGCTCGTGCGCGTGTGTTGTGCGTTGCTTGTGCGCTTAAAAGGCCTGCCTTCGGTGTGTGTGATTGCCCAAAGCTACGTCACGGGGGCCTTCGCTTCCCAGCTAGTGACAAGTTGGTACCAGAGCCTTGTCGACATTGGGAGTGACAATGGCGCCGAAGAAGATTGCCATGACTCCTTCAAGCAGTGTGGTTCCTGCTGAAGAAGACTTCATGACCGATGATCGGGTGTCAGTCATCTCGCGCGATGTGGCGGAGCTGACTGGGTCAGTGACCAACATGGAGAAGTTGGTTAATGGAACTTGTGTCGCTTTTAGAGATCTCAATGAAGAGATTAAGACAGCAGTAGAGGGAGTGAAAGACTCGATGGAAAGTCTTGCCACTAAACTTAACTACTCGGTGGAGGACTTTTCCACCAGATTTGATGATTTGTTGGGTCGGTTCAACATCATGGTTGTTGAATTGGATGTTGTTCGACGAAAGAATGAACAGTTAGAGCGACAGTTGAGAACTGCCCCGGCTGGCGGTGTTGCGACATATGTGGATAGACCACGTTACAGGCTACCTGAGCCCGTAAAGTATAAAGGCACGCGAGACTCAAAGGATCTCGAGAATTTTATCTACGAGATGGACCAATTTCTAGAAGTTGCGAGGATAAAGGAGGACGCAGATAGGCTGCGCACCGCAACAATGTACTTTGCGAATGAAGCGACCCTTTGGTGGAGACGTCACTTAGGTGATGTTCGACGGGGATTGGTTGCTATAGTCTTATGGGAAGACCTCCAGAAGGAAATGCGAGACTACTTTCTACCTAAAAATCAAGAGAAAATGGCCCGCAAAAGGTTATTGGCATTGAAACAGACAGGGTCAGTACATGACTATGTCAAGGCATTCTCTTCGATAATGTTGGAAGTGGAGAGAATGGATGATGAGGATCGATTGTTTTACTTTGGCAACGGGTTGCAAGGATGGGCAAACCAAGAACTCATTCGGCATGACCCCGCAACACTGGCTGAGGCGCTTGCGGTTGCAGAGAAACTTGCCGAGTTGGATAGGAATGACCCTGCATTTCAAGGCAGACGGCAGAGAAATGATCGCAACAATCGAAGGAACGACCAAGGACAAAATACTGGTCAGGGAAACCAGCAGAATCATGGCCGGCAAGATGGCCAAAATAATAATCAGAATTAGAATAACTTTCAAGGTGGTAATTATCGTCGCCGTGACTGTCGCATCTGCCATGGGGATCATTGGCAGGATACATGTCCCAATAAAAACCGCGGTCAAGGGAATGGAGATAACCATGCACCCCGAGTTGCGAATGTTGTTCAGAGTGAGGAAGAGGATCAACCTGCAGTAGCGCCAACAGTTGGCGCAATGCAGATGATGAATGCAGTAAAGGTCACAACCAGTGTGGAACCGACAGTATGCAAAGAATTGATGTATTTGAAACTTTTGCTCAACGGAAGACTCACCAAGGCATTGGTAGACACAGGTGCCACGCACAACTTCATCTCGCATGAAGAAGCAGAACGGTTGGGATTACAGTGGAAGAAAAAAGAGAGTCGCATGAAAGCGGTTAATTCAAAGGCTAAAGCCATCTACGGTGTCGCTCGGGATGTACCAGTGCGGATCCACAACTGGTCAGGAAGGATCGCGTTATCAGTCGCACCCATGGATGATTTTAAAGTCATCCTCGGGATGGAATTCTTGAGAAGCAACAAGGTAGTGTCGATGCCCCACCTCAACGTTGTCAGCTTTGAGAGTGAGAGTCAGCCCTGCATGGTTACTGCGATGACAGGGAAGCCTTGTGAGCGTTTGGTGTCTGCGCTCCAGTTGAAGAGAGGCATGAAAAGTGGTGACGAGACTTTTCTTGTCACAATCCGTGCTACAGATGAGGTAGAAAAAGTCACAGATGTCCCAGAGGCCTTAGCGCCAGTATTGAAGGAGTTCGGTGATGTTATGCCCGCCGAGATGCCGAAGAAGCTACCTTCGAGGCGTGAGGTAGATCATCAGATTGAATTAATACCGGGTGCACGGCCACCCGCAATGGCTCTTTATCGCATGGCAATTCCTGAGCTGCAGGAATTACGCAGACAATTGGATGGTATGCTCGAAGCAGGAATCATCCAGCCATCCAAAGCTCCCTTTAGAGCGCCCGTGCTCTTTCAAGCAAAGCACGATGGGTCGAAGCGGTTCTGCGTCGACTATAGGGCACTGAACAAAATGACGGTGAAGAACAAGTACCCGCTTCCTCTGATCGCAAACTTGTTCGATCAACTTGGAAAGGTAAAGGTCTTCTCTAAGTTGGATTTGAGATCGGGCAACTGGCAAGATCAGACAGAGTTGGCGAAGGCATATCTAAACAAGGCAACCAAGCGCATGAAGAATGGGCAGATGAGAAGCGTCGCCTAGCAGAATTTCGAGTTGGAGACAAAGTGTTGGTCAAGCTCTTTCCTGACCGCACAGCTATCTTTCGGGGCCACCACTGAGGCCTTATTCGCAAGTATGATGGCCCATTCACCATTATCAAACGTGTGGGAAACTTGGCGTACCGGCTGGACTTGCCAGCAAACTTTCAAGTGCACCCGGTATTCCATATATGTAACCTGAAGTCATTCCACGAAGATGAAGGAGATCCTCAACGGAGCATGCCTCAACGTGCTCTGATCTCGCAGCGAGCTCCTTCAACAGTTAGTGTATCAGGCAGAGATCCAGATATCATCCTCAACCATTCCAACAACTATCTAGGGGAAGTCAAAAAGTACTTAGTGCAGTGGAAAGGATTGCCAGAATGTGAATCCACCTGGGAGAAAGCCAGCAGCATGTTTCAGAATCGACATCATGTAGAAGGCTACCATGAACAATTGGCGTCGAGGACGGCGCCAACTTAGGCGGGGGAGCGTGTTCTGGACCGCCATGTTTTTCACCTTTTTGCTCTGATGTATATACCTCTTTGGCACTCTAGAGTGCCCCACAAGGCCTTACGACCTAAGAACCCTGTGTATTCGGACCCTCTCTTCCCCTCTTGATGTACTTTGCTTTCAAGTATCTATAAAGAAGCTTTTTGCATCTCTCTCTCTTTGTGCTTGTGCATACGCGTACTCTTGCTTCCGCTCGTGCGTGTGTGTTGTGCGTTGCTTGTGCGCTTAAAAGGCTTGCCTTCGGTGTGTGTGATTGCCCGAAGCTACGTCACGGGGGCCTTCGCTTCCCAGCCCGTGACAATCCCCATCCCAGGTATAAAACCTTGGATGGTCCTTAAGACAAGGTCCTTCACTTTGGATGCTTTTATAAGGAAAGATCTTATAGAAACTATCTGCAACTAAATGATAGCATTGAGAAAAGTTCAACAGTAAGCTTGCCAAAATATTAAGGGTTCGATCTAACCCTTCTTGAGGCATAATTAGAGGCCTCGTCCTTTGAGAAATTAAACTTTTGAGGCCTCCTTGCTAGTTGGTCCTAAGTTCCACAATGAGCTTGCCATATGTGTAATATGAATTCATGGTGAGGGAAAGATTATAACATGGCATGATTACTGACTTGCAGAACTACTAATTCCCACATGGTTTGCACATGATGTGGACTCCCTACTGACTTGTGTCTAAATCTATAATTCAGGCTGTGTTATCAAATAACTAAGTTATATAGAGCTTTTTCTAATGAGAGGCAAAAAAAGGTAAACCAGGTACATGTTGGCTCCGATTAACAGTTCTCAGCAATTTTTAGCATCTAATAGGCATAAAAAGTATTAAAGTTCCATAACAGCCAGAAAGCTGCAAACCTGTGCCAAGGGGGAAATTCGAGGACTGATACCTCCCTCCCTTTCCATCTGTGCCACGGTACATGCAATTCTTAGCTCTCTAACACAAAGAAAGCATTTTAAATTACAAACTAGGTTTTAGAATAGTCATTTAGATTCATAAAATTCAAAAACAAATGAGGATCAGCAAATGCTAAAATGAAAAATAAAACTGATAATAACTTTAGTGTTTCCCCTCCAAGAATAGCAGCTAAAAACAGTCCATCAGGCTTCAAAGCTAATCTACTCTGCCAAAAATGTAAACATGCATTTTAGAATGGGAACACTAATTTTTCAACATATAGAGAAAATGATAAATAAATAGAGAGCAAATGCATACTTGTATCATGGCTCCAGGAAGATCATTAGTCCAGTGAAGCCCCAGACAACTTACAACTAAATCTAAAGAGCTTCAACAATTAAACAATTATCAGGTACATAAACACATGGAGCTTCAATATTTCTGCTACCAAGGTGAATGCTTTGTAATTGCTTCAACATAAATGTGATTTTCCAAAATGGATATATACTCATACCTTTCCTTAAATGGCAAGAATTCTTCATCGCCAACCAGAAAGAATGTCTGAATACTGGAATCAGGAAGCGCACCTTCTGCATCTTTGCACTTTTTAATCATGTCATAGGACATATCCATCATAAAGAGCTCTTGAATCCCACCTGGGAGCAGATGATATGTTATTTAATTTCAAAAATGAAGATATGTATTATATTTGTCATGAAATGGCATGGAATTCGAGGCACAAAAGAAAAAAAGATAATGATGCATTTACCAAAGAGAAAATAACAAAACAAATAATGATAATAATGATAATAATTTATTTTATTAATTTTTCAAAACATAAATATATACAAAAAACCATACTCACTACACTCGCACTCATGCATGTATGACACACACACACACACACAAGTAGAAGGACAAGCCCAACGGCTAGTTGGACCTCCTCCAACTAGACATTAGGCACAGTCCTAAGAGCTAGTTTTCGTCAACCCAGTTGACCAAAAACAAAGAAAATAATAAAAACAAAACAGAAAAATACAAAAAACATTCATTTAAAAACTCCTATTCTACCCCTATTAAGTCTACTTACACTACTAAGTACATAAATCAATCATTTAAATAATGACTGAAAAATTCCTATTCTACCCCTATTAATTGTACTTACACTACTAAGGACAAAAAACAAATAGGTATACCAAAAGTATAACTTAATTACAAAAGAAAGAATACAAAAAGAAATACCAATAAGTATACCTAAGTATAGTTAGGTATATACAATAAATACAATATGAGATTACATTTATCTTAACAATATTGACCAAGGAAATATTGAAATCTTATAAGACACTGAAGCAGACATCACATAACTAATGATATCTTTTTTTTCAAGCTAGGGTTACCTCCAATGAGACTGAAACCCAAGATCCCTAGGTTAAGATAATAAAACTTTAACAAGTCCAGCTATCTTATTTGGCCATAAACTAAATAGTGCTTCATATATGAAATAATAAGGATTTCACTTTATTAATTGGACCCCACATCCAAATTGCTCCATAAAAGACATTTTCCACATAAGTTTCATGAAAGGCCTAGTCACGAACACTCAGCTGAGAATTGGCCTGTTGATCATTTTCAAACAACTCTACTCTAAAGCCAAGGTGAAGTTTCACTACATGGATGAACCTCATAAGGCTCATAGAGATTGAGAATTCATTATCAATTAGAGAGTCTTTCAAATTTACACAACTACCACTTGAGATTTCTGCATGGTCCAATAAACTACCCTAAGTTTATTCAACATAGCATATTTCAGGAGTCTTTGCCTATGTATGAGTCTAACTCAGAAAATGCTTTTAAAGTTAGTTCTTCCAAGGTGTAGACACCCAATTTTTCATGATACCCAAATGTTACCAACAACAACAACTACGCCTTCATCCCAAAACAATTGGGGTCGGCGATATGAACCAACAAAGAAAATCATTATGGGTCTTCCACATGAATCCTTCTCCTCCATTCATTTCTATCCAATGCCATGTCCTCGGTGAGGTTCAAAGCATTCATATCCTTTCTTATCACCTCCATCCATATCTTCCTAAGCCTACCCCGACCTCTTTTAACTAATATATTTTCCCATTTCTCCATCCTTCTAACTGGAGCATCATTAGGCCTTCGTCGAATATGTCCAAACCACCGTAAACGATTCTCTCTCATCTTATTTTCAATGGGTGCAACGCCTACCTTCTTACATATCTCCTCGTTCCGAATCTTATCTTTTATTGTATTTCCACACATCCATCTCAGCATACGCATCTCAGCTACACTAATTTTTTGAATATGATGTCTCTTGGCAGCCAACATTCCGTACTATATAGTAAAGCGGGCCTAATAGTTGTCCTATAAAACTTTCCCTTCAACCGCAATGGCATTCTACGATCGCACAACACTCCAGTTGCACTCTTCCATTTCATCCACCCAACCTTTATCCTATGATTTACATCTCCATCAATTTCTCCATACTTTTGAATGATAGATCCCAAATATTTGAAAGAATCATCCACCGGTATTTCGTGCTCACCAAGCTTCACTACACTCCCATCACTACTTCGTTGCTTACTAAATCGACATTCCATGTATTCTGTCTTACTCTTAACTTAAAACCTCTTGCTTCCAATGTCTGTCTCCATAATTCTAACTTAGCATTAACCCCAACTCTAGACTCATCAATTAAAACAATATCATCAGCAAACAACATACACCACAGCACATTTTCTTGAATTGATCTCGTAAGCTCATCCATCACTATAGCAAATAGGAAAGGGCTTAAAGCAGATCCTTGATGTAACCCAACCGTTATAGGAAAATTGGTTGTCACCCCTTCACAAGTGCGGACATTGGTTACTACTCCTTCATACATATCTTTAATTATACTAATGTACTTGAGAGAAACACCTTTCTTCATCATTGTCCACCAGAGAACGTCCCTAGGTACTCTATCGTAAGCCTTCTCCAAATCAATAAAAACCATATGCAAATCTTTGTTCCTCTCTCTATTTCTCTCAATAAGTTGTCTAAGAAAATGTATAGCTTCCATAGTTGATCTTCCAGGCATAAAACCAAATTGATTCTCTGATATCATGACAATCTTCCTCAATCTAGACTCAATCACCCTCTCCCAAAGTTTCATAGTATGACTCATGAGTTTTATACCACGATAGTTTGTGCAATCTTGTATATCACCCTTATTCTTATATAGAGGCACCAAAGTACTCTTCCTCCATTCATTAGGCATCTTATTTGTCCGCCAGATCTTGTTAAAAAGATTTGTCAACCATTCTAAACCTTTCTCTCCCAAGCATTTTTCAAGCCTCGATAGGTATACCATCTGGGCCAACTGCCCTTCTTGATTTCATTTTCTTCAAAGCCTCTGCAATTTCTTTCTTTTGAATCTTGCGCATGAAGTCACGATTCATCTCATGAAAAGGAATTGAAAAGTCTCCAAGATCCTGAGCATGACTTTTATTAAATAGCTTATCAAAATAATCTTTCCATCTCTCCTTAATCTCCTCATCTTTGACTAAAACCCTTTGTTTTTCATCTTTGATACATCTAACCATACCCAGATCCCTCGATTTTCTATCTCTTATCTTTGCAAGCCTATAAATATCCTTCTCACCCTCTTTGGTATCCAACTTGTCATAAACCTCCTTATATACCTTATCCCTCGCATTCCGAACTACTTTTTTAGCTTCCTTCTTTGCTATCATATACTTCTCCAAATTCTCATTATCACGATTTTTACTTAGATTTCTATAACACTCTTTTTTAACCTTAATAGCTAATTTGACATCCTCGTTCCACCACGATGTATCCTTACCTAGCGGTGCACCGCCTTTAGACTCACCCAATACCTCCTTAGCCACCTTTCTCATGCCACCCGCTATCTTATTCCACATAGATTTTGAATCCTCTTCGAGACACCAATCAACTTCCTTAACTACCCGCTCTACAAACATTCCTTGTTTAGCTTCTTTCAGTGCCCACCACTTAATTCTAGGATCTATCATATGTCTATCCCTTTTGCGGTATTGTCTAATTCTAAGATCTAAAATTAAGACTCTATGTTGTGTAGCTACACTTTCTCCCGGTATAACTTTACAATCGATGCAACAACCCCTATCTCTCTTTCTAAGTAGGAAAAAATCTATCTGACTCGTATTAACCCCACTTTTAAATGTTACTAGGTGAGACTCTCTCTTCCTAAACCAAGTGTTTGCTAATATCATATCATAGGACAAACCAAAATCTAAAATCCTTTCTCCACTTTCGTTTCTTTCTCCTATACCATAGCCTCCATGGATACTCTCAAATCCATCCCTACTAATGCCTACATGCCCATTAAGGTCACCGCCGATGAAAAGCCTTTCTCCATAAGATATCCCTTGTACTACTCCATCTAAATCTTCCGAAAATTGACGCTTAATGGAATCATCTAAACCTACTTGAGGTGCATAAACACTAATAATATTAATAATATTCGTACTTAATACTAATTTAATAAGTAAAATCCTATCACCCTTCCTACGGACCTCAACTACATTATCTATAAACTCACGACTCATAACAATCCCTACTCCATTCCTATTCCTATTTATTCTTGTATACCAAATCTTATATCCCCAAGGGGCTATCACTTTTGCTTTCTCACCTACCCATTTGGTCTCTTGTAGACATAAAATATCAATCTTTCTCCTACACATAACATCTACTAACTCTACCAACTTACCAGTTAAAGATCCTATGTTCCAAGTAGCTAACCTAATTTTATAGTCTGGGACTAACTTCTTTACCCTCACCCGTCCAACAAAGTGAGGGAACCCTTGCCTATTTGACACCACACCCGATACCCAAATGTTACCATCCCTTGAAAAACATATTTTCAGTTTCTAAGGTGAAGATCCCAAAAAGAAAAAACATACTTTCATAAAAAAAAAGAACTTTTTTTTTGGATGGCAAAACCCTTTATCATCCGCGGCATAAGGGATGGCAAAGTACTTTTCTGTCCCATAGACCGAACGACAAAGTGCTTTGTCGTCCAACATATCAGATGACAAAGCGCTCTGATTAAGCATATGGGACGGCAAAGTACTTTGCCATTCGGCAAATGGGACGACAAAGCAGTTTGTCGTCCAGCATATGGGACAGCAAAGCAGTTTGTCGTCTGCCATGTGGGACGGCAAAGCACTTTGCCTTCAAGCATATGGGACGGCAAAGCACTTTGTCGTCCAATCTATGTAACGGCAAAGTGCTTTGTCATCTGATCTGTGGGACTGCAAAGCACTTTGTTGTCCGGTCTATGGGACGGCAAAGAACTTTGTCGTCCGGTCTCCAGGACAACAATCTGCTTTGTCGTCTGTCCTGTCAAACGTGGGGATAAGCCTTAAGAGGTGTGTCCCAATCCTACCCAAACTCTTCATGTGAACAGAACTCTTCCTGAATGAGCTATATCCCCTCTTTGGGATAAGCACGAATCTATTTGGGTTTGATTTGAATCTAAAAAAAACCTGATTTGTATCTCGTCCTAAATTCCTATAAATATGAGTTGACCCCTAGAGCATGATGATATTTGAGTACTGGCTATAGAAAGAACGCATACCCTAGCCTTGCCCTCACTTTGTCCCTCCCTCACATCGATCTCTAAACCACCATACCAAAGTGGAAGTGTTGTTGGACTAAAGAAGAACTTAAAAGACAAGCGGACCTAGAGTCCAAAAAAGGTAATTTCTACATCAATTCATTTGTTTATTCTTTTATTTTAGTTTCTATATTCGTTGTCTTCTATTATTTATTTTGTAAGTGCTTATACACTTTTTATCTCAATCGCATATCTTGTTTCGGGGAGTCGGGATCCCGAATTCAGATTTTCTCGATAGTGGGCCATCAAATGCGAATATTGAACTTGCCCCTGCTTTACCTTCTCGAGGAGGACGGTTGTGGCTTGAAATGAATGTCCCACATCATGATTTTGGAAAGGAGTTTGGAACAGTCAAGGTGAGTAAAGTTTATTTTATCGCAAATTTTTTGTTAATACAAGGTAATTTTTTATATGTCCATAACCTATCATTTAGCATTTGGTAGCCAAGAAGAAGGCAATTGACTAAGGATTTATATTTTGTTGTTGGAGGTTGTTGATGCCTCCTTTTTTTGGCTAGTTTGACTGATTGTAATGAATTGAATGAAGATTTGTACCATCAGATTGTAAAAGTATCTTCAACAAGATACTATAATCTCGATGAAAGACAAATGCACACATGCACAATAAGAAGACTTGTGCACAAAAGCACAAATCAATCAATCTCACAAATGCACTAAAAATGAATATAAGCTTTATTAAACACTTGAGCTTTAACCTAAAGCCATACCAAACTCAAGGGGGAACACCCCTATTTATACACAATGAGAGGCCATGGAGGGGCTCCCAATATGATCGTTGGGACCCCTCCAACGGTTATAATTATAACCGTTGGAGGGCCCAACGATCATGTTGGGTGGGGCCCTCCATGTGCTAAAAGCTAAAAAATGAAAAGAATTAAAGAAAAAAAGAAAAGGAAAACAAAAAGAAAAATTACATACATATTCTAAAAAAAAAATATGTATAAAATGATGAATATATCCTTACGGCTGAAAAGAAATAAGTATATATTTTATATATATAAAGGTAGATATATATGTAATATATGTATATGTATTAGCTTATATATATATATATATATATATATATATATTGGATTACAAGTTTTGATTACATAATTTAACACTCCCCTCAAACTTAGGGCAAGATGACCGAAAGTTTGTCAATGAGGAAATTGAACTGCGGAGCACATAAAGCTTTGGTGAAGAAATCTGCCAATTGATATTCTAAAGTTACATATGAAAGATCTATGACTCTTCTCAGATACGCTTCTCGAACATAGTGACAGTCCATCTCAATGTGTTTAGTTCGCTCATGAAAAGTATGATTTTTAGCAATGTATATTGCACTCTTGTTATCACAGCATAGTTTAGTGGGCTCTTCTATTGTGATCTCCATGTCTTCTAATAGCTGATGAATCCATACAATTTTCATGGTAGTAGTTGTTATGACACGATATTCAGCTTCGGTTGAGGATAAATACACTTTTTGTTGCTTCTTACATTTCCATAAGATCAACGAATCTCCTAAAAATACACAAAAACTAGTGGTGGAGTCACGATTATTTGGGTCACCTCCCCAGTCAGAGTCAGTATAAGCAATTAATTTTAATTCGGAAGAAGAGGATAAGAATACTCCCTTATTTAATGTACCCTTTATGTATCTTACGAACCGCAAAATTGCACTCATGTGAACCGATGTTGGTGCATGTTGAAACTGACTTGCAATATTAACTGCATGAGAAATATTTGGTCTAGTAATACTCAGATACATCAATGATCCCACAAGCTGTCTGTAGGGGGTGGGATCAGAAAGAGAAATATCATCATCAATCTTAATTTTGGCTCCCACTATAGCAGGAGTTTCACAAACCTTATCATCCGTAATACCTGACCTGTCAATAATCTCAGAGGCAAGCTTAGTTTGAGACCAAAAATACCCTCTATGAGAGTATGTTACTTTAATACCCAAAAAATAAGTTAGGAATCCCAAATCAACATTTCAAATTTATCCTTCAAAATTGATTTTATGCTTTTAACCCCTTTAGAATCACTTCCGGTTATAAGCATGTCATCCACATATAAAAACAGAATGACAATCCCTGCATTGGTTTTTCTAACAAATAAGGCAGTGTCAGTGAATCAAGATGAAAAAATATTTTCTAACATTACAAAGTTAAACCTATCATACCAAGCCTTGGGGGCTTGTTTTAAACCATAAAGTGCTTTGCGAAGGCTAAACACTTTTCCTTTGGGAGTCTTCATTCCGGGTGGAGCATCTATATATACCTCTTCATTCAGATCACCATTTAGGAAGGCGTTTTTAACATCCATTTGATAGATGTTTCATTTGTTGATTGAGGCAACAGTGATGAGACATCGGACAGTGACCATTCGGGCCACAGGAGCAAAAGTTTCTTCATAGTCAATCTCATATTCTTGACTATATCCCTTAGCAACTAATCTCGTTTTATATCTCTCAAGAGATCCATCGCTTTTAGTTTTTACTTTAAATACCCATCTACATACTATTGTTTTCTTACCCTTAGGAAAATCCTGAAATTCCCAAGTTTTGGCTCTTCTTAGAGCACCAAATTCATTCTCTATAGCTTCTACCCATTCAGAACATTTTCGTGCTTCCTCAAAAATTCTAGGTTCTATGTAAAAATGAATGGCACTAAGACAGTCCCTATATTTAGGTGAAAAAGTGTCATATGAGATAAACCTAGAGAGAGCTTTCCTATGTCTTTCGGTTCTTCGCAGGTTCTCCTCTTTTGGAGAGGCAGTCCTATTGGTGTCATCATATCTTTCAATAGCACTTCTGAAGGTGTTTTTATCTCTATGGACATAGGTGATGGGCTCACTAGATGATCCCTCATCGATATGTTGATGAGGAGGAGAGAGCAGAGAGGTGATAGTTTTCTCGGTTTCATTATCGCTTGAGTTATTCTGAGTTGACTCACCATCACTTGTATCATCATCTTTAGCTAACATTTCAAATAGAAAGAAATAATCCACATTATCATCATGAGATACAAGACTTTCGAAACCACTAAGATTTTCCAAAAAACTCACATTTCTAGAGACATACAATTTGTCATTTTTAACATCATAACACCGAAAACCCTTTTGGGTTTCCGAATAACCAAGAAAGGCGCAAGGAATGGCCTTTAAGGAAAGCTTATCATTTTTATCCGTAAGGACAAAATATTTACATCTAAACACCCTTAACCTGTTGTAGTCAGGTTCCTTCTCGTATGATTTTTCAAAAGGAAAAATTTTGTTCAATTTTTTTGATGGAAGTCTATGAAAAAGACCGATGTAAGGGTTGCCTCAGCCCAAAGTTTTTTTGGAATGTTTTGCGAAATAAGCAAAGTTCGAGTCGTTTCAATAATATAGTTATGCTTTCGTTCGGCTAATCCATTTTGTTGAGGGGTTTTTGGACAAGATTTTTTATGGAGAATATCATAACTTTCAAGATAACTCTTGAATTCATTTGATAGATATTCTCCTCCAGAGTCGGATCTAAGGATTTTTAAGTTCCCAATGAATTGATTTAAGATCATATGAAAAGTTTTGAAAGTCGAAAAAACTTCATGCTTATGTTTGAGAAAGTATATCCAACTAGACCTAGTGTAATCATCAACAAAAATCACATAATATGAGAATCCTCCTTTAGATATCACAGGTGCCGGATCCCATACATCGAAATGAACGATTTCAAAAGGTTTTGTTGTAAACATGGATCTTTGATAAAAGGGTAAACTTTTCATTTTCCCAAGAATACATTTATTACATATGAAATCTCCTTTACAGAAATGTTTAACAAAAGGTAAATATGAAATTTTAACAATATTGGGATGTTCAAGCCTCTTATGCCATACATGAATATCTTTATTTTGGACAACATTACAAAATTGATTCTTGGGAACTTAGAGAAAATCGACATAGTAGAGATCTCATTTCCTAGAGCCTTCCTCAATCAACCTCCTGGACTGACGATCATGTATCCAACATTTATTAGAAGAGAATTTTATATCGCAACCATGGTCCGAGAGTTGAGAAACCGAAAGCAAATTCAAATTTAGTTTTTGTATGAATCTAATTTTTGGAATAAAAAAATATTGTTTTTCGAAATTGCCTATTCCTTTAATTTCAAGGGATGTTCCATCCATCGTTAAGACAAAAGATGAAAAAGAATTTTTAGAGTATTCAGAAAGAGAATAAACACTTGGGGTCATATGAAATGATGCCCCAGAATCTAAGAGCCAAGATGTCTTACCGGGAGGAAAAGAGATTGACATAGCGGCTCTGGAAATTCCTCTCTTGAGAAGAGGTTGAAGAGCTTCCATAATTTGTTGTAGAGAGAGACCCATTTAAAGAGGATGGTCGTTCTTCCAGTTGAGTGGTGGTGGCCATTGCAAGTAATTTCTTCCATTTTGGGCAAATTGGTTTGATATGCCCCGGTTCTTTACAAAAATGACAAGTTAATTTGCTATAGTCTCTCTTTCCATTTTGCCAATTTCCTCCTTGATTCTTAAAATGAGGAGGTTTGTAAGTCTTCACATTGTTGCCCGGTCTTGAAACGGCATTCACCCCTTCACTTTCTTCTTGAATAGAGGAGGTTGCAAGGATGATAGGATTGCTTTTACTAATGCTCATACGGGTTTCTTCCCCACTCAATTTGGTAATTGCAAAGATATGTTTTACTTGTTTCTTTGTTGTTGTTCCACAGGATCTTGAAGATAAGAGGAAAAGAAGTACCTTGGATAGATCATGGAAGGTGCTCATCGTTAAAGACGTTGGAGGAAGACATTTGCAATGGCATTCGTACGGAAGGCTCTTGAAGCCTTGAGAGTCTTCCTCCTGCTTTCTTCAATCTTTTCGTTCCCCCACGCAAAGTTTGAGGGGGGGTGTTAAAATGTATCATTCAACTTATGTAATCTTATATATATTTTATATATATAAAGGATAATACATATTCATATATGGTATATATGCATATGTATTATCCTAATTATATATATATATAATATATTTTTCTATTTATAGGCATAGGGGTAGTTTAGTCATTTCACAATTTTACGCATATTCCATTTGGAATATGTTTGTAATTTTTATTTTTATTTTTCTCTTTTTTAGTGGTTTGCGCCACCTAGGGAGGCTCCCCAAAGAGTTGTTGGGGAGCCCCCAACGGTCACAAATGTGACCGTTGGGGGCTCCCAATGACTCCTTTGGGAGCCCCCTATGTGGCTCCTTGCTTGTATTATAAATACGGGCTTTCCCCCCTGTAATTCCTTCACTCCTTGGAGGAGCTTATGCTCCATTGTATGGGGTTTATACCCCCTTCTTCCTTCTTCTTCAATAATATTCAACTTATGACTTTATGTCATATTTTTGCCCCTTGTGTGGGTTTATGTGTTAGCACATTATGTGCTTGTGGTGTTCCCTTTAATGGGTTTATTCGCACTTCATGTGCATGTGTATGGGTTCTTTATTGAACCTAATGTATTCAAAGCCACTTTCTAACAGTAATAACATCTTCAATGGCAGGAGATGTAAAGGAAGAAAGAAGAGAAGACCGAATTTGTTTAAATTCGGGTCTAAGACCATTTAGTAAGTTAAAAAAACAATCTTACTCAAATTGTCTGTGTCTAAGCTCGATAGCTTCACCACTCCATTTGAGTTCAAGCATAGCAAGCTTGTCCCAAATGGAAGACAATTCGGCAAAGTATTCCCGAATAGTCATCTCATTTTGTTGTAAGGTCAAAGCCCTTTTTTTAAGGTAGTATTTGTGTGATAAATCTCTTGAAGTATACACGTTTTTAAGATATAGCCAAGCTTCAGAAGCTTTCTTGAATTTGATGATGTTGGCATTGATCTTAGTTTCAACGGATGAGAAAAACCAAGATAAGATCTTGAAGTTTTTCATTTCTCATTCATTATGTTTTTTTGAATAATCTTCAAGAGCTCTTTTCCTTTATTCTCCTTCAAGAATCTTTATATCTCCTTTTTTCATAATGGTAATTGTTTGTTCAGGTTCCGGTATTGAACCTTGAACATACCCCCAAAACCCCTTCCCTTTAATATGGGCTTCCATATTACCGGCCCAAACATGATAGTTTGAACCATTGAGTTTAAACCCAAGGGATAAGTGGGAGTCTTTTTCACCCATTAGAGAAGATAGAAATAAAAAGAAATACGTACCTCAATAGATTTTTAAGTCTTTCTTGACAAAGAGGACTTCTAAAATATTGGCCGAAGAAAATGATCCACTCTAATCTCCAATAGTTTGAAGGCACGTTTTTGAAGCACCCAAGAGTGTGGAGAAACGCACGATCTTCCTTCCTCAAACCTTGCTTTGATACCATGTAAAAGTATCGTCAACAAGATACTATAATCAAGACTCAATATTCTTGATGAAAGACAAATGCACACATGCACAATAAGAACACTTGTGCACAAAAGCACAAATCAATCAATCTCACAAATGCACTACAAATGAATATAAGCTTTATTGAACACTTGGGCTTTGACCTAAAGCCATACCAAACTCAAGGAGGAACACCCCTATTTATACACAATGAGAGGCCATGGAGGGGCACCCAATATGATTGTTGGGAACCCTCCAACGGTTATAATTATAACCGTTGGAGGGCCCAACGATCATGTTGGGTGGGCCCCTCCATGTGCTAAAAGCTAAAAAATGAAAAGAAAAAAAGAAAAGGAAAACAAAAAGAAAAATTACATACATATTCTCAAAAAAGAATGTGTAAAATGACAAATATACCCTTATGGCTGAAAATAAATAAATATATATTTTATATATATAATAGGTAGATACATATATATATATATATGTATATGTATTACCTTATATATATAAAATATATATTGGATTACAAGTTTTGATTACATAATTTAACAGAGACTACATAGGCTTGAGGACAGATGATATTATTGTAATTAAATGATATACAAGAGTGAAATAATCACAATGTGGTAGCACTCACATTGTGGTTTGAAATATATTTTTAAATAAGATTCCGATTGTTTCAACAATGTGGCGATGTTTTCTTTCGTCTAATTTGTTTTGTAGAGTTTTAGAGTAAGATTTTTTTATGAAAATACCATCTTAGTCCAAATAGTTTTTCATTCATTTGATAAATATTCACCTCCCTAATTGGAATGAAAACCTTTAATATTTACTTTAAATTGGTTTTTTACAAGATTATAAAATTTTTTAAAACATGTAAAAAACTTGGATTTTAATGTTAAGTATATCCAAGTATGTAGACTATAGTCATCAAAAAATATAACATAGTAACAGAATCCACCTTTTGTACTATGGGAGTCAGTCCTCTCATACATGCAGATGCACTAATTCAAATGATTCTTTGGACACAACACTGCTAGATTCAAAAGGTAGTTTTTTATTTTTTCAAGAATATATTTTTTACACAAAAACTCTCTTTGATTACAAGCCTTTTCAAGGAAAGGAAAGAGATACAATTTGGAAGCACTTGGATGGCCTAATCTCCTATGCCTTAGTTCAACATAGTTATAAAAAATTTTGGTTGACAAACACAACGAAATCCATCAAGTTGAGATCTCTTGGTAAGTGTGCTAATATTCTATTGATCAAAATATGGTATTCAAAACACTCAACCCCCCCCCCCTCCCTTACAGGAACCTTTTGGGCTTCTTTCATCTTATTTTTAATGTAAATAGACCTACAAGATGGTCACCATGCAATATTTGGATGGATGGATGACAACTACCAAAAACATAATCCACTAGAAAGCAGATATTTTTATTGTAAGTTTCAAAAAGAATTTAAAATCTAAATGCACATACATACATACATACATACATACATACATACATACATACATACATACATATTTATTTATTTATTCATTTATTCATGACAGCAGTAGTTAACTGATGCAAACTGAAAAAGGGCTTGTCAAATAGGCACGACAGGCATTACCTCGTCCACGCAATAAACGCCTAACAGCTGCCAAGGAACCCCCCAAACATAGTGCTGTAGAAAATGATCGTCTACAGTCCTACACAAAACATGAAGATTTGTTATGGAAATAGTAAATTCCTACCTGTATCAACAAACATATTGAGATGTAGTTACTTGAAGTTTCAGATTTTACAAATATTGGATCATATTATATTAATATCCAAGGTTTACAACGGAGATGGCAATAATTAATTGAAACATAATCTTTCCACAGCGCATTCAGTTGCTTCGAAAATCCTGTAGGGAAAATTATTCACTAGGGTTCGAGCTCAACTCCCCAACTTTTACATGTGAAATATGTTTTTTCTTTATTTTATCCAGTGCAAAATTTACTCTTAAAGGAATATATTACCCAAACACGAACTAACCACATTTTCCAATTAAAATGCTATAAAGATACCAGCAAACCAATCGAACGCATAAAAAGATTTTGCCTTTGTAGTTCACATGAACAGCACAGGAAATCTATCACATGAATCTGTAAATTGGATTAACCACGGGCATCCCAATAACATGATATCAACCCAAAACCAAAAACTAACTATAGCATTAGCACAAAATCAGCAAACCAACTGCAAAACAAGAAACAATGCCTGATTTTCTGCTGCTACTCACTTGCAATCGATCGAGAAGATTTTCTGCAACGGCGTTGACGAAGTCGTCCTTGTTACCCATCAACCACGCTGCTCTATCACGCTGCACTTGACATTCAAAAAAAAAAACTTTGCTTGATTTTGGAGCAAAGACAACCGATTTAGAAGGAACCCCACAAAAAGTTAAAAGGGTGGAAATCGATGGGCCTACTTGCTTCCTCTTGAGGTCACGATCGAAAATCTTGACCTTGGAAGTCTGGAACTCGTGATCTCCAGGAGCAGCTCCGGCGGAGAAGGGAGCCAAAGGAGCGTGGGAGGAATGAAGGTGGGAGTTGGTGCCCACCAGACGCAGGAGGGAGCGCCTCATTTTTTGGGGCAACCAAACAAAAGTGAAAGAAGCAAGAAGAAGATCAACTGCTGTTCAATCCATTCAAACGCTGTTAATGGAGTCGAAGTTCAGCGCTAAATTCCTCCAAGACGTACTCCATTTGGGGGCACAGACGAAGCGGCCTCCCGCAAAAAGAGAGAGAGAATGTCAAATTACTTTCTTAAAAGTGATTGGCTGATCTACTTCGAGTCAACAAGCCCGAAGAGATAGATAGAGAGAGAGAGAGAGAAGAGTTGGTGCAGTGGAAAGGGCTCTTGGTCAGTAGACGGGTGGTCAAGGTTCCATTCCATGAGCATAAGCCCTTGTATCAATTAAGGCCAGGGATAAATCCTTGCTCAGCCGAAGCTTGGCCTGAGTGCAAGGGGTGCACCACCAGTTTACACTTGCGCAATCTTAGTCAGCACGACTGGATCTCTGATTCTGAGAGTGATTTCCCGTCATTAATGAAAAAAAAAATGTCAGCAGGTCAGATATTATCCGACATCCAATCTAGATCCGAATCTGACAAAAAACATAAAAACATCTCCTAGATACTGCAATTTATTGAAAAACAAAGGCTGTGTTTCTAGGAAGCAGTTCTTATATTATTTTTTTATTAATATTGAAGGAAGTTGAGCAATGTTAAAATCGAAGGGAAAAACCCCCTTCCACAAACCGCAAATTTTTTGGCCTCCAGTTGGTAAACCACTTGAGGTCCCCCTTTCCCACCTGAGAATGCACTCAGCTTCGACTTTGTGGCAAGGGACTGTTAAAATGGAAAGTTGGTTGAGGCAAGTAATCTGTTATGCCATCTTGATACCAGATTTGATTTTCCTATTATTTCTCCATCAACCGGATATCCAGGATTCTCAGCATTGACTGATATGAGGCAGTTTTTTGTTGTAACGTTAACCTATTATGTTGTGTTACCTTATGTAGATATTCTAGTTGGTGTAATTCTATTGTGTTACCTTACGTAGATATTTTAGTTGTTGTAGTTATTTAAATAGCAATGAAACAACGTGGAATCAGTCCACCATTTCACCATCTGATTCATTATCGATCCTCTTAGATTTTAACATAGTATCTAAGCCATTATAAATCAAGATGGCTGAAAAAAAAATTGAAGTCGTAGCTAAGGAGACGACTATCTCAGCCATGGATGTGAACAATCCATTCTATGTACATCATTCTTACGGTCGGGACACCATACTGGTTTTACAACCACTAAATGGAGACAACTATGTTGCTTGGTGTCATGCCATGACCATGGCACTCCCAGCAAAAAATAAAATGGGGTTCGTCGATGAGACTATTCTGAAGCCATCTGAGCCATCATCCCTCGTTGCATCATGGACGCGATGCAACAATATGGTTCAGTTGTGGATACTTAACGTTCTCCATAAAGATCTTTCATCTACTGTTTTATATGTTGAATCTGCGACTGAGGTATGGTCTGAACTAAAGAAATGTTTTTACCAAACTAATGCCCCTCACATATATCAAATCTAGCAGCACATTATAAGTTGTAAGCAGATGCAGTCGTCTGTGGTAGCATAATTCACAAAGTTGAAGGGAGTATGGGATGAGCTTGCATCATACATCACACTTCTACAATGTTCTTGTGGTGCAATGAGGGTTGTTTATGAATTGTAGCAAAGGGACTAACTGATTCAATTTCTAATGGGCTTAAACGAAAGCTACAATAGTGTACAGAGTCAAATCCTTTTAATAGACCAAATTCTCACTGTCTCAAGAGCCCACAATCTCATTATCTAAGAAGAAAGACATAGGGAACTCAACACTATACCGATTGTTTCAGAGTCGATTGCAGTGGTTGCTTTACAAAAACATGATCAATGAAGAGAATTTTCAATTAGAGGGAGAAACAAAAGTCGGATAAAGTGTGATCATTATGAAAAAATGGAACATATCAAGGCGAGGTGCTACCAACTCGTGGGATACCCAAGTAGATTCTCTGATGAACAACAACAGTGCATCAAAGCCAATGCCACTAATGCCTTCGGTATGGAACCCAACCTTTTTTTTTCTCTCAAACTCATTCAAAAATTCACTGAGTTCATGTCAAAAGAATCTCAGTTCAGAGGTAAGCCAAAAATAAATCTCGTAGGTAAAAACCAAACCCCTTATATTCATTCGACTTGGATCATTAACACAAGTGTTGCGCACTATATAACCAAATCCTTGGAAGCACTAAATATCCCAAAAGTAGCCAAATGTACACCCATGAGCCTTCTTAATGGAACAACTTCTCAAATTACTCATGTTGGAGACGTGACCTTGAACCACAATCTTACCCTTAAAGACGTCTTACACATTCCTACCTTTTCCTTCAACCTTATTTTTGTTCCAAAATTATGTCATGATTCCAATTGCAAAGTCACCTTTAACGAGTCCATGTGTAATGTGCAGAACCTTCACTCGGTGATTATGATTGGAATGGGTAGGTTGTCAAATGGTTTGTACGTATTGGATAATGCATGTGTTGCTGCCACGTCTTGCATGGGTGTCGACTCCCAAACTTGGTACAATCGGTTTGGGCATGCTCCTTACTCAAAAATAAGTTCCCTACTTAATGCTTGTTTTCAATTCAATAAAACTCTTTATGATTGTGCAGTTTGTCATTATGCCAAACAATCTTGCTTACCTTTTCATTCAAGCTTCATATCTACCCACAAGGTATTTGAATTAATCCATTGTGATATATGAGGAGGTTATCGTGTTGCTTCTTTATCAGGAGCCCACTATTTTCTCATTATTGTTGATGATTTTTCAAGATGCACATGGACTTACCTTATGAGGCATAGATTTGAAACTTTGCGGGTTACTCAAAAAAAAATGGCACTAATAAAAAATCAATATGGGATTTGCGTCAAACGTATAAGGAGCGACAATGGCTCTAAATTTTGCTCTCGTGAGGTTCAAGAACTTCTGAGTCACTTAGGCATTGATCGTAAAAACAGTTGCATCGCTACACCTCAACAGAATGGAGTAGTAGAACGCAAACACAAAGATTTACTCAATATTGTTAGGGCCTTGATGTTCCAAGCAAATTTATCTCCATAATTTTGGGGGGAAAGTGTTTTAATGGCAGTGTACATTTTGAATAGGCTATCATCTCACCCTATTTTGAATAAAACTCCTTATGAGATTTTGCACAAAAAAGAATCCTAAATATGAACAACTTAGAACCTTTGGATGTCTTTGTTATGCTGTCAACATTCATAAGAAAAACAAATTTGATACTCGCGCCATTAAATGCATCTTTATTGGATATCCGTATGGGCAGGCAGAATATAAGGTTTATGACATTGAAAATCAAACTGTTTTCACCAGTCGTGATGTTACATTTTATGAGACAAGTTTTTCCTTCCAAAACGAACCAAAATTCCATGATAAAGAATGCACCGTCTTACCCATTTCCATAGGACGTTTTGGATGAAGTTCAAGGATCACAACCTATCACCGAATCTGCCCAAGCCAATCATCAACCAAACGAGTCAGAGCAAAGCAATACTCATCATGAACCTACAGAACCAAGTCTGGATCCACCACCTAACAATGAGCCTCCTAGGCGCTCTGTGTGAACTCGACATATACCCATGCATTTAAGAGACTACAAGTGTTTTTCAGCTTTTCTAGCATTCCATTCAGAAGCTTTGAGTGAGGAAATTGCACAAACCAGAGGTACTCGTTATCCTCTCATTAACTATCTCAGAAATGACAATTATCTTATTACGCACAAGTCCTTTCTCGCACCCTTAATAAAACATCAAGAGCCAACAACCTTTCTTCAAGCCATGCAGGATGCAAAGTGGCAAGAAGCAATGAGCGATGAAGTGTAGGCATTAAAAGACAATCACACTTGGACCCTCACACATCTGCCTTCAAGAAAAACACCTATTGGGTGCAAATGGGTGTACAAAATCACATATTTATCAAACGATATAAAGCACAACTACTGGGAAAAGGCTACACACAAACTGAGGGAATCGACTACAACGAAACCTTTGCACCAGTTGCAAAGGTTACCACGATTCAGTGCATACTTGCATTGGCTGTAATCTATAATTGGCACTTATTTTAAATCTACGTCAATAATGCATTTTTGCATGGAGACCTGAAAGAGGAAGTATACATGCAACTTCCTCCTGGTTTTTCCTGAAAAGAAGAGAATATGGTATGTCGGTTCAACAAATCCATATACAGGTTAAAGTAATCTTCTCACAATTGGTTTGCCAAGTTGACAGATCAACTCAAACTCATGGGTTTCGTAAGTACGTGACAGAGGAAAAATAGCATGCATGTCATAGGACATAATCATTGTAGGAGAGATGACTACGAAGGAATGATGTCATTGAAAACCATCATCAACAACAAGTTTCAGTTAAAAGATCTAGGAAAGCTAAAGTATTTTTTAGGAATTGAAGCAGCACGATCACAAAGTGGGATTTTCTTATCTCAAAGGAAATATTGCCTTGAGATATTGCAGGAGGTTTGCTACTTTGGAGTCAAGCCCTCTCACATTCCCATGGAACAAAATCTAAAGTTGGACAATGAATGGAGAGATACTCAAAGATCCAACCCACTATCGAAAAATTGTTGAAAAACTTATATATTTGACTATCACAAGACCCGACCTAGTCCATGCAGTTCAGATTCTAAGCCAATTCATGTATCAACCATGCACTACCCATAAAAAAGCCATGAACAAATTGCTTAGGTATGTGAAAGGCACCATAGGACGAGGGATCCTCAGGTCTTCCAATGGTTCGATCTAGATCAACGGGTTTTGTGATTCAGACTGGCATCATGTCCTATGACTAGATGTTCGACCACTGGGTATTGTGTTATGATTGAAAACAGCTCGATAAGTTGAAAGAGCAAAAAGCAACATATGATATCTAAACCGTATGTTGAAGCAGAGTACAGATCCATGGCGCTTGCAATCTGTGAGCTTACTTGGGTTAAGAGCATTTTGAAGGACCTAGGAATTCAACATAATCAACCCATGAATTTGTACTGTGACAACCAGGCAGCCTTACATATTGCAGCAAACCTTATTTTTCATGAGAGGACCAAAGATATCGAAATCGATGGCAACACCATATGAGATAAAATCCAAAATGGAGAAATCAAAGCATGTTTTATTCCTTCGTCAGAACAAGTAGCTGAATTATTCACTAAGTCGGTTGGACGTGATGTGTTTGAAAAGTTACAGGTCAAGGTCAAGTTGGCAATCGTTGATCCAGGATTGTCAACTTGAGGGGGGCTGTTAAAATGGAAAGTTGGTTGAGGCAAGTAATCTGTTATGCGATTTTTGTCACGGGCCTATTTTCTTCAATGGGCCAGCGCGGCGCGACGGTCCTTCCTCACCGCCGCAAGCCTACTCGTCAGCTCGCTTGCCGATCGCAGAAGCTTGTAATCAGAGTGCAAAAGAGCAAGAGAAATAGAGGGAGAAAAATTGCAATCATAATAAGCAATCACAATGAGGGTGAACAAAAGAAAGCTCAACGCATTTACTTCATTCACAATTTTGCCTGCAAGCTTTTACAGTTCAAGTATACGGGCTGCCCCTTCGGGGTATTGATTCACCTGAACCGGGCAACTTACATCAGACTCAACAAAAGCAAAACAGACTCTAAGCGCAACTGTACACTGTAAGTCGCAAGGGAACATGCTCTCCCCTTCAAATCATGCGTCGTCCTCGGCGCCATCTGTTTTGTGGTAAGCCCTGACTTCAGCTGGGTAGCGACTGTTCATTCGAAATGCAGGCTCCCACATTGGTTCCACTGTTTCCTCCCACTGCACCAAGTATTTCTTCGCTTGTCCCAAGTAGTTGACCTTGTGGCGAAGGATATGACTGAGGTGCTTCTCGGCCCGTTGTGCTGTCGGGGCACACTGCGTTCCGGGTCTTCATCATCTGGATGAAACTGCTTGAGATTGCACACGTGGAACACCGGGTGCACCTTGAAGTCTGGGGGCAACTCCAGCTTGTATGCCAGCTTGCCCACCTTCTTTGTGATGGTGAAGGGTCCCTCGTACTTTCTGAGTAGTCCGCGGTGCTGCCCACGGAAGATGCATGTGCGACCAGGATATAACTTCACCAACACTTGGTCCCCAACTTGAAACCCTGCGGGCCGACGGTGTTTGTCTGCCCACTTCTTCATTCTCTTTGTCGCTTTGTGTAAGAATGCCTTTGCTAACTAATTTTGCTCGTGTCAGTCGCGAACAAACTGATAGGCGAATGATGACCTTCCCTTTTTCTATGTGGCAAGAGTGTGCGGGGTCAATGGCTGCTGCCCCGTGGCTATCTCGAACGGACTGTGGCCTGAAGACTCGCTCTTCTGCAGATTATAACAAAATTGTGCCACATCAGGGAGCTTCACCCAATTTTTTTGATTGGCACTGACAAAGTGCTTAAGGTACTGCTCCAGTATCCCATTGATACGCTCTGTATGCCCATCTGTCTGCGGATGGAAGCTTGTTGAAAACAGCAACTCAGAGCCAAATAGCCGAAATACTTCACGCTAGAACTTGCCCGTGAAGCGAGCATCGCGATCACTCACAATGCTTTTTGGTATGCCCCAGTGCTTCACCACATGCTTTACGAACAACTCTGCAGTCTTCTCTGCATGGCACTCCTTGAAAGCTGGGATGAAGGTGACATACTTTGAGAAACGATCCACCACAACTAAAATATAACTAAGGCCCTCTACCTTTAGCAGACTAACAATAAAGTCCATGGAGATGTTATCCCAAAGACGTTCTGGAATTGGTAGAGGCTCAAGGAGACCGACAGCCTTCTGGTTTGTCCTCTTATCTTGCTGGCAGATGAGGCATGTCCGCACATACCCCTCAACGTCGTCTCTCATATGCGGCCAATAGTAGTCGTGCTCAAGGAGTGCTAAGGTCCGCTCCTGACCAGGATGGCCGGCCCATAGTGTATCATGGCACTCCTTGAGTAGCTCTCGGCGAAGGCTTCCCCACCGTGGTACAAAGATGCGTCCCCCTTTTGTTACGAGGAGGCCATCCTGTTGCCAAAATCGCTGAGTCTTCCCTGCTTGCGCCAGAGAAACAAGGTGTTGTGCGGTCGGATCCTGCTGCGTACCCTCGTGGATGCGGCTCAGCAATGCACCCTCCAAATGCACTTCATAAGACTCTGCACCCGCAGCTGCCAGTTCATCCCTACGGCTCAGGGCATCCGCCACAACATTGGTCTTCCCAACCTTGTACTCCAAGGCAAAGTCAAACTCAGCCAAAAACATCTGCCATCGAGCTTGTTTAGGCGTCAACTTCTTTTGTGTCTGAAAATAGCTCGTGGCCACATTGTCCGTCTTGACGACGAACTCGACACCCAAAAGGTAGTGCCGCCAGGTCCTGAGGCAATACACAATGGTGGTCATCTCACGTTCGTGCACTGTGTAACGCCTCTTTGCATCCTTCAGCTTACGACTCTCATATGCGATTGGATGACCATCTTGCATAATAACTCCGCCAATGGCAAAGTCTGAGGCATCAGTGTGGACTTCAAAGGGTCTCGAATGATCAGGCAGTCGCAACACTGGCTCCCTCACTAAGGCTTTCTTCAAGCCATCGAAGGAATCTTGGCACGCTCCTGTCCAGAGTCATACCCGATTCTTCTTTCACAAATCTGTGAGGGGCGCAGCAATGAGAGAATAACCTTCAATGAAACACCGATAATAGTTTGTCAAACCAAGGAATGACCGCAATTCTGGCACTTTGCTTGGCGGAACCCAGTCCTGGATGGCCCTTATCTTCTGCCCATCCATACGCAGCACACCACGCCCGACAACGTGGCCAAGGAAGTTGATCTCCTCCTGCCCGAAGAGACACTTTTCTCGTTTGACACAAATGTCATTCTCCTTCAGTACCTGAAACACTATTCGCAAATGCCCGACATGTTCCTCCATGTTGCTGTTGTAGATCACGATATCATCCAAGTAGACTATCACAAACTTGTCTAAGGATAGAAGATCTGGTTCATTAAAGTCGTGAAAGTGGCTGGAGCATTTGTCAACCCAAATGGCATTACTAGAAATTCGTAAGCACCATAGCGGGTGACACAAGTTGTTTTCGGCTCATCACCTTCGACAATCCTCACCTGCCAGTAACCCGATCGCAGATCTAGCTTGGAAAAGATACGGGCACTGCCTAGCAGATCGAACAAGTCCGCTATCAATGGCAATGGGTAATTGTTCTTCATCGTGACCTTGTTCAAGGCACGGTAATCCACACATAATCGTTTAGAGCCATCATGTTTCATCTGTAAAAGGACTGGGGCACCAAATGGGGCTTTTGATGGACGAACAATGCTTGCGTCCAACATCTCATCTAGCTGCATGCGCAGCTCCTTCAACTCAGCTAGCTCCATACAGTATGGAACCATTGCAGGAGGCTTCACTCTCGGGGTCAACTCAATCTTGTGGTTGACCTCGCGTCTTGGCGGAAGACGCTTTGGCGATTCCGGGGACATCACCCCCCAAAACTCCTCCAATAGTGGGGCTAGGGTAGGCGGCACTGCTGCTTCTACCTTCCCTTCATCTGCACGCACTGCAACTAAAAATGTTTGCTCCCCATGCTTGACAGCCTTCTTCAGTTGCATTGCCGATAACACTGAAGACTTGCCTTTCTGCGTAATGCACTGCACTGTGTGTGACAGGTCTGACCCCATGATCGTCAACATGTTAAACTTTGGCGGCATCATAACATTCTGGCTTCGCAGAAACTCCATACCCATAATCACCTTGAAATCGTCCAGGGGCACCACAGAGAAGTTGGCTTTACCGACCCAACTCCCCACTTGAGTAGCCACATCTCTTGCTTCACCAAGGATGGGCTTGGCCTCAGAATTTATTGTTTTGATAGTCCTCTGCTTTGGCCCAGTTTTCAAGCCCAACCGCTCTCCCTCTTCCCGCGAGACAAAGTTGTGTGTGGCCCCCGAGTCTACCATTGTTGAAGTAGACTTTTCATTCATAATGACTTCAACGTACATAAATTCCTTACTGACCTACATGTTCTTAGCTGCGCAACTTCTAGCTGTGTTAATTGATCGCATGGCCCCCATCCTTAGTTGCATAGTCTCAGTGTCACTGCATTCAGTATCGATGCATTCTTCCCGTGCAACATTGGCTTGCCCGTCGTCCTTTACAAGGCACTTTGGGCACTGCCTGTCGATGTGTCTATCACCGCAGAACCAACTTGTCACAACCGCACCCTTGTTGCTGTTGTTATGCTTTGTGAAGTTCTATTTCTTTTCGTATTGATGGCGTGTCGACGCCTCACCTTTATCATTGCGTTGCTCATCCTTCTTGCCTCCGTGGTCAAGCTTCTTCCCAACTTTGGTTGATAGGGTGAAAGGCTTGCGCTGAGTGTCAACTAAGCGCTGAGCCGCCACATATGCATCTTCCAAAATATGGGAGGTTGCTCCTTTCCACTTCAGACAGTGCCCATGGCTGAAGTCCCACAATGAACCAGTTGAGCATGTCGTCTTCTGGCATGTTAGGTATCTCCAGCATAAGCTTTTGGAACGTTCTGACATAGTCTTGCAACGAACCAGTATGTTTGAGCTCACGAACCATCTGGTAAGCATGTCTCTGCGCATTTCTTGGCATGAAGTAGTTGTGCAACTCTACTTTGAAGTCGTCAAAGGTGTCTATCACACATTGACCACTCTCCATGTCATTGTGCTTCCGCTTCCACCAAGCGATAGCATCACCATCAAGTAAGGTCGCTGCAGCCTTGATCCTCAGATCTTCGAGGGTTACATTCTGGATATACAAGTAGTCTTCTACTTGGAACAAGAAGTTCTCAATGGCCTTACTGTCGCGAGAACCATTGAATTTTGTGGGTCTAGGTACATTAATCCTTGATGGTCTCTCATCATTTCCGCCATTTAGGGTCACCGTCCGCTGCAACGTACGATTCCTCAACTCAAGACCGGTCACTGTAGTCGTCAATGAAGTGACATGCCCCATTAGTAAGTTTACCTGCTCTTGCAGGCTCGCCACCACATCATTCAATCCATTGAATGATTCACATGCGCGTGAAATCACTTCATCATGCGAAGTCACATCTTCCACTAGCTTGTTAACAGTTGCAACCAACTCTTCTTGGCCCCGAGGTGAACCCATCTCATCAGCTTCGGCAACTGCCTTGCCTTTGGTATTGCGCAAGTGTTGATAAGGCGCCACGATGTCTTGCTCACAAATCGCAGTTTGTCGGCATGTCTGTCGACACCGACTCCGAAGTCCCTTCCCCAACACGAGAACGGGCTCTGGTACCACTTATCACGGGCCTATTTCCTTCTATGGGCCAGCGCGGCGCGACGATCCTTCCTCACCGCCGCAAGCCTACTCGTCAGCTCGCTTGCCGATCGCGGAAGCTTGTAATCAGAGTGCAAGAGAGCAAGAGAGAATAGAGAGAGAAAAATTGCAATCACAAGAAGCAATCACAACGAGGGTGAACAAAATAAAGCTCAATGCATTTACTTCATTCACAATTTTGCCCGCAGGCTATTACAGTTCAAGTATACAGGCTGCCCCTTCGGGGTATTGATTCACCTGAACCGGGCAGCTTACATCAGACTCAATAAAAGCAAAACAGACTCTAAGCGCAACTGTACACTGTAAGTCGCAAGGGAACAATTTTGATACCATATTTAATTTTTCTATTATTTCTCCATCAACCGGATATCTCGGATTCGCAGCATTAACTGAGATGAGGCAGTTTTTTGTTGTAGCGTTGACATATTTTGTTGTGTTATTGTTGTAATAATGTTGTGTTACCTTATGTAGATATTCTAGTTGTTGTAGTTATTTAAATAGCAATGAAACAACGTGGAATACCATTTCACCATCTAATTCATTATCGATCCTCTTAGATTTTAAAAGGGATGCCACCTGCGGATTTCGAACTTGTGATATGTTGTCAACTTGGTGACATTTACAAGTCACCCATACCAGATGAGCGGACCTTGTAGGAATCACCAATAAGGGATTTGGCGTAGCAGGAGGGGGCCTTGGCTGCTGGTCAAGGTTTCATTCCGACGGACGTCAGCCCCATGCATATAAGAAAGGTCAAGGGCATTATGTCCCTTACCGTGTCGAAGCAAAGCAACTTCTTGGGGGCGAGCCATCAGGAAACCGACCATTATTACGGCAGGCTGAGCCAGCACGATTAAGTCTGATCCCAAATAAGAAAAAAAAAACTCTTTGCTTATCTTCATGTCCATGTATTTGTGACATAGAGTAGCCACCGAAAACTCTTGGTTTACCTTCTATTCATCCCACTTTGTTTACCCTTCTGCCATTTATGCCATACGTCTGGACCGACATGTAATAGCTAATTTTACCCTGCCAAGTTGCTCTAAAACTGCTGCCAAATCCCACCTATTCAACCATGCCAACAGCCTAGAGAATCATAATTTTTTCTAAGAAGAACATTCTGACTTACTTTTGTTTCCAATTAGACGAATTATGAATGAAAGCTAGACATCATTCCACTAGAAAAAAATTGCAACTCTGATTAGTAATCAAAACTATTTGGATCTAGATTTCAACATCTTTTTTAAATGGAAATAATCCAGCTTGGACCCATTTCTTATTCACCCATTGTTTCCATAATTACCCCATTTGGGAATTATTGATGCAGTTTAATTCTTTGCTCTCCAACCATTTTTTGGTTCTTGTTTTCTGCAAACCAAAAACTAATGCTTGGCTATCCATAAGATATGACACAGTCTGGACATCCACATAATGTTGGGCATGTATTACATTCCAATTAGGCAAAGCTTCCAAGTTCCAAGCTCCTTGCCAATCATATTACACAATAGTAAGCATAATACACAACATATAATACCATGGACCTAAGTTGGTGTAAAACTCGACGAGTAAACCCCTCTTGCTCCCCGTGGATAGTTTCTCACTTGACTTAGGCCTTGCAACAAACGATGCACACTCTGGGCATTGAAATTGAACGTTGTTAGGAAAGTTTTAAAATTGATGATTTCTTTCCACCATAAGTGTTTTAAAAAGTTTAGTCCCATATCTAAGAGAAATCAGTTTTTCTAGTGGTTTAAATACAAACTTTGTTATCTATTCTTTACTTTGGTAAGCCTTGTGTCCATGGGTGACTTGCGGACGTTGTTGCGCATCGTGCAGCAACGGACGCGCCATTCGCGCGCACGCGCACGCGCGTGCGTGCGCAAGGGCGCTTGAGGCGCAATGTGACATTTTGATGGCGCACTTTGCACTTCGCACACTCACAGCGGTGCGAGGTGCATATGAGGCGCAAATATTCGTTTTGATTTTTCGGTTTTGAGATATCTGGCCGTTTGAAAAGTTTTAATATCATTTATATTGAGTTTAAGGCGGTTTGTGACTGTTGGACGGTTTTGGAGGCCTTTGATTAACAGTCAAAGGTGGGTGACCGTTCAGGTACCTTCTCATCCTATTTTCAAACCGTCAGATTTATGACCATTAATCTCATTTATCGCAAAACGTTTTGGCTTCTCTAAAAGTCTATAAATTCTTTTATTTTCGTCTTTTGAAGATGATCAAAATCTCTGACTCTCCAGTTTTCTCCTTTCTTTCTTCTCGGTTTGGCTTGCAGAGTTCTTATGTGGGAGAGGTCATCTGTTCTTGCGAAGGAGTGACTCTCTTGAGGTTCAAGCCTAGTTGTATCCTGGGAACTCAGTCGTAACAAAACCCTTTTTCGCATCTTCAAAATTTCCGGAGTGGGACGATTGAAGTTCTAAAGATAGCGATCTTAAGAATGTGCCTCTAGGCTTGAAATCTCTTTTCAGAAATCCAATTTTCACCAGGTTGGTATAACAAGTTTAGAACTTCATTTATGGCCTCTGGTTTGACATCCAACTCCATCAATCTGCTTAGCCGTGACCTTGAAAAACTCGATCGATTTGATGGGTCAAACTTCAAGTGGTGGCAATCAAAGGTATCTTTCTTGCTGTCCGAGCTGCATATCGACTATGTCCTCAAAAAAACTTTGTCCCACTGTCGTTGCTGGAGAAGTTGAGACAAAAGAATAGAAGAAAGAGCGAGAGAAGTGGCATTCTGACAACTACAGATGCAAAGGGCATATCCTGAACACTTTAGCTGATTCACTCTTTGACCTGTATTCACCATTGGAGTCGGCTGGAGAGTTGTAGAATGCTCTCGAGATCAAGTACAATGCAGAAGATGCTGGTAACAAAAGGTTTATCGTAGATCAGTATGTTAGTTTTTTTATTGTTGATGATAAGCCGATACTTGCTCAAATTCATGAGATGCAAATACTGACCTATAAGATCAAAGGAGAAGGTATGTATCTTGATGATGATTTCCAAGTTGCTGTCATCATTGGGAAGCTGCCGGATTCCTGGAAAGAATATAGGAATCACCTAAAACATAAAAATGAGAAAATCACTTTAGATGACCTTCTTAAGGACATTCGAATTGAGGAAGAGACTCATCTTCGTGACAAAAAGAATTCGAGTCCTAAAGAAGGTTATCCTAAAGTGAATTTTGTTAGTAACAAGGGTGGCAAAATCATGAAAACCCAGAAAATCAAAAAGAATTTTATGAAAGGGAAAAAGCCAACTGATAAAAAGAAAATTAGTTGCTATGTTTGTGGCAAGTTTGACCATTTTGCTAGAGAATGCCGAGAACGGAAGATGACTGGTCCTAAGCCAAATTAGTCAGAAGAAAGGCTTGTTGCTGTAATCTCTGAAACCTTTATGGTGACTGCAAATAAGGACTGGTACCTGGATACTGGAAGCACTGTTCATGTGGCAAACGACAAGAACTTGTTCAAGTCATATGAAATAGTGGGGGAGGGATGCAATCTCTTTATGGGAAACTCTTCCTCAACTAAAGTGCTGGGAAAAAAGAGTGTGGAAATTAAGTTCACCTCCGGGAAAGTCCTAACACTTGAAAATGTCCACTATGCTCCAAAAGTTCGAAAAAATTTAATCTCTGCAGATCTACTGTCACGAAATGACTTTAAGATTGTTATTGAGTCTGGGATTGTAACTGTGACCAAAGGAAAAATCTTTGTAGGAAAAGGGTTTGCCACTGGTGGTATGTTCAAGATGAACATAAATGAAGCTACTACTTCTGTTTATATGGTTGACTCCTATTTTCTTTGGCATTCAAGATTAGGACATATAAATTCTCGTTGCATTCATAATATGAATAACTTTGGTCTTCTTCCTTGTCATGTTAGAATAGAACATAAACATAAGTATCAGACATGCATTCAAACTAAGTTAACTAGACTCTCATTTCCTAGTGTAGAAAATAATTATAAATTGCTTGAATTAGTGCATTCTGATGTGTGTACGATGGATAATGTTTTAAGTCATGGTGGCAATAGGTACTTCATTACCTTTATAGATGATTACTCGAAATTTTGTTATGTTTATTTGATGAAACATAAATCTGAAGCATTTTCCAAATTTCTTCTTTATCTTGCTGAAGTACAAAATAAGTTTAAAACAAATATTGTACATTTAAGAACAGATAGAGGAGTTGAATACTTTGGAGAAGAATTTGATAAATTTTGTGGAGATAATGACATTATCCATCAAACTTCAACACCTAGAACTTCTGAACAAAATGGAGTAGCAGAAAGGAAAAACATAACACTTGTAGAAATGATGAATGTTATGCTTCTTAATACGGGTTTGCATTCCAACTTATGGGGAGAGGCTATACTTTCTGCTTGTTATATTCTTAATCGAGTTTCTTATTCCAAATATGATAAATCACCTTATGAATTGTGTTTTGGTAAGAAACCTAATCTTAGTTATATTCGTGTTTGGGGTTGTTTAGCATATGTTAAAATTCCAGAAAATAAAAGAAAGAAGGTTGGACCTAAAGCATTTAAATGTGCATTTGTTGGGTATGCTGAACATAGTAAAGCATATAGATTGTTGGACATTGTTAATGATGTTATTGTAGAATCTAGAGATGCATCTTTCATAGAACATAAAAATGCATTTGATTCTCTTCTTGATGGCAGCCGGATTATAGTAGATGAACTTCCTGTAAATGACATGATTGAATATTCTAATGAATGTGTTGATGAACCAGAAACTGAAGTTAGACTCAGTAAATGCATTAGAAAACCAACTAATTTTGGTTCTGACTTTTATACATTTCTAATTGAGAATGATCCTGTGTCTTTTCAAGAGGCTATGTCTTCTCAAGATGTTGCCTTTTGGAGAGAAGCTATTAATGATGAAATAGAATCAATTATGTCTAATAATGTTTGGAAATTAGTGGATTTACCTGTTGGTTGCAAAACTATTGGCTGCAAATGGATTTTCAAAAAAAAATTAAAAGCTGATGGTACAATCGATAAATTTAAAGCACGTTTGGTTGCAAAAGGCTTTAAACAAAAAGAAAGTATTGATTATTTTGATACTTTTGCTCCTGTAACCAGAATATCTACTATTAGAATTCTGATTGCCATGGCTGCCATATATAAGCTTCAAATCCATCAAATGGACGTGAAAATGACATTTTTGAATGGTGAATTAGATGAAGAGATATATATGGAGCAACCTGAAGGTTTTGTAGTGCTAGGGCAAAAGCGCAAAGTTTGCAAACTTGAGAAATCCTTATATGGTTTAAAGCAAGCCCCTAAGCAATGACATGAAAAAATTGATAGTTCTCTGGTGCATAATGGTTTTAAAATTCATGATGCGGACAAATGTGTCTACAGTAAAGTAGATAGTAGCTCAATTATTATTATTTGTCTATATGTTGATGATATGCTTATTTTGGGTAACAATAGTGAATGCATAAATCAAACAAAAAGATTTTTATCTTCCTTGTTTTGTATGAAAGACTTGAGTGTTGTAGATGTTATTTTAGGAATCAAAATTATAAGAAATAAAAATGGCATTGTATTATGTCAATCAGAGTATATTGAGAAAATTCTTACAAAGTATGGATATCTTAATAGTTCACCAACATGCACCCCATATGATCCAAATATGAAATTGACTCCTAATGATGGTGCTAGTGTTCAACAATTAAAATATGCCAGTGTTGTAGGTAGCCTTATGTATGCAATGAACTGCACAAGGCCTGACATTGCCTATGCAATGAGTAAAGTGTGTAGATACACTAATAATCCTGGTCATCAACACTAGAATGCAGTGAACAATATTCTTAGATATCTAAAGCATACTTTAGACTATGGAATTCACTATACCGAGTTTTCTGCTGTTATTGAAGGGTATAGTGATGCAAGTTGGAATACTGACTTTGAAGATTCCAAGTCTACGAGTGGTTGAGTTTTTACCCTTGGAGGAGGAGCAATTGCATGGGGGTCTAAGAAACAGACCTGTATAACTCATTCTACAATGGAATCTGAGTTTATTGCTTTGGCATCTTCTAGTAGAGAAGTTGAATGGCTTAAGGATATGCTAGTGGATATTTCACTAGGTGAGAAGCCTATACCTGCTATTTCAATGTTTTGTGATAGCCAATCAACTATATGTAAAGCAGGTAATATGAAATACAATGGAAAGTCTAGACATATTAGTCTAAGACACAGTTTTATAAGACAAATGATTGATGACAATATTGTTTCATTGAAATATGTGAAGTCATGTCAAAATTTGGCAGACCCATTTACGAAAGGCCTTTCGAGAGATGTCATCAATAAAACATCGAGGGGAATATGAATTAAGCCAATTAAGTCATCACCTAAGGCTACCCAACCTAGAGCGCTGGAGATCCCACATGCATAGGTTCAATGGGAAGCAAATTGGTGAATGACAGATATTGAGCATATTTATGTAAGCTCATTACTGATGTGTGCTCATGAGCTGTAACTAATATGAGGGTTGAGCTAATAGCTCTTAATGAGTTTGTAGGCCTTAAGGCTAAGGTGTGTGTTACAGTACACCTAGACAAACTCACCTATATGAGTGTAGAAATGTGAGCCGTTTCTTATGAGAATTGACAATTCTCTAGAGCACTCATGAATCGAGGAAAGCACAAGGCTCTAAATGTGCCAACATGAAATCCACACAATCGAACTTTTGGAAATCTATGTATGATTGAAAACTCCGTTAACAATATAAGGAGCTAAGTTCAAGGTAAGTCCACTTAGCACCTTGGTTAATTTAGGTTTTATTTCAAATAGTGGGGGTTCAAGTCATGCAGACACTCTCACTGATGCATAAGTTTTTATGCAAGCCAAATATATTTTAAAACTAGTGGGGGATTGTTAGGAAAGTTTTAAAATTGATGATTTCTTTCCACCAAAAGTGTTTTAAAAAGTTTAGTCCCATATCTAAGAGAAATCAGTTTTTCTAGTGGTTTAAATACATATTTTGTTCTCTATTCTTTACTTTGGTAAGCCTTGTGTCCATGGGTGACTTGCGGATGTTGCTGCGCATCGTGCAGCAACGGACGCGCCGTTCGCGCGCACGTGCGTGCGTGCGCAAGGGCGCTTGAGGCACAATGTGGCGTTTTGATGGCGCACTTCGCACGCTCACAGCGGTGCGAGGTGCATATGAGGCGCAAATATCCATTTTGATTTTTCGGTTTTGAGATATCTGTCCGTTTGAAAAGTTTTAATATCATTTATATTGAGTTTAAGGCGCTTTGTAACTGTTGGACGGTTTTGGAGGCTTTTGATTAACAGACAAAGGTGGGTGACCGTTCAGGTACCTTTTCATCCTATTTTCAAATTGTCAGATTTATGTCCATTAATCTCATTTATCGCAAAACGTTTTGGCCTCTCTAAAAATCTATAAATTCTTCTATTTTCGTCTTTTGAAGATGATCAGAATCTCTGACTCTCCAGTTTTCTCCTTTCTTTCTTGTCGGTTTGTCTTGCAGAGTTCATGTGTGGGAGAGGTCATCTGTTCTTGCGAAGCAGTGACTCTCTTGAGGTTCAAGCCTAGTTGTATCCTGGGAACTCAGTCGAAACAAAACCCTTTTTCGCATCTTCGAAATTTTCGAGTGGGGTGATTGAAGTTCTAAAGATAGCGATTTTAAGAGCGTGCCTCTAGGCTTGAAATCTCTTTTCAGAAATCCAATTTTCACTAGGTTGGTATAACAAACTCTTGATATCCAACTTGTAAGCTTTAAGTCAACACACCTAGCCAGGTGTGCAAAGCCCATGTGAGCACCTGAAGCTGACATTTATAGCCTGACTGCCCACCATTATATAACCTGACAAAATGAACTCTAATTCCGTACCAACAGGGGGCGGCGCTTGTCTGGTAAGAGTCGCTAGTGCACGTCACCTTGTGATGGGACGTTGCAGGTTCAAAACCCAATGGGTATAGTTGTTTAACTGATAGGGGTTAAAAAAAAACTTTCATTTTGTGTCTAATCAATCCCTAGTAAATTCAAAATCACCCTTATTTAGTGACAGTGACAAACCGTTCAGCAGCCAAAATTTCATGACATTTTGAAATTTTATATAACACTCATGCTTTCAGCAAAAAGCAAAAAAATTGTGTTAAAGAATAAAACACAAATTTTTTTTTTTATTTTTACAAAAGAAAAACAAATCTAAATTTAAGTAAATCAAAACAATTAGTTTCTGCCCATATTTACTGGAAAAAGGGCCAAGTAATTTTTTGCAATTTTTTCAAAATATCACCGATAGTTGTCACGCTGTTTAGGGAAAGCAGACGATGTTGATCACCTTGACCAAACCAAGATAGCATGCATGTCAAATGACATGATTGATTTACCCTAACCACGTCATATATCCATGTTTGACAATTAGTTTTACATTAAGCTGGCATAATGAAGCTGGCAATCCAAGGTCTCAAACTGAGTGAGATCTAACTGAGAACAGGATCTATCCTACTTTCTGCCTATATTAGACAATCAAAATAAAAATAAAAAACAAATGGCCAACTAGAACAAAGGGCTAATCATTATCTTACAACGAGGGAGGTGAAACAATAGAGACAGGAGACAACATCAAAATGCAACTCGGGCACTATGTAGTGCAGATCAACAAACGGGCAACTGGCTCACAGAACTGTATTAATCAATGAGATTTTGACATACATTTCTACATCTTTCCATAACAACTCCAGATCTGGTGGATCCAGTAGGCATTTTAATGAAGAGCTCGTCCATACTGGACGAATGTTGAATACTTAGGCTGTGCTCATTGGCCAAATGAAACATAAATGCGGAGAGATCTCATTGGATGCAGCTGCAGAACAGCTTCCTGGCAAGCATCTCAAAACATGCCTGAATGATATGACATCATCATGTTTGGGTCTTAATCAGAACTTGGGTCGGGCTCGAGCCTGGTATAAAATTTCAAAAACTCTATTCGGCTCCATGTATTAATCGGATCTTTGAGTCCAGACCCGAGTCTAAATCGAGTCTTCTTATTCATCACCGTACCTAAAACCAATAGGGTTTGGTACGGGTCAGGTCCGGGTAAATCCGACCCGTTGACAATCCTACGGGCAACGGATCGCGGGAAGGATAAACATGCAACGTTTCAAAAGACGGAAGGCTGAGAAAGTAAACAATCCCTCCGAGCAGATATATATGGGCCTCGCGTTATCTCTAAATTGTGGCTCGCCCCTCTTCGTTCTCCACTCTCCTTCGCCACTCTGAAACAACTCTCTCCCCTCCCCTTCATCTCTCTTCCTTCTCAAGACCTAAACGAAGAAGAAGAAATGCAGTGCTTCTCTTCCCAAATTATCGTTCAAAGCGTTCCCATCCACCACGACCCCGCACAAGCCTTCGTGAATCGTCGTTTCCCTGAAACACTCGTCCATCTTCGTCGCAATCGATGCGATCGGTTTGGTCTTCTTCTCCCTGCTCGCAATTTCCGGATTTCGGCTTCTTCGAGCAAGCAGGAGATTTCGTCGGATGGGACAAAACAGGGGAAGATGCCGACGAAGCAGAGGGCGTATCCCTTTCATGAGATCGAGCCACGGTGGCAGAGGTACTGGGAGGATAGTAAGACGTTTCGCATGCCTGATGACATCGATACGTCGAAGCCGAAGTACTACGTGCTCGATATGTTCCCTTATCCGAGGTTTGCTGCTTGCTTTGATCCTTTTCCTTTGGCTTTTGAAGGTTTTCTTTGGAGTTGTGGCACGGATGTTTTAGGACTAGTGCCATTCTCTGGACAATTGAACAAAAAATTATGAATCTTGGATTCTCATGTGCAGATTATCTCCATTACAAATATCAAAGCAAAATTAATGTGCATCTTTTCGGAACTATTGATGCATTATATACGTAGGTCGTGATTTATGCGTTTTCGGAAGCATTTTGTTGCTTCCCAGATTTTTTAGTGGCGCAGTACATAAATGTGCTCCAGGTATGAGTCTGCATATATCAAGCTTGGAGCTCTGGTACCATGTTAAAATTTCTGTCGCTATTATATTGCAGTAAGAGATATTGTAAGATGAAGAATGATGCGAACGGAATCAGTTGGTTTTTTGCTTTTTACAAACTTGAATTTGTCTCACTGCATAAGAAGTTGCGGGTGACCACGTATCAATAAATGCAGATATTCGATTTTTTTTATCTTACCTATTATCCACATATATTGGGGCATAGCTGCACCGGACAGGCATACGTAGATATTTCCCACAGCCGTTTGAACTGGGTCTGCAACTCGTCCGCCTCCTCAGCTTGAGATGCGTCTTCCTCTTCATTGTCAACCGGATATAGGATTAAAGTCTTGCACTTATGCCCTGGTCTCCTTCACGATTTTAGCACAAAAAAAAAATTCATAATGAACTTTTTCCCAGATAATAAAATGAAAAGTTTACATGAGCCGCTAATACATCCGTATTTTTCAACGTATACTCTAACATAGACATGGGAAACATATAGTGTCAAGGTTGAACAGCTGGTGATTAGTATGTACGTTCGAGTGAATGCTGACCAGGTGACTGGATTTCTTTTATTTCATTGATCATTTCAGTAGATGGAGTTACATGCCAGAAAACCTTAGTCATTCACTTGCTGATGGATATGGACATGAACTGCAGAAATTGCCCAAGTTCTTCTTATGTTTCTTGTTTTAACTATACTGTATCATATTCTACTTTCTAGCTGTTCTGTTCAATAACTTCTTCACTTTCTGATGTCTAAAACAAAATATGAATTATTGCACAGAAGTTTTCTCAACTACTTGAGTTAAAAAATGCTTTTTTTGCATCTTTTGGTTTTGGGAGAAATATCGTGCTTATAAGGCTCTAGTTTAATAATTTTGGGGTTCATATAGTCATGTCAAACATGTCTGCCATAACCAATGTTGTCTTGACGTTTGCACAGTGGAGCTGGATTACATGTTGGGCACCCTCTTGGATACACTGCCACTGACATTATTTCCAGATACAAGCGTATGCAAGGCTTCAATGTCCTGCATCCAATGGGATGGGATGCATTTGGCTTGCCTGCAGAACAATATGCTATTGAGGTAACATAATACTTATTTTCTGTTTTTTTTTTTCCAGTTTTTATTTGAAACAATTGACTTCTCCTATACTGATCCCTTTGATATATCCTCAGACAGGAACTCATCCAAAAGTGACGACATCCAGAAATATTAGGCGATTCCGTTCTCAGGTCCAACAAGATATAAGTCTTGTTTGAAATAAATCTTGCTTTCAGGCATTTGCAAGTGTATGTTCAATGTTGTCTTCTTCTTCTTTTTTTTGCTGTCAGATGGATCTATAGAAACCATTTGAGGAAAGATGATTGATTTCTGTTTGGAGATGTATTTGTTATTATACTCTTTCATGAGATCAGAATTAATTTTTAAATTAGTTCTGTCAACTAATCATTTAGAAAAATTGGAAAACTTCAACGAGTAAACTTTTGAAATATTGCTTGCATTGATATTCAATACAAAGCCTTCTTTTGCTTATGCTTGTCCTATCCACTTGACTTATGTTTATAGGATGGGACAAATGTTATGATTCAACACTCTCTCCTGTATGTGTGGGAAGGATATGTTATATTTCATAAAAGATAATGGTTGACTATATTGCTTTAACAGAAGCACTTTATTTAGGTTAGCTTCTCGATGGATTTCTATTTCTGTTTTCTGTCATGGTAGATAAAATTAGGAAGAAATATTGAGGGTTATTTGCTGAATTGGAGTGGATAAAGTTGGCTATCTTGTTGGAAATAATCATATTTTCCCTCTTTCTTTGCCGTTCTGTTGAAACTTCAAATCTATAACTATGTAAAAAAATTCGGTGATAACTTATCATAAAAGTGTTTTGCTTAGTTTTAGAGAAAGAATATGTTAAAATATTGAGAAAATTTAAGAAAATAAAGAATAAAATGCAGAAAAATATACTTAATTTTTCTGTTTCATGGCATCTTGTAACATCGCAATGTTATGGGGACATTCTCAGTTTTTTTTGTTTCAGAATCTTTGCAAAAATTCTGCAATGTTTTCAAATACTGGAGCTATTTTGATAGAGGTCTATTGTGATTCTGGTTGCATATATATTCTTTATTTTTCAGTCTCAAGTCTCAACTTCAGGAGTTGCAAAGTTCAATAGCAGATGTTGAGTTTGTTTTAATTTTTTTAAGAGCCTATGTTCACAATCGATTCTGATCCATGAATAACAAGACAAAGAGTCACTCAAGAATCTATATGCAAAGGGAACCTGTAATTGAAACACGGGTTTGCCTTCTGTTTGTCAAAATCTTATAATGGCTTATGCTGTATACAATAGACAAATGTAGCTGCTGTTAGGAATAAAGGACTAAATACATGGAGAAAACTTTAAATAGCAAGATGAAAATGCAAATAATGCACCGTTGCTTAAATTAGTGCATGTTGCTCTAAGAAAGAATTTGATAACAGTTTGACAAATACCTCTTTATGGATTAGTTATTTTATTCCTGGACATGATACCGCTCAATCTCATGAACTCTGGAAACATATTCTTGGGTCTTAGCTTTGGATTTTTGGAATTGATTCTCTGAATGTTAGTTTGTTATTTTCTGGCACAATTGTGAGATATTTTCACTGCTCACATTTTCCTCTAGCTATTCTCTGCATATTGCTTGCATGCATGCATGTTATGTACCTCAATAATATATACTTACATGTTGTGCCTATGTTGTTTGATGCTTTAAATCATTGCATGCAGCTGAAGTCCCTAGGTTTCTCATATGATTGGGACCGTGAAATATCCACTACGGACCCAGAGTATTATAAATGGACACAATGGATCTTTCTTCAATTGTTGAAAAAAGGACTTGCTTATCAGGTTAAAATATTTCCTTGTTATATTTTTTCATTTCTCTTTTCTAGCTTCTTGAAGGTTAATATTGGATGCTACTGTTTATGAGCTCTTGCCTATTTGCTTTTCTATCATCAGATATTTGATTAACAGTTGGTTGGCGTATTACCCTGTACTTATATTTCTTTTAATAACATGATATTTTGTGCTAGGCAGAAGTACCAGTCAATTGGTGTCCTGCACTTGGCACCGTATTGGCAAATGAAGAGGTGGTGGATGGTGTGAGTGAGCGTGGTGGTTATCCTGTGATTAGAAAGGTGATCATATTCTTTAGAAGTGTGATCACCTTATTATAAACTTAGTAATAAGTGAAGTTAGTATCTTCCAAGTTGTCTAGGATTTTGAGGTCAATAGTTATGTGATTTGATAATCTTCCTCTGTTTATTCAACTAGCCGATGCGACAGTGGGTGCTGAAGATAACTGCATATGCTGATCGCCTTCTTGAGGACCTGGATAGCCTGGACTGGCCTGAGAGCATCAAAGAAATGCAACGGAATTGGATTGGCCGGTCAGAGGGGGCTGAGATTGACTTCTATGTACTTAATTCTGATGGGCAGAAAAGCAGTCCAAAGTTGACTGTTTATACAACGAGGCCTGACACTATCTTTGGGGCAACGTAAAACTATATTTTTCATTCAATTTTTTGTGAAAACACTTGAGTATCAATATCACCTGTTGAAAACATTGCATTTTTAAAATTGTAATGAGCCATTTCTCTATATAATCTGTGATGCATTTGCTTTTTGTGTTGTCCAGGTATCTGGTTGTAGCTCCTGAGCATCCATTATTGTCATCAATTGTTTCTGATGCCCAAAACAAAAGTGTATGTGGAGTACCTTTTAGCCTCTTTGTTTTTGGACGCCCTTGTCTATACAAATGGATGCCATCATACTTTTCTGATCCTTCTGATACTAAAACTTGAGTTGAACAAGTGTTTCATAATTGCAGGTAGAGGACTACAAAACCCTTGCCTATAGAAAAAGTGATCTTGAGAGAACGGAGCTTCAAAAGGACAAAACTGGTGTTTTTAGTGGTTCTTATGCTAAAAACCCAGCCACTGATGAAGCAATTCCTATATGGGTAGCGGACTATGTGTTGGGAAGGTGTGTCCCATATCTTTACAATCTCTTACCAGGTTCTTCACACATACACACATGCATCAGTCATTATCTATGTTCAACTGATCGAACTTGACAAAAACATTCTTGAAAGTAATGGCATTTTTTGCAAATGCATTGTTACTGTCATAGGCCGACCTTGTAGGTATTGCTGGTCACACTATGGTGAAAGAGGGCACCCGATGTTTTTGCATAGTCTCGGTGTGGACGGACGTTGTCGTGTGCAGTGAGTGTTGTGAGGCAACATGGCACAACTAGCCGTGCAGGTGATAAGGGGCACTCCACAATTGGGTAGGCGATGGGTGTGTTTGGCAGAAGATATGTGTGAACTGTTCGGTGTTGTGAGTAGGGATGGCAGTGGACCGGGGGAAAGCAGGGCCCCGCCCCGCCTCGCCCCGCCCCGTTTGGACCGGGGATGAAAATTATGAAACAGGGATGGAGGCGGGGACGAAGGTTAAAATCTATCCCCGTCCGGGGGTGGAGGCGGGGATGGACGTGCACTTTTCCCCGCCCCGCCCCGTCCCCGCCACGATCCCCGCCTCATCCTCGCCCCAACCACTTTTCCTCGCAATATCCCCGCCCCGCCTCATCCCCGTTTGAACCAGGGATGGAGGATATGAAACGGGGATGAAGGCGGGGGTGGAGGATAAAATCTTGAGGAGGGGCGGGGGTGGAGACCTTGTCCCCCGCCCCGCCCCGCCCCACTGCCATCCCTAGTTGTGAGGGGTGGAATATGGCAAAGGCAGTGTGAACTGTGAAGCGTTATTGAGTGGAAAATACATTGGGCATAATGGCGGGCAATATGCATTGAACTATCAGTGATGTGCGGTTGTTGCATGGCATGCAACAGTATTGGCATTGGTGCGACAGTGAGCTCTGCACTAGAAATCAACATGTAGAGAAGAAGAGAGAAAGAGAAAGAAGAAAAGGGTTGCAACAAAGTATTTCTCCACACCCATCATTAGGGTTACATGATAAAGATGCCCATCATTAATACACAAGAGGCATTACAAACAAGAAGGATAATATGGTCCAATAAAAAATACAACTTAATATACATGCTGGGACATCTGTGGGTCTCGACCTAAATCTAGATCTAGACCCAATAGAGATCACGTCTCAATACCCTCCCTCAAGTTGTGCATGGTAAGAAACATAAACAACTTGCTCTTCAAATACCAGAACCGTGTAAAAGTATCTTCAACAAGATACTAATATCAAGACCTTAATATTCTTGATATTCAACCCCCCACGAAAGCACAATAAGAACACTTGTGCACAAAAAGCACAACCCACAAATAACTCACAAATGCACAAAGGCATAAAAACAATGGAATCAATTTATTGAGAACTTGGGCTTTGACTCAAAGCCATAAGAGAATACAAGGGGAGAGCCCCTATTTATAACAATCCAAAAGGGAGCCTTGGAGGGGCTCCACTCATAGACGTTGGAGCCCCTCCAACGGTCACAAATGTGACCGTTGGAGGGGCCCAACGTCTATTTGAGTGGGCCCCCCAAGGTTCCTTTAAGTGAAAAAATAAAAGAAATAAAAATAAAGAAAAAGAAAAAGTAAAAAGAAATTACAAACACATTCAAAAGGTGAATGTGCGTAAAATGGAAGAAAAGACGAAACTACCCCTATGACTAAATAATAAGAAATATATATTTTATATATATAAAAAGTAGATACATATACATATATATTAATATATGTATATGTATTACCTTATATATATAAAATATATATATTACATTAGGTAATAAGGTACATAATTTAACACCCCCCCTCAAACTTAGGGCAGGATGACCGAGAGTTTGCTAAGAAGAAAGTTGAAACGCGGAGCACACAAGGCTTTGGTGAAGAAATCCGCCAATTGATATTCGGACGTGACATATGGAAGGTCAATGATTCCCTTGAGGTACGCCTCTCGAACATAATGACAATCCATCTCTATGTGTTTGGTTCGCTCATGAAAGGTGTGGTTTTTGGCGATATAAATCGCACTTTTGTTGTCACAGCAAAGCTTGGTAGGTCCTTCAATAGTGATTCCCATGTCTTCCAGCAATTGGTGAATCCAAACAATTTCCATGGTAGTAGTTGCCATGGCACGATATTCGGCTTCAGTTGATGATAGAGACACCTTTTGCTGCTTCTTGCATCTCCATGAGATTAATGAGTCTCCTAAGAAAACACAAAAACCAGTGGTGGAGTGACGGTTATTTGGGTCACCTCCCCAATCAGAGTCAGTATAAGCAATTAACCTTAATTCAGAAGAAGAAGATAGAAAAACTCCCTTATTAATAGTGTGCTTTAGGTATCTTACGACACGTAAGATAGCACCCATGTGAACAGAAGTTGGTGCATGCTGAAATTGACTTGCCGTATGCACCGCATGTGAGATATCTGGTCTGGTGATACTTAGATACATCAACGATCCTACGAGCTGCCTGTAGGGAGTAGGATCGGAGAGAGGAACACCATCATCAATCTTCATTTTTGCTCCTACTATAGCAGGAGTTTCACAAACTTTATCATCTGTAATACCTGACCTGTCAATAATCTCAGATGCAAGCTTAGTTTGAGACAAAAAATACCCTCTATGAGAGTATGCAACCTCAATACCCAAAAAATAAGTTAAGAAACCCAAGTCAGACATTTCAAACTTATCCTTTAAAATGGACTTTATGCTTTTAATCCCTTTAGAATCACTCCAGTAATAAGCATGTCGTCCACATATAGCAACAGAATAACAATTCCTGCATTAGACTTTCTAACAAACAAAGCAGTATCAGTAAAGCATGATGAAAAACCATTATCTAACATCACGGAGTTAAACCTATCATACCAAGCTTTGGGAGCTTGTTTTAAACCATACAGTGCTTTCCGAAGACGAAGCACTTTCCCTTTAGGATACTCCATTCCAGGAGGAGCATCCATATATACTTCTTCGTTTAGATCTCCGTTTAAAAACGCATTCTTAACATCCATCTGATAGATGTTCCATTTATTTATTGAAGCAACGGTTATAAGACATCGGACGGTGACCATCCGAGCAACGGGGGCAAAAGTCTCCTCATAATCAATCCCATATTTTTGACCATATCCTTTTGCTACTAAGCGGGCCTTATATCTCTCAAGAGACCCATCACACTTAGTTTTGACTTTAAATACCCATCTACATCCTATTGCTTTCTTATCTTTAGGAAGGTCTTGAAACTCCCAGGTTTTCGCTTTCTTTAGGGCTTCAAGTTCATTATTCATAGCAATTATCCATTCTGGGTATTTTCGTGCTTCCTCAAAATCCCTAGGTTCTATGTACGAGTGAATGGCGCTTAGACAAGCTCTATATTTTGGTGAAAAAGACTCATATGAGATGAACCTAGAAGGGGGTTTTCTTGATCTTTCGGTCCTACGAAGATTTCCTTCACTTGAAGGGGTAGACTCATTATCATATCTTTCGAGGGCACTTTTTAAAGTACTCCTATCTCTATGAGAATAGGTTATAGGATCTCTATGTGGTTCTTCATTAATGGGTTGATCAGTATGAGTTTCATCATTTTGATTTGTTTCATCATCGCTAGTATCATCATCTTCAGTTAATAAATCAAACAGAAAAGAATAATCTATATTCTCGTCATTAGTTTCAAGTTTTTCGAAACCACTAACATTTTCCAAAAAGCTTACATTTCTGGAAACATAAAGTTTATCACTCTTAACATCATAACAGCGAAAACCTTTATGAGTTTCAGAGTAACCAAGAAAGGCACAAGGAATGGCCTTAGGGGAGAGTTTGTCATTTTTATCAGTAAGGACAAAACATTTACATCCAAAAACCCTTAACCTGCTATAATCAGGTTCTTTTTCGTATAATTTTTCAAACGGGAAAATCTTGTTCAAGTTTTTAGATGGAAGTCTATTTATGAGATAGACAGAAGTAAGAGCGGCCTCCGCCCAAAGTTTTTTCGGTATATTTTGAGAAATGAGCAAAGTTCGTGTGGTTTCAATAATATGCCTATGTTTCCGTTCAGCCAACCCATTTTGTTGGGGGGTTTTGGGACAAGACTTTTGATGAAGAATTCCATAGTTTTCAAGATAGCTTTTAAATTCATTGGAAAGGTATTCACCACCCGAATCGGTTCTAAAAATTTTAAAATTTCCATTGAATTGATTTAAAACCATCATATGAAATGCTTTAAAGGTTGAAAAAACTTCATATTTATGTTTAAGAAAATATATCCAACTAAAGCTAGTGAAATCATCCACAAAGATAACATAGTAAGAAAAGCCTCCCTTGGATATCACCGGAGCTGGACCCCATACATCGGAGTGAACAATTTCAAAAGGTTTTGTTGTAAACATGGATCTTTGAGGAAAAGGAAGACTTCTCATTTTTCCAAGAATACATTCATTACAAACAAAATTTTCATTACAAAGATGCTTAATAAAAGGCAAATAAGAGATTTTAACAATGTTGGGATGACCCAATCTCTTATGCCATACATGAATATCTTTGTTTTGAGCAACATTACAAAATTGATTCTTGGGAATTTTAAGAAAATCAACATAGTAGAGGTCTCCTCTCCTAGAGCCTTCCCCAATCAATTTCCCGGACTGGCGATCCTGTATCCAACATTTATTAGAAGAGAACTTTATATCGCAACCATAGTCCGAGAGTTGAGAAACGGAAAGTAAATTTAAGTTTAGCTTTGGAATAAGACGAATTTTTGGGATAAAAAAATCTTGTTTTTCAAAATTTCCCATTCCTTTAATTTCAAGAGGGGTTCCATCCGCGGTTGAGACAAAAGATGGAAGACGATTTTCAGAATAATTAGAAAGAAAACAATGACTTGGAGTCATATGGAACGAAGCACCAGAATCAAGTAGCCAAGATGTCTTACCAAGAGAGGAAGAAGATGACATGGCGGCTCCAGAGGTGCCTCCTTTGAGAAGAGGTTGAAGAGCATCCATAATTTGATGAAGCGAAAGAGGTTCATTTGATGTTGAAGGCCGTTCCTCTGATTGGGATGCTAAAGCCGCGGCGAGGAACTTCTTCCATTTGGGACAATTGGGTTTGATATGTCCCGGTTCTTTACAAAAATGGCAAGTTAATTTGCTATAATCTCTCTTGCCATATCGATCATTTTGCCCTTGATTTTTGAAATGGGGCGGTTTGTAGGTCTTCAAATTATTACCGGGTCTTGACACGGCATTGACCACTTCATAGTCATTTTGAGAAGGTGTAGCAAGAATACTTGGGTTATTTTTACTAATCCCCATACGTGTTTCCTCACCACTTAGCTTGGTGATGACATCTTCAATAGATGGGGAGGTAAAAGCCGATAGAAGGGAGGACCGAATTTGCTCAAATTCGGGTCTAAGACCATTTAAGAAGTTGAAGAAGCGATCTTCCTCTAGTTGTTTGTGCCTTAATTCAATAGCTTCTCCGCTCCATTTTGGTTCGAGCATGGCAAGCTCGTCCCAAATAGATGATAATTCGGCAAAATATTCCCGAATAGATAAATCATTTTGTTGAAGAGTCAAGGCTTTCTTTTGGAGGTAGTATTTGTGAGACAAGTCCCTTGACGTATACATTTTTTCAAGGTATAACCAAGCTTCGGAGGCTTTTTTAAATTTGATGATGTTGGCATTGATCTTGGTTTCTACGGACGAAAAAATCCAAGACAATATTTTGAAGTTCTTCATTTCCCACTCATCATGCCTTTTGGAATATTCTTCTAAGGCCTTTTGTCTATCTTCTCCTTCAAGAATCTTGATTTCCCCTTTCTCTATAATAGAAAGCTTGGGTTCGGGTTCCGATATGGAACCTTGAACATAACTCCAAAGACCTTTCCCTTTGATATGGGCTTCCATGTTGCCGGCCCAAACATGATAGTTCGAACCACTAAGTTTAAAACCAAGGGAGAAGTGGGAGTCTTTTTCACCCATTATGGAGAGGAGAAGATGAAAAATAAAGCGTACCTTAACGGATTTTCAACCTTTTCTTGACGAAAGTTGCTTCTAAAATATTGCCCGGAGCAAATGCTTTACTCAAAAACTTCACTAGCTTGAGGGCACGATTTTCGAGGTGCTTCACAAGAGGCGAGATACACGATCTTCTTTCTTCCAACCTTGCTTTGATACCATGTAAAAGTATCTTCAACAAGATACTAATATCAAGACCTTAATATTCTTGATATTCAACCCACCACGAAAGCACAATAAGAACACTTTAGAACACTTGTGCACAAAAAGCACAACCCACAAATAACTCACAAATGCACAAAGGCATAAAAACAATGGAATCAATTTATTGAGAACTTGGGCTTTGACTCAAAGCCATAAGAGAATACAAGGGGAGAGCCCCTATTTATAACAATCCAAAAGGGAGCCTTGGAGGGGCTCCACTCATAGACGTTGGAGCCCCTCCAACGGTCACAAATGTGACCGTTGGAGGGGCCCAACGTCTATTTGAGTGGGCCCCCCAAGGTTCCTTTAAGTGAAAAAATAAAAGAAATAAAAATAAAGAAAAAGAAAAAGTAAAAAGAAATTACAAACACATTCAAAAGGTGAATGTGCGTAAAATGGAAGAAAAGACGAAACTACCCCTATGACTAAATAATAAGAAATATATATTTTATATATATAAAAAGTAGATACATATACATATATATTAATATATGTATATGTATTACCTTATATATATAAAATATATATATTACATTAGGTAATAAGGTACATAATTTAACAAACCTTTCCTTAGTTAATCCTTTTGTAAACAGATCTACAACCTGATCCTTAGTCCCAACAAATTGATTGGAAATCTTCCCACTTTCAATTTTGCTTCTAATAAAGTGTTGATTTATCTCTATAGGCTTTGTTCTTTCATGCTGAATATGATTGAGAGATATTTTGATCACACTTTGATTATCACAAAACAAGATAGAACTTGACATTTGTTGATATAAATCAGATAATAGATATCTGAACCAAATGATTTCAGATGATGGTGCCGCCTTTGACTTGTATTCAACTTCAATACTTGATCGAACCACTGCCTTTTGTTTTTTACTACTCAATGAAACCAGGTTCTTCCCAACAAAAACATAATACGCGGAGACAAACCTTCTGTCATCCGGATCCCCTGCCCAATTAGCATATGAAAAGGCCATAACAGTTAAAATACTGTCATCACCATCATTTTTCCTATAACAAAGTCCATCACTAAGAGTGTCTTTCAGATATCTAAGGATTCTTTTGACAACCTCAACATGATTCACACGAGGACAATGCATAAACCATGGTTGCCAGTTGAGGAAGCGAGAGCGAGAAGCGAGGTACTTTCAAAATTTTAGGAAGCGGGTAGCGTGGGACCACTTAGGAGCGAATCGGGAATCGTCTCGGAAGCGACCTAGGAAGCGAGGGGGATGCGAAAAAAATATATAAAAAAATAAAAAATTTTGAAAAAATGGGGGAAGCGAGGGTGAAGCATGGGGGAAGCGTGATGGGAAAACGCTTCCCATTTAAAAAGGACGCTTCCCTACGTGTTTTGGAAGCGCGATGTTCCGTGCTTCCGAAGCGCGCTTCCCCACTTACCTAGGCGCTTCCGGTAACTCTGGCATAAACTGAGAGACTTGATTCATTGCATAAACAATATCATGAAGAGTAAAAGTGAGATATTGGACCATACCCACAATACTTTTATACCTTATAGGATCATCGAAAATGCTCCCTTCATCACACCCAAGTTTTTGTTGCATGACACTTGGAACAAATATTGGTTTACATTCTTTCATTCAAGCCCGATTAAGTAAATCAATAGTATACTTATACTATGTTAACACTAATGAGTTTTTTCTTCGATCAACTTCAACGTCCAAAAAAATATTTGAGATCTCTCAAGTCTTTCATTTTGAATCTACTATTTAACACACTCTTGACAACATCAATATGTTCTTTGGAATTTCCTGCAACTATGATATCATAAACATAGATGAGTAATACTGTAATCTATTTATCACCTTTATAGATGAATAAAGAATGATCCAAATCTGATCGGTGGAAACCATGCTACTGAATTTCAAGAGAGGAGCTCTCAAACCATGATCGAGAAGCCTGTTTTAGCTCATATATAGCTTTGTTCAATCTACACACATAGCTGGTTGGATTTTTCTCATTATACCCTTGTGGTTGCTCCATATACACCTCCTCCTTGAGGTCTCCATGTAAAAACGTATTTTTAACATCCAGTTGACTTAAGTACTAGCCATGATCAACTAGACTGAACGTCTTTTCATAGTCTAGCCCATGTTTCTGAGTAAAACCCTTTGCGACCAGCCTTACCTTGTATCTCTCTATGCTACCATCTGGTTTATATTTTATTTTAAAGACCCATTTTGATCCAACCACATTTTTTCTTGCAGGCCTTTTTTACAACATCTCATGTTCTACATTCATGTAAGGCCTCAATCCATTTGTTGGATTTTGAGGCTTGAATGTATGATCGAGGCTCTTCATGTTGAGATACAACAGCTAAAAAGATTTGATGATCTATGTTGAAATTTTCGTGACATAATCATCTATCAATGTGATGCCACACTCTTCTAGATCTTCTGATGATTGTTTTTTTTCAATGAAATCATTTTCAGATTCAACATTTACTTGTTCCAAGCTTTAGGGTTTGGTAGTACGCACCTTGTCTTGGAGATAATATAGTCTAGACTCTAGACATATATTTTTTTGATGAATGTGCTCTTTAAGAAGATCTATGCTTCACAAGCTTTTTTGAACTTGATGATCTTAGTTGCAATCTTAAACTCCACAATATTCATAAACCATGAGAGTATTTAAGCGTTGTTGGCCTTTTAATCCTCCATTTTTCCTTGATATTCTTGCAAGGCCTTATCTTTTTCTTCTTCGGAGAGGACTTTGACTTGATCTCCTTCTCTTCTCGTTGGCTTTAGTTGAGGTTCATTATTGGTTTCACTTACAAAACCCTAAATCTTTTTTCGCTTGATATGGTTTTCCATTGCGGTAGCCCACGTCAAGTAGTTGTTTTCGTTGAACTTGTAGAAGATGATGAAGGCATATTCTCTTTCACCCATGTTGAAGAATATAACTTGTGGTTGGAGAACAAAGTTTGAAGACCACCACCACAAAGCGAGCACACCCAAGATAATTTTCAACACTACAAGGGTCCAAGGCTCTGAAATCATGAAATGAAACAAGAAATGCACAATGACAATGCCAAAAAAGGGCTACACAAGTGCACGATTACAATATGGCCTCTAATGGACCAAAACTATTAAAATATGTACTCTTATATATATATATATTTCATCAAAACCTGATAGGGGTATTTCTGTCTTTTCATATAGTTGTTTTAGAAAACAACTATTTTATTTTTTCAGCCAATGTAATCTTTAATTTTAATTTTTTCCTTTTTTATTTTTTGTTTTTTTATAAATCAAAAGGGGCTCCAACCATAGAGTCGTTGGAACCCCCAACGGTCACAAATGTGACCGTTGGGGCTCCCAACGACTCCATGGGAGCCCCCTTTTGGCTCTTCTTTTGAGGCCCTTTGGCCCTCCTTTTCTCTCACTCCCTCTTGTATAAATAGGGGTGAACCCCATGTATTCTATATTGCTTGAGAGCTCTCTCTCTCTTTTTAATAAGAGACTTTTTATATTTGTCTCTTTTTCATTGTTGCAAGTGCTTATAAGCACTCTTTATATTTTCGCAATATCTCATTACATGGTATAGAGCCACTCGGTTCTTGGAAGAAAAGTGTGGTACGTATATTTCATATTTTGTGTATCTCTTCTCTTCTCGCTTCTTGGAATCATCATGGAGGCAAAGATCGACCTATCATTCAAGCTCAATGAGAAGAACTACATGATGTGGGCATCGACAATGAAAAACAACCTCAAAGGAAAGAAACTTTGGGGATTTGTCATGGGTACCGTTCCAGAACCTAAACTTAAGCTCACAAAAAACGAAGAGGTCAAGAAAAGGCACTTGAAGGAGATGCTCGCCTCAAGGCCATTGAAAATCATCAAAAAGAAGTGGAAGATTGGGAAAACAATCATGCAAAAATCCTTGCGTGGTTTATGAACAATGTCGAACTCAAGGTATCTGCTAATATAGCTAAATTTCGTCGGGCCAATGAGGCTTGGTTCTTTATGAAGGGTATGCATACCCAAAAGGATCTTGCAAGAGCGTATTTTTTGCAAGAAAAGATTAGAACCACCAAACAAGGTGACTCTAACATTCAAGACTATTATAGTACCTTAAATCCATTATGGGATGAATTTGCTCTTTTAGAGCCAAAATGAGTTGCTATGGAAGATGTTGAATTAAGACAAAAGCAAATGAAACAAGAACGATTGTTTCAATTTCTTTTCGGGCTACGTCCCGAATTTGAGCAAGTGAGATCTTCACTTCTCTATAGATCTATCTTTCCTCCAATTGAGGATGCCATTGCCGAAATCACTCAAGAGGAGACAAGGCTTGGCATGAGTAAACATGTTGATGAAGTGCTTGCCGTATCCAAACCCGACAACAATGTAAAAACCTATAAACCCTCCCACTTTGGTAAACAAGGAAACTACAATAGAGGAAGAAAAATGATTGTTTTCTATCATTGTTATGAGCCGGGTCACATTAAACCCGCTTGCCCAAAGCTCAATGGAACTTTCAAGCCTAAGGTGGCCTCTCTTGAAGAATCTACCACCAAAGAAGATGAAGGCAAGAATGGTGATCTCAAAGATACCCTTGGTCAAATATCCATGGCTCTTCAACAAATCCTTAAAGCTACTTCCTCTACATCGGGTGCGGCTATTGCGTCTACATCATCACCCGGTATGTACTCTTGGATCTTAGACTACGGAGCCTCTTTTCATATGACCCCTCATGAAAATGCATTAGTTGATGTTTGCACCAATTCAAAAGGATCTTGTGTTACTACGACTGATGGAACTCTTTTGAAAATTTCTAGTATTGGAATTCTAAACACCAAAAATTCTCAAAATCTTTTTGTTCCAAAATTAAATTTAAACCAATTTAAATACAATCAAATTGCCGACCATGGATGTGAAATATCTTTCTTATCTAATGGTTGCTTTGTGCAGGATCTTTAGTCCGTGAAGCAAGATTGGGCAAGGCCATAGGAAGGGAGACCTCTACTATATGGACCATCGAAACCTTCCTTCAAATTCTTTTTGTTCTTATGTCCAAGAGAAAAGTATTGAAACTTAGCATAAAAGGCTTGGTCATCCAAGCTATTCAAAAATATATCTTTTTTCATTTGGAAACAAATTTTGTAAGGAAAAAGACATTAATTGCAAAGATTGTATTTTTGGAAAAATGAAGTTTATTCCTTTCCCAACTAGAACTTTTCTTTCTTCAAGACCCTTTGAATTGGTGCACTCGGATGTTTGGGGTCCATCTCTGGTTATGTCTAAAGGGGGTTACTCTTACTATGTCACTTTCATCGATGACTTGACTCGATATGTTTGGATTTATTTCCTTAGTCATAAATCAGAAGTTTTTTCCTTCTTTAAAGAATTTCATATGAAAATTCAAAACCAATTTCAAAGTAACATATCCACTTTGAGAACCAATTCCGGTGGTGAATACTTGTCTAATGAATTTCAAAACTATTTAACCAAAAATGGAATTTGTCATAAAAAATCATGCCCTCAGACTCTACAACAAAACAGACTAGCGGAAAGAAAGCATATGTACATTATAAAAACCGCTAGAACATTGCTTGTTTCTAGAAATATTCCAAAAAAAAATTGAGCCAAAGCCGTTCTAACCTCAACATACTTAATCAATAGAATGCCTTCCTCAAAATTAAAGAATGCCTCTCCTTAATAAAAACTTTTTAAATTCTCTTCCGATTTCAATCGCCTCCACATCTTTGGTTGTAAATGCTTTGTTCTCTTACATAAGAGAGATAAGTTATCTCCAAAGGCAATTGAATGCGTTTTTCTTGGTTATGGGGAAAATAAAAAAGGCTATAGGTGTTTTGATTTCAAAAATGACAAACTTTATGTTTCAAAAGATGTAACCTTCGTAGAAGATGAGAATGGTTTTGAAAACATAGAAAAATCACATGAAATTGATTATATGTTTTTATATGATCTTATTAATGACATAAATGATGCTTCTATGAATCATCTTGAAAATATAGAGGACACTTGTGAAGTGTCCAACTGTGATATAACACCACCAAATAGTGGTCCTAATAATGAAAACATTAATGTTTACTCTCCAAGAGATCAAGAAAGGCCCATTAGTGCTTTAGAGAAATTCTCTCAAATTTCTGAATCTTCGGAAGAATCTCTCATTAGGCGCTCTTCAAGAGAATCAATACCACCCAATAGATTTGTATCTTATGAGTCTTTAGCACCCAATTATCAGGCATGTTTAATAACATTACATTCATATTTTGAACCCACTCATTATAATCAAGCTAAGGCTCTGCCACATTGGGTTGAAGCAATGAAAATAGAATTAGATGCGCTATTAAAGGTTAAAACTTGGGACATAGTCGAACTTCCTCCACATAAAAAACCTATTGGATGTTGCTGGGTCTTTAAAGTTAAAACTAAAAGTGATGGATCCCTTGAAAGATATAAAGCCAGGTTAGTAGCCAAGAGATATTCGCAGGAATATGAAATTGACTATGAGGAAACATTCGCTCCTGTAACACGAATGACTAGTGTTAGGACTCTAATAACTGTCTCATAAAAAAATGGCCTATATATCAACTCGATGTGAAAAGTGCATTTCTAAATGAGAATTTAAATGAAGAAGTGTATATGGATCCACCACCTGAAATCAATATTGGTCAAGGTCAAACCCTTAAACTTTTAAAAGCCTTATATGGTCTTAAACAAGCCCCCAAGACTTGGTATGATCATTTTAGTGATATTATGGTTACATTAGGATTTCATTCCTGTTATATTGACACTGCTCTCTTTGTTAAAAGTGCATGTACTAATATTGTTATCTTATTGCTTTATGTTGATGACATGATTATCACTGATAATGATCAAAATAATATTGTTAATGTTAAAAACATGTTAAAAAATAATTTTGACGTCTGATTTAGGCTTCCTCAGATATTTTCTTGGTATTGAAGTCGCATATTCTTCACGAGAATATATTTTGTCACAGATGAAGCTTGTTGCTAATATATGTACTAAGTCTGACATTTCAGATGATAAAAAAGTAGAAACTCCAGAGGTCATTAATGCCAAATGAAGGTTGGAGGACAGAGTTCTTTTGGAACATCCCACTCCCTACAGACAACTCATTGGATCTCTCACTTACCTGACCATCACCAGACGAGACATCGCTCATGCGGTTCACTCTACAAGTAAATTGCAGCATGCTCCTACAACTGTGCATATGAGCGCTGTGCTCCGGATCATTCGATACATCAAAAACACTATAAATAAAGAGCTATTTCTATCCTCATCTTCTTCCTTAAATCTTCTTGCTTATACTGATGCAGATTGTGGATGTAATCTTAATGATAGAATCTCAACTACCGATTTTTGTGTCTTTTTAGGAGATTCCTTAATTGCTTGGAGATGCAAGAAGCAATAGAAAGTCTCATTATCGTATATTGAAGCTGAATACCGGGCTATGACAACCACAACAATGAAACTAGTTTGGCTTCGCAGTCTTCTCAAAGACATGGGGGTTGATATTATTGAAGCCTCACAGCTATGTTGTGACAACAAGAGTGCCATCTATATTGCAAGCAACCATACCTTCCATGAGCGTACCAAACATATCGAGATAGATTGCCACTATGTTCGGGATGAATATTTACGAGACACAATTGCTCTACCATATGTCACTTCAGAATATCAGTTGACAGACTTTTTTATTAAAGCTCTTTCTGCTCCCCGCTTCATGTTCCTTCTTGGCAAACTTTCCGTCCTTTCTCCGTAAAGTTTGAGGGGGGTGTTAAAATATTTACTCATATATATATATATATATCATCAAATTGTCTTTTCACATAGTTGTTTTAGAAAACAACTATTTTATTTTTTCAGCCAATGTAATCTTTAATTTTTATTTTTTCCTTTTTTATTTTTTGTTTTTTATAAATCAAAAGGGTCTCCAACCATAGAATCGTTGGAGCCTCCAACGGTCACAAATGTGATCGTTGGGGGCTCCCAACGACTCCATGGGAGCCCCCTTTAGGCTCTTCTTTTGAGGCCCTTTGGCCCTCCTTTTCTCTCACTCCCTCTTGTATAAATAGGGGTGAACCCCATGTATTCTATATTGCTTGAGAGCTCTCTCTCTCTTTTTAATAAGAGACTTTTTATATTTTTGCCTTCTTTAAGGCTTGTGTTTGTATTGTCCCTTAGTGGACTTGTGAGATTGTCTCTTTTTCATTGTTGCAAGTGCTTATAAGCACTCTTTATATTTTCGCAATATCTCATTACAGAAACCTCATAAGAACACAACGTAAAATAGATGCTTTTTATATTCACAACACATGCTAAAAAGCTTATTTAAAACCTTTACAAGAGGCTCTATATATAGAGGCAGTCCATCAGTCGTTGGACTGCCTCCAATGGTCAGAAATATGATCGTTGGGAGCAGTGAACTGCTTCCCAACAGTCCAACATAATTAAAATTAAAATAAAAATAAAAATAAAAAAGCAAAAAAAGCCTAAAAGAAAACAAAAACAATACAATCCCTATTGGATTGTATAACACATACAATGACCAAAATATCCCTGATATACGTATATTGTATAAATATACATATCAAGTGTGTATATATATATATGTATAATGTATTTTAACAATATGCCATCAGTGCCTTATCGTGTTTCATCCTGAATATATATTTTGGATTCCGAACCTATAAAGATTTAAGAACAACCCCTTTTTCATCCTTTTCTTTCCTTAATATGAATTTCGGTGGGATCTGAATCGATCCATCCAAGTGACTAGAAAGGTCTTTGCTCTGAATAAAAGAAATAGTTTGTCTTTTCCAAGTAAGAAAATTTGAGGTATTATTTTTTTTGAAACTAGCTGATTGGGAAAGCTTGCTGAACGAATCAAAGAGGAAGGAGAAGAATCCATGACAAGTAGAGAAGGAATGAAAAGAATTAGAAAAGAAACGATGCAATAATAGAATCTGTCTGTGTTTTTTTTTTTGCAGATCAGGGATAATTTGCAAAAATATCAGATTATTGCAGCAATAAGGCACGAGTGATCATTTATTTTAAGAAATGCAATATTAAGGAATTAATTAACACAATAAATATATAGAGATGTTCCAAGAGATATCAGATTCAATTCAAATCTGATTGGAAAATCTGCTAGATAACATCTGGTTTGAGAAAACAGTCAAGAAAAGAAACCCCAATATTCCAAATAAGAAAAGTCAAGAAAACCCAAAATCAATCTAGGGTTTTTCTCTCTTTTTTTTTTTATTGAAAGTAACATAGATCTTTTTTGTTTGTTCAGTTTTAGACAGAACAATCAATCAACAACAAGATGAAAGGAGAGAAACAAGAAGAACAAGAGGAAGAAATAGAGCAACGAGCTTCCAGATCTGACGTGATCAAATCTGTCAAGGAAACAAAGATTTTTCAGATCTGAAGAAAACAAAAACACAGATCTGGTATGATTAGATCCGGTATGATCAGATCTGATGTGATATTTTTCAGATCTGATTATATCAGATCTGTCATGATTTGAGAAAATAGAAACCCAGATCTGGTTGAAAAGAATCGTTTATGGATCTGGATCCAATCCAGACTCGTATCCATATAAGGGTTGTGCTATGTTGTAATTTTAAACATTCATTAAAGGGTATTTCTGTACCCTAATATTTGTAATCTTTATATACATATGCTTTGAATAGATCAGTCACGTAAGAGAGATTCGGCCGTGACCTTCTGCAACCCTTTTTTCTTCTTTTCTCGTTTTCCTCCTTGCGCAGGTAAACCTGGAGTTCACCTCTTAACATGGTATCAGAGCAATAGCTTGGGATTGCTTCTCCAAACAGAACTGTCCAAAGAGATCTTAAGTTCCAAGCCAAAAAAAAAAATCTGTGAGTTCAATATATCTCATGTGCATCTTTTTCAAAATTGTGTTTTCTTCAATCTGCGTTCTTTTTCTAAACCCAGAATCAATCTGCGTCTTCTCCAAAACTGTCTCCTTCAATCTGCCTTTTTTTTTTCTAAACCCAGAATCGATCTGCGTCTTTCCTTTTGAATCTTTTTAAACCCAGACCTCCAATCAATCTGCGTTCATCTTCTTAAATCAGCGTCTCAACGTCTTCTTAAATCAGCATCTCAGCATATTTCTGCTTCTTTAATCGCTGATTTCTGAAACTTTTTCTCTAAAATCAGGAACGTCTCTCGACTTCTATCTTCTTCTTCTATTGACAACAATCTTTGATCCTTTAAAGGGATCATCGATCTGCTGCCAATCTTTATCAATCTGAAACCGATTCAGTGTTGACAGCATCAGACCTCTTATGTTTGCTGACCACGACAAGATATAATTTTTTTGGTTAAACTTCTGCCAAAAAAAAGGCAGAATATTAAAACTCGTTGATTCTTTTATCTATTAACTGAATCTGGTCTGGAAATTCTCCTTTTCCTTTATTCCCAATCACTTGTGTTACCCTCAATGGATTCCTCATTCTCACAAACGCCTCTTTCTTTTAATTTTCTTAGTCAACTTGTCTCTGAGAAGTTAAACAATAGCAATTTCTTGACTTGGAAAAGACAGTTCGTCCATTTTATAAGGAGTCAAGATCTCTTTGGACATCTGAATGGGTCAATTCCAACCCCTCCAGAGTTTATCTCACAGGAAAGGAAAATGATAAAGGGCCATCATCTACTGTGCTTCTCAGAAATCCAGGTTATATCGCGTGGATGAAGAGAGACCAAGCATTGGTGGCATACATCACCTCTACATTGTCACAAGAGGTTCTTGTAGCCATCCCTGATGATTGTTCAACCAGGGAATTGTGGGATAAGTTACTTCAGACATATTCACAAATATCCGAGGCTAGAGTTGTGTTTTTTAAGCGAGAATTTCATATATTGAGGAAAGATTCCATGTCGATCATGAAATACTTAAATAGAATGTAGAGTATCACGGATCAACTGGCTATCGTGGGATGTGTGGTTAATGACAAAGATAAAGTACTACAAATTCTAAGCGGACTCGGGCCAAATTATCATGTTCTGACAACGTCATTATTGTGCCTCCCAGAGCTCCCTAAGTTCGAAGATCTACGTGCAAAATTGTTGCAATATGAGTTGAGTCTGAAGGGGTTTTCTGAAGAAAATCATGTGCAATCTGGGACTCAAGAAGTTCTTGCTACAGAGCTAACTTATGGCAGAGGAAGAGGAGGTGGTGCTTTTCGAGGCATGAGTGGACATGAAAGACCTGATTTTGGGGGTCGTGGGCTACTTCCAACGCCCAATGTTTCTTCCAATCTGCAAGGTCAAAGGCCCATTCCTACCTGTTTCTTATGTAACAAAATGAGACATATTAAAGCAAATTGTTGGTTCAATCCCCAAAATAAAGGGAAATCTTTGCAATTAGAAGCCAAGAAAGACACAAAAAATTCAAAGGCTTAGGGAGAAGTGAAAGAGTTACTATTGGCAGTACTGGCAGGGCTAAATATAAAGCAAAATGATAAAGGCACTTGGTATGTTGACTCAGGGGAAACAACCCACGTTTCAGGTGATGAGGGTAAACTTTTAAACCTTATTCCTTATGTTGGTAGAAATAGCATAGTCATAGGAGATGGGACCCACCACTCTATATCGCACATTGGAAATGTTGTTATACCCATGTCTAAGTCTTCCCTTCAACTTCCAAATGTTCTTCATGCACCAAATATTCAGAAAAATATTGTTTCTGTGTCAAAACTTGTTGATGATATTAATGCTTCAGTTGAATTTACTCTCTCTGTTTATGTCAAGGATCTACGCACGAGGGAGACATTCGCTGAAGGAAAAAGGCGAGGCAATATGTACATTTTTCAAGAAGATCCCTCCTCCATAGTTCATTCCACTTATTCATCGAAGCTCTATCAACATCCATCATTAGTCTCATATGAGTCCGTGTTCGTTATTTCTGAATGTAATAAGCCAATCCTTTGGCACAGTCGATTGGGTCATTGTGGTCGTCATTTCATTGAAAAACTTGTCTCAAATAATTTGATTTCTAAGTCTAGTCTGGGTTAAAAAACAAGTAAAATAAAATGTCTGAGTTGTCATTTATGTAAGAGTCATGTTTTACCCTTCAATTCAATCAATAAAAGAGCTTCAAGGCCTTTTGAGATCATATGTTCTGACATGAGTGTCGCCCCCTTTTCGAAACTCGAATGATAATTGCTTTTGAACATCTATAAATAGTACTGTGGCACTGTGCATAGGGTGGTGCATAGAGTTTTGGCTTGAGCTAGGTTGCTGCGCACGAGGTGGTGTGTAAGGCTGGACATCTGTCTATGCTATGCATGGATTGATGCATAGTGCCAATGATTGTTTCAGAGTCGTACATGTGTGGGGCTTAGGGCTGTCAGGCTGCTGAAGTGATACAAATCGAAAAACTGGATTCATGAGGAAACAACTAAGTTATGATACTTCTACATGAATTATGCTATGAAAGCAGAGGCAATGGAAAACAAAGTAAATTAATGCATAAATAACAATATTCAATCCATCAACTCTAGCTCAGAAACCCCTATAATGAGTATTGTTGAGACATGCCTATAAGGGCATTTTGGGTTTACGTATTATTATATATTGTGTGAGGGTTATTTTGTAATTTGGTGCTCATGTTTAATCTCTATTTAAGTAGAGATTAAACCCTAATATGATAATGAGACTTTCCCTCTCTCTCTCTCTATCGGTTCCTGTGTGCTCCATTAAAGCTTCAACATGGTATCAGAGCAGCGTGCGACCTTGGGTGCCTGAGTTCCAACATCATCTTCCTTCGAGCAACATCTCATTGGATAGTCGGAGGAGATCGACATCCTTCTCTTCTGATCAGAGTTCGGTCCTTCTGTGTGAAGATCAGACCTGGCGACAGATTTGCAGTCCGACCTAGTCACGATTATTGACTAGAGGTCGTGACTCAGATCTGAAGCCAAATCTCGGAGCAATTTGGAAATCTATTGAAGATGGATCGTTGTGATTTGACAAGCTGGAGCAGCAGGTTGATATCTGGGTGTTGAAGTCTTGGCGTTGACGATGTTGCAGTTGGTGGTGATTTAGAGCCTGTTGCATGGTGTGGACCAGATCTGTCTCCATTGCAGGCATGTTAAAGATGCTGTGATCAGATCAGATCGGCTGTGGTCGTGAGTTGTTGCTGTTAATATCGTTGTGGTGCTGGCGATCAGCGGTCTGTGTGTTGACTTGGGTTGCTGTTCATGTGTGTTGACGTGGTGATGTTAAATCAGATCATATTCAGATCTGATATTTGTTTTTGGTGTAGTTGAAGTTGTCTACTGCAGACCAACACCTTGGTTCCCAACTTGATGTGCTTGCTCCTATCAAATATTGATTTGCTGGAGTGTAAGCATCTCAATAGTTTTGCTGAGATAATCTAGAAAGTGGTCTATTTGTCTGCGTCTTCTGGTTGTTGTTGGTTTTACATTGGACTTTGGAACTCTTTGGCATGTCTACTAGAGACCGTATTCTTATCTGACATTTTCTGTCTAAGTTAGATCATATCTATGGTGGTAGCATAGATGTCGAATAAGTCTGCTAAGTCCGGCATGAACCAGTCGCGTCACAGTCTTGGTATTGTCTAAGGTAGCAGTTGCTGAGTAGATCAGTTCTGATTCGTATTATTCAGATATGAAATGGGTCGTGATATTCAGTGTATTGTTGTGGATCTGATCTGAGTCTATATCAGATTGGCTGTTGTGGTGGAGAGGTTAATCTACCATTGTTAGCTGGAAGTTTTGGCAGTTTCAGGTATGAACCAGACACATCTTTATCGTGTTGGATATGTGGTATTGATATACATCCTATAGCAATCCTTTGTTGAGGTGGAAGGTTTTGGTCAAGTTCCTTTAAAATTATATTTGAAGTGTGGATCCAAACATGCGGCAGTCGTGTATCTCAGATTTCATTGGTAAAATCCAATCCAGATATAGTAGGTTTCATAGTTGGTTGTTGGTGTGCGCATGTGATTATAACTTTTTTTTTCAAGCCCATTACTTTTCCTTATGGGTGCAGATTACTCCAATGATTATGTAACTCTTAGTCGGGCTGAATATAACAAGCTCCTTACCTTAGGCTCATCCACATCGAAGTCTTCTGTTGCGAAGGTTGCGTGCTCGACAGGTGATGACCTATCTGGCCAAGGTGGTAGGTGGATCATTGATTCTGGAGCATCCAGACACTTGTGCAGAAATTCGAGTAACTTTTTAAGTTTAAAACCTATGGTTGATCAAAAAGGGGTAGTTCTTGCTGATGGCAGCTCTTCCCCAATTGTAGGGCAGGGAAACATGTCTATTTCCCCTACTCTTCAACTGTCGCATGTTCTTCATGCTCTTTCGTTTCCACATAATTTATTATCCGTCAGTCGAATGACAAAAGAGTTGAATTGTAGAGTGATTTTTGATCCTATGGGGTGCACTTTTCAAGACTTGCTGATGGGGAGAAGGATTGGTGGCGATTATGAGGAAGGTGGTCTGTATTATCTACATCAACCAGAGGTTTCAGCTTATTCTGCTGTTACATCATCCTCAAGTCCTCTATTGTGACATCATCGTCTGGGTCACCTTCCAGTGACAAAACTTCGTCGTGTCGTTCCTCATATACCTCCTTCAGTTTCCTTTCAGTGTGAAACATGTCAATTGGGAAAACATTGTCGAAGCTCTTTTCCCTCCAGTCAGAGTCCGCCAAGTCAAGGATTATTTGATCTTCTTCATGTCGATGTGTGGGGTCCGAGTAGGATTCCTAATAGGACTCAGTGTCATTATTATCTAATTATTGTTGATGACTTCTCAAGGTTATCGTGGGTGTTCCTGTTAAAAGATCGGTCTCAAGGTCCTGTCATTCTTAAATCTTTAATTGCTGAGATAAGAACTCAATTTGACGTATGTATTAAAATTGTTCGCACTGATAATGCTCTTGAGTTCAAATCCAAAGACTTGCTTCAATTCTATTCTGCTAATGGGATTCAACCTCAATTTACATGTCCATATACCTCCCAGCAAAATGGTGTGGCTGAGAGAAAACATAGACAAATCCTCAATGTTGCTCGGTGCCTTATGATTCAATCCAATATGCCTGCTTCATACTGGGGCGATGCGGTTTTGACTGCCGACTTTCTTATAAATTGCATGCCTTCAAGCTCTGTAGAAGACCAGATCCCAATTCAAATTCTCCATCCAGAGGCTCCTCTCTTCCCTATCCCCCCTTAAGTTTTTGGATGTGTGTGTTTTGTGCATAAGCTGGGTCCTGATCGAGATAAACTTACTGCGCAATCTATTAAATGTGTTTTCCTTGGGTATCCTAAGAGCCAAAAAGGATATCGTTGCTACGACCCTATATCTCATAAAGAGTATGTCAGTGCGGACGTTACCTTCTTTGAGTCTATTCCTTATTTTTCGAGTTCTACTCCAAGATTACACGAGAGCCTTGGTGATATCCTTCCTCTGCCGATTCCTCCCTTTCTGTTAGAGTCACTTCCTCCTCAGTCCTTGACTCCATCGTCTGGTGTGTCTCGCTACCGAAACCCTCCCATAGTATACACTCATAGGGTACTACCTACCTCCATGCCACCATTATCTCCTTCTCCTGAGGCAAGTATTTTTGAGCATACTGCAGTCTCTGCTTCTGATGATGATCTTCCCATTGCTCTGCGCAAGGGAAAGAGACAATGCACTCTTCATCACATCTCGCAATTTGTTTCAGAAGTTAATCTTGGGGCATCTATGAAGAATTTTATTTCAGCTCTGTCTGCCTCCTCTGTTTCGTTTCATCACAATCAAGCTCTATTCGACTCCAACTGGATGCAGGCTATGCGTGATGAGATGGAGGCCCTATGGTCTCGAGGCACTTGGGACTTGGTTGATCCTCCTACTGATGCAGATATTGTAGGCTGCAAATGGGTATATAACATTAAATATAACTCAGATGGGTCGATTGAACGATACAAAGCCCGGTTGGTTGCAAAAGGCTATACTCAGACTTATGGTGTTGACTTTTTTTAAACTTTTTTCCCAGTTGCTCGTCTTGGCACTATTCGTCTCGTTCTTTATGTTGTTGTGTACCATGGATGACCCCTGTTTCAGTTGGATGTCAAGAATGCCTTTTTGTATGGGGATTTGCATGAAACTGTCTACATGCAACAACCCCGAGGCTTCGAGGTTCGGGGGAGTGTCAGAAGGTGTGCAAATTGAAGAAGGCTATTTATGGCCTGAAGCAGAGCCCTTGGGCATGGTTTCACAAATTATTTGAGGTAATGTCGAGTTTTGAATTTGTCAGGTCAGCTTCAGATCATTCCTTGTTTATCAAGAAAACCAGTGCTGAAATTGTTGTTATGGTGGTATATGTCGATGACATCATATTAACAGGGAGCAGTGCCCAAGATATTTCTGGAACAAAAGATCATCTTCAGAAACACTTTGTTACTAAAGATCTTGGTCACCTTCAATATTTTCTGGGTATCGAGGTTGCAAGAAACAAAGAGGGCTTAGTGTTGTCTCTAAGAAAGTATGTGTTGGATTTATTAAAAGAGACTGGAATGCTAGGAGCTAAGCCAACTAACATTCCAATGGATCCCAAAACTCACATGTTCGATGAGAAGTCTGACCATGTTGATAGTGCCAACTTTAGATCCTTGGTGGGTAAGTTGTTATACGTGACTACATTTCATTAGCCGTGAGTAAAATCAGTCAGTTCATGGACAAACCTACAAAAGTTCACTGGGATACAACTATGATGGTTCTTTGGTACTTAAAGTCATCTCCTGGTAAAGGTCTATTGTTTAAACGAAATCCCTCCTTGGACGTTGTTGCTTACACTGACGCAAATTATGCGGGGTCAGTTGAAGATAGGAAGTCAACATCAGGATTTTGTGTGTTTGTGGGAGGAAATCTTGTTACCTGGAGGAGTAAGAAACAAACCGTTGTAGCCAGGTCGAGTGCTGAATCTGAATACCGAGCGATGGCCCAGACCGCAACTGAGATTATGTGGGTAAAATCAGTTTTGACCAAGCTTCAGGAGAAAGTATCCTTACCTATGTTGATGATGTGTGACAATAGGGCTGCTACATATATTGCCAACAACCCAGTGTTTCATGAAAGGACTAAACATATTGAAGTTGACTGTCACCATATTCGCGACTTGGTTAAGGTTGGGTATATCTGCACCGATCATGTATCTTCCGAAGATCAAGTAGCTGATGTCTTTACCAAAGCTCTGGCGAGGCCGAGTTTCTCTCACTGTTGTGACAAGCTGAGCATGATTGATATCTATGCTCCAGCTTGAGGGAGAGTGTTGAGAATGCCTATAAAGGCATTTTGGGTTTACGTATTATTATATATTGTGTGAGGGTTATTTTGTAATTTGGTGCTCACGTTTAATCTCTATTTAAGTGGAGATTAAACGCTAATATGATAATGAGACTTTCCCTCTCTCTCTCTCTCTCGGTTTCTCTCTCTCTCGGTTCCTATGTGCTCCATCAAAGCTTCAACAAGTATTTATAAGGAAGCTACTTTGGATTCGAGATGGATCCATTATATTAAAAGATCCAAGTCTATATAAGAAATCCAAATAAGAAGCGTAAACTATACTGGATCCAAATGGATCTCTTGGACCCGGGCTGCACGCTGTTCCGCTCCTGGATCACCAGGTTAGGTTCACCTAGCGCCACACGAGCTCGAAAACCCATGACAGTTACTCTGTTGGGTGAGAAAAAAGACAACTTTTATGTTACAAATTCAAATATGTAAAATATACCTTGTTACTTTTTACAGAACATGGCTAACTTTTTGTTTCCCTATGAAACAAAATACTCTCTATACGTGAAAAGTAGCCATGCATTTTAGAAAATTCGATTGGTATTTTGGTCATTTTAATTAGTTAAGTGCAGCTAACATTAATATAACTAGCTTAATGTTAAATAAACTCCATGTATATATATGCATTCCTTGGAAAATGTGTTCCTAAATATTTACAATTTCTTGCCAAGTGTTTTTTTTGTTCGATGCACACACACACACATATATATATATATATATGTATATATATATATATATATATATATATATATATATATATATATATATATATATATATATATATATATATATATATATATGAATGTATGTGACCAAACTATCTCCATTCATGTTGAAAGAGAACGGAATGCTGATAATCAAGGTTGGCCAATTTGGTCAGCCCATTGTGGCCTGTAAAAAAGGTCGGTTTTAAAAAGACGAAAAAAGGAGTGCGAAAATGAGCTCTCTATTTTCTGGTTTTCTTGTGGTTCGTCTTCATCTCCTCCCTCACAGTGAAGCTGTTCAGGGTGGCTGTATCATGGAGGCTAACCTACTCAGTGCTAAGGGTGGTTAGTATAGCACGAGAATGTGCGGGCTTGGTTGTATCCCAAAAGCGAAGTTGTGCACGACCCTGCTGTTTAAGGCGTGAACAGCAAGGGGCAAAGCTACTCTTCTTATAAAGAGTTTCAATTCAGGGACCTTCAATTGAGCTATTATTGGATCATTCCCAATGCCGAAAAGTAGAAAACATGCTGTTCATAAATGATCAGCATAAGTAATGGTACCTCTAAGACTAACACCCCAGACCATTGCTTGTGCAGCGCTATTACCACCTCTCTTTTGAGCATACTGCTTAATAATGTCATGGAAATGGATCCACCCTTGCTTACTGCTGCTACTCCTTGCAATTCCAAACCTTACTAACATTGCTGCTGCTTCAGCTACAGATCTCTGAATATGGGAAGTCCTACAGCAACCAGTAATTGCACAGAAACATTTTGTCCATGACTGCAATCTGGGATGTCTGCCATGTAACTTATCCACTGCTAATGCCAATATTGAGACTGGGATTGCAGATGGAGCAAACCAGCCGCTTACCCACACAATACTTGTGGCCAAGTTTTCAGGTCCATCCTCATGATAAACAATGTTTTTAACTTGGTTAATCCTAAATCTAATAGTAGTTTTAATATTAATAAACAGTGACAGTGATGGTGGTAGGATTAATGATGATTATAGTTCTTTTCCCATGCAATATGTTGTTTGGTTGGTAAGTCCCACTATCATAGTCAAGCGTCTTGGGTGTGCAATTCACCTGCTTGACAATTGAAATAAGCACCTCCTTTCCTTTCAAAGATTCGTCAGCATGAGTAATTGAAAATACTCTTAGGTCTGTGGTTACTGGAATCCTTTTGATCTTGCATCACTGAACTCATTTGAGTTCCTTGTTGTCTTGTATTTATTTTTTATTTCAAGGTGATGTTAGTAGAAGCTTGTCTCCCGAAATGCAGAAATATCTTTTTGTAATGGTGCTAATAGATTCTTGTGGAAGTCTTCCCTTTGGGTTTTCTTTAGAAATTTTGTGCTTGACAACCTCTTTTTTGGTGCTTACTTTGTTGCAATTCTTGGGCCTTTGGCAGTTATGGAACTGGAGCAATAATGGCTGTACCTGCACATGATTCTAGAGACCATGCCTTTGCTATTAAGTATAAAATTCCAATACGTTGGGTTATTGCCTCAGATGGCATTAGCAGTGGTTATGGAGAACCTTATGCTGGTGATGGAACTGTAATAAATTCATTGAATGTGATATCTGGACTTAACATCAATGGCTTGTCTAGCACAGAAGCTGCTGCAAAAATCATCAGATGGGCAGAAAGTAGCGGCATTGGGAAAAGAAAGGTGCTACTTTCGGGTTAATGCTGAATTCTTCTGCAGAAACTGTACTTTACCTGGTTTAAGTTGCACATCTATGGCATAAGCTAAAAGGTTAATCTGATACATGGTTTGGAGTAGGTAAACTACAAATTACGCGATTGGCTATTTGCTCGACAACGTTATTGGGGGGAGCCTTTCCCTATCATTTTTTTGGATGATTCTGGCGAAATAGTTCCTGTTCCAGAAAGTGACCTACCTGTTACACTGCCTGAATTAGATGATTTCAGCCCCACAGGAACTGGAGAACCACCACTAACAAAAGCTGTCTCTTGGGTATGCAAACTTGGGAACTTCCTTTGGTTTCTAGAATGTTCGTTTATCCTTTAAAATCTTGTGATTATGAAATATTGATTGTTTTCTGCTTGTTTGTTTTTGAAACTGGTTGTGAGTAGTGACTATGAATCTTTGATAGCTGTTATTAGTCCAATTGTTTAATTTCAACTTCAAGTTTTGAGATTCAAAATAAGTATAGGAAGGATAAGCCTTCCTAAATGTATTTTGTATGTGAGCATCTCTATTTCTCTCTAGAACTTTAAATCACTCATTTCTTGGGAAGAAAGCATACAATGCATTTTTTTTATTAATGTCATATAAATATGCATCATTGCCACATAACATGGTAAAACTGTGTATCTAATGCTTAGGAAAATAACTATGGCATGATTAATCATTTCTCTAATGGCATGGTTCTTTTGTTTTTCTATTAGCTGGAAGTCAAAGTTGATGAAGATCCAACTATGTCAGTATGGAGACATGTATTCGTATGGAGACATGTATTCGATTTATGCACTTTCTTGTGTATTCTTCCTATATTACATTTATGACATGGATATGATAATTCATTCTTATTGTGATCAAGTTATGCCTATGTCTCTGGATACAAAGAAGGTAGATTACTATAATGTTTCTGGCAATCCAGCCTGAAATGACATCTTGGTTTGACATCTTATGGATTAACTTGCCTGGTATCAATGTTATCAACATCGTATCGTACCGTAGTATTGGTGGGGGAACCGATACGATGTGAGACCCATATCATATTTGATGCAGGGCAGGACCCGATTGGGTCCATCGTGCCACCCGATCCGCCACAAAGGGCAGATGAACGACCCCGCGTGTATGACTCACTTGCAGGGACGGAACCACGACGTAGAGAAGTACCCCTGCACACATACGCCAGGCGTGGTGGAGTTTGCACGCCCCAGAACCAGCTGCAGATAGAGGCTGACCCGGATCGTGGGTCGGATCCAAGTCTGGACCCGCGACTCGGGTCTAGTAAATAGCCTTTAAAAGGCCTTCCTAGGGTTGCGTGGAGGATTATTGAAGAGTTTTCAGCCGTCATCTGCTTACTGCATTTTTATTATTCTGCATCCTGTTTTCCTTCTTAAGTTTTTTCCTGTTATTAGTTTTCTCCATTGTTTATTGAGACCATTTGAGATTAATAAAGAGGTTCAGCCACACCGATTCAAGGTGGGCATTTGTTTTCACTCCTCCTCCGACGTGGGCTGCATCAAAGTGGTATCAGAGCCGCACCCATCTTCATCAGCGAGATGGCTCTTGAAGCAGGGAGCGATCCAGTGCGAGGCGAGGAACGTGAGAAGGCTGGCAGCGAAGACCCCTTACTGCATGTCATGGACGTGTTGACGAAAATCCAAGAGAACCTGTAACGACCCCAATCCATACCCTTTAAAAATGCGGAATATTTTTTTTTCTAAGAGTTGCGGAAACCTTCCCAGAGATCTGGGGTCCTCACAGTTCCACTTTCCATTGGATAGCCCAACCACCACAAACGAAGTTGCAATTATCATCCATATCAACCAACTAAAACTCTTTTATTAATGAGTAAGAAAATTTCAAAGACAAGGTTTTCTTCAACTGAAAATAAAGTAACAATTTCAGAAATTAAAAGAAATAAAAGACAAAAGAAAAAGCCACTATATCCTCTACTGAAGCTGACAAGCCCAAGTATAAACTCATCTATCCCCAGATGCATGTCCAACTTCACTGTTCACCATTACCTGTGAAAAACCAACAAAGTAGGGTGTCAGAACCGAAATTTTGAGCACAGCTACTTATAAAGAAAACAGGTGAGAGAAAGAACATGGATAAGATTTCATGCAGTGATTTGAGTGAGTACAAATATAAAATTTGCAACATTTAAATATTCATAACTACCAATAATTGTATATACTCACCAGTCAAGAACAGTAAAACAGTGTCATATGTCAATAACTAAATAATCAAACCTTTCAACATGATTTCACCAAGTAAAGCATATGCTACCACCAAATGATGTCATGATATCAAGAATGATTCAAACATGCATGATCTAATGCATAACAGAAAAATGCATGATTATGTGCAATGCATGATTTTTTCTGTTATCTTTCATTTAAGTTCCATCTTTCCATATGCATGCCTTATTAAATGCACACATCCTTAAGTTCCTCTTTTTAATTACAGTTGCCAGCGGATACACCAAACGGGTACAAACCCCGAGGTCAAGTAGGTTCCCAGGGTAGCTTAACACACAATTTGTATTTTATGACTGGGTTCCCACTTAGCCCTCGACCGATATCAGGAAACAGTACCATCCATCGGAACATTAGACCTACACATCTAATGTCGGGGACACAAGGGACACCCCACGCCCACAAGTGCCACTTCCTTGGTACCATAAACTCACAGCTGTGACTAACACACCACTCCCGGGTAAAGTGACAGACTCTCCCTAAAACCGTGGTCAGGAGAAAAACCTCAATATCGGGTTCAGGGGCAACAACACACACGGAGTTTTTGTATCCTCACAGTCTCCCCAAGACCGGATATCCAAGATTCTCATACTCCAGATGAGATATCCCAGAATGTAAATTACATTGTTCTTATTCGTTATATTTTTATTTGATTTCATTCTTTAAGTTTGCAACACAATATGCAAAAGTAAAGTGAAAAACCCGCATCCTCCCTTGCAGGGATCCATTCGGGACTCCAGCCCGGATAAACCATTAGAACAGTGTAGTAATGTGCCAAACCATCTTATGTGGTTTAAGTGATGCTTTTAAAAACATATGTAAAAGAAAACCAAACCCACGGCTCTCCAGGCCGGTGATGGTTCAATTAGGCCATCGATGCATCACATAATAAAACCAAGCAGTGTTTACCCATAACACTATGCCAAATGCCAAAAACATGTATATTCATGCAAATATGAACCCAAACATATGCATGTCATAATTCATTCATATGCATCTTCAACATGTGTGTGTTACCTACATCACATATGGGCATTGACCAAATCCATGGTTTCTTTAAGTGTATGAGTGTACATGTACCATTTCAAGAAGAATTATCAATAACTGGACCATGCTCACATTCTTATCATGTATACACTTGTACCAAAGCAATACATTTTAACAAAAATCAAATATTTCTCATGTTACAATTTCTACAACACAAACACCGATGCCCCGGTACCTTTAAACCAGTCGGGCAAAAGCATCGAATTTACATTGACTTATGTATTAACTTTATTAACTCAGGGTACAAAAGGTGAACCCCTGGTTCCAGACATAGCAATTCAAGTGCCAACCGCAATCGACCTATAGGTTCGGTTATTGGTTCACTTCTAGGAAATATACATTTTCAAGTCAATCATATAAAGGACCTTGTAAAGTTTCATAGATAATAACTTATAGCACTCTATGCCCTCCCTGAATTCATGAATTCCCTATACAGTCCATTTGCTATTATTTTTATGGAGGCTATCATCAACCACTAAACTTCCCAAGGGTATAGTTCATCTTTTCTATCATTTTTTTTTCTCTTTTCTCTTTTTTTTTTTTTCGGTTTGGGGAAATACCCAAGAGCTGAACATGGGATTTTACTCAGGGTTCCTGAAATGACAAAAATCTGTAATAAGGCGTACTCAGTAATAGATAACTCTTACATGTTCAAGTGTAGATAAGATGCAAGATTGCGGACTCATCACTATATACACATACATTTTCTTAAATACGCAACATATAGCACATGAAAGCACCCAGACTGGTCAACATAATTGCATCAGTCATCTTCAAATGCGCCCGCCAATACACGCATAAGTAAGCAAATCAATACAACGAATATGACAGGAACTTCTAAGATGTGCATGGAATTACTTTTCACATATCCAGCAACAGGTATAGGAAATACGAAACAAAAACCACATGTGCGAGAATAAATACACATAGCCAAAGGCATTTATGCATGCAGACATGAAGGCCAAAACATGATAATAGTAGCAGTATATGCTACTGATCCTCGCAAGGGGCTGAGAAACAGAAAATTAATGCGACCTGAAGTTATAAGTGGAAATCAAGAGATCAAGCCCGAGTTCTACAGGGTGACGAAGGTTGGCTCATAAAAGTAAATTAAGGGTCAGTCCTAGCAGGAATTAACAAAACAGAAACGAAGACGGATAGTACAACCGAGGATCAAGACCCCAACCCAAACTCGATAATTTCCCACCACAGTCCATTCTGCCTCATTTTAACGAGTTACACATACACCAGTCAGGACTCGTTTAAGGGGGTTTAACATATATTCCCAAATAGGAACCCTCTGAACGAGTGACTTGTTGATTATTACACTCGTTGAACCTAGATTAACAAGTTTCAGAACATAAATTTCAACACACAGACTGACGCAGGCTGCATTAGAATGTATATACACATATCATTATACACTTAACATCATGAACGAAAAGGAAATGGCATATAAAATAAAACACACCGGGGTAAAATGAATGAAACCACTATCCGGTCCCAACTCAGAATGAGGTTTGGGTAAACACATAGGGTAAAAACGACATTCTTTCCTCAAATTGGGTTTACGACAGCCATTAAAACCTTTCCCATGATTTGGGGATTTGCAGCACCCTTAAGTCCCTATTCACTGTACTCGCACCCCATGCTTAACCCACAAAAAAAAAAACAGGAAAACCTACGCATGGAATCGAACCCATGTTCGATCCCTAACCCGAAATCCAAGAAGCACCGTACCTGTTTGGAGATTTCTCCGGCGATCAACGGCGGCAATCGCGACTGACGCACCTCATTGCTGCCGTGAAGAAAAGGGAGTACTCGATGTTGTTTGCCGCGGCCCCCGGTGGTCGTTGGTGGCCAAATCTCGCCGGCGACCTCCTCTCCTCCGGCGCACGCACACAGACAGAGAGAGCGAGAGAGACGAGTGAAGAGAGTCCCCTCTCCACTCCCTCTTATCGGGCAAGACCCCTCCCCCCTTCACGCCGAGATGGGGGAGGTCGGTTACGCCCTGCGTAACCCCCCCCTTCCCCCCTTTCCTTTTTCCTGTTAGGTTTTATCGGGCAACCCTTATCGGGTTGCCCCTTATCTTTAAAAGGGCTGTTATATGGGGCTCAGGTCCGAACCCGGGACCCGTAACCCGGCCCCAATCTAAATGGATCCACAAGTTGGATCCGAATGGATCCAGCTGTGGATCCTCGGATAGGTTAAAAAAAAATAAAATTTTTATAAAATTTTAATTTCACACTAAACATAAATTTTTTTTTAACCCCCATCAATATGGATCCGTAAGTTGGATCCTCGAATTCACTTAATATATATGTATATTTCTCTTTTATTACCAATATTAATATTATTTATTTATGATTATACACATATATATATATTTAGATATATATAAATATATATATATATATATATATATATATATATATATATATATATATATGTATATGGATCCGGTATATGGATCCCATACCCATCTACGCACCCCTATTGAATGATTATTCTCCGAATTATTTAATTAATTAAAAATTATTGTACTTATACGTACATATCAAATTTACGAGGTAAATGTATGCGGAAAACCCCTTTATGGGTCCTGGTTCTGTAATTTGGATCTAGGCCCAATTTGCATAATTTTATAAAATTTTCGGGTTTTACAGAACATGCTGCGAATGAGTAGGGATATCGCCGGCCTGTCAAAGAGGATGGACGGGTTTGAAGATCGCGTGACAACACTCGAGAAACCCCAAGAGCCGTGCGCAACACTGTGCGCAGGCCTCGTCGAGGGCGCAACCGCAGGTTCACTTCCCAGCGCTACCGCACCCCTGCAGCCGATGCAAATCCAACAGGGTCGAAGCACTGCGTTCCTGCCGGCGACAACCATCGCCCCTGATCTGAGTAACTTGCAACAACACCAGGGAGCCCCGATGAGCAGCAACTCCCTGGTAACGGCCCCGAATTCCAAACAGCGTCCTCCTGCGTTGGGATCGCAGGTGGGACCGAACCTGCAGGGCCTCAGCAGTGCGCTCGGGCCACCTGCAGGTCCCGGCGCGTGGTCGCGCGTACCTGTGGCTACGCTGCAGGTCGACCCGAGCCTGCAGGGTCCCAGCCTTGCGCTGGGCCCACCTGCAGGCCCTGGCTCATGGCAGGGCACCACGCACGAGGTGCTGCAGATGGATCTGGATCGACAGGGCCCCAACGTCACGCTGGGCCCAGTTGTAGAGTCGGGTTCGTCTGTCCGAACCAGGGGAGAGCCATCTCTCCCTCCCGATCCCCCGCGGAGAGGCTCCGAGACGGTACCTCTACGAGCGGGAGCGGGCCAAACCCATTGGGGTGGACCTGACACCAGAGGGTCCAACCCGGTTTTCGTTCCAGCAGGGCACAAGCCCGTTTCGTTGGGACCAACCCTTGGGTCTCAGGGAGCGGGTTTGGGTCTAGACACCCCTTACCCAACCTACCTAGTTGGTTCAGGTGTGCGGGCAGCCCCGAACCAAAACCAACCCATTAATTTTGACCCTCAAAGTAGATCCCATGCCGACCCTAGCCATATCGGACCTGGACGGAGCTCCAGTTTGGATTTGAGCCGGGTCAAAACCAGACCCATAATCTCATGATCGGGGATCGAGTTCAGACCAAGCCTATTATACCCACAACTCGAACCTCGATCCAGCCCATCCATATCTGGGTCCGACGAGTAGTGTAGGAATGGGCCCGATCCATATCCCATAGGGCGAATCAACCCATCCATATACCCACCAGGCCTCATACCCATACCCAAACCCAAACACACTTGTCTACCCAACCCAGACCCAGAACCCTACACAACATCCGATCCAACACCATACTCCTAACCCACAACCATATTACATCCACTCTACACGCCAGGAACCTGAACCCCACCCGACCCCTCCACCCCCTTGGACTTCCCGTCATTCCAGTACCACAATACCGGCCGCAGATGGTACCCGCCCATGGGCAAACCAGACCGAGGCAATGTCAGCAGGAACAGGCGCGCCCCGACCGCCGACCCCCTACCGGTAGAGTTCGACAGCACCAGTATCCCGACGAGCAATACCGCACCATGGACAATGAAGCAGAATGGGACGACGACAATTTTTGGAACGAGCATCCTGCAGGAATGGTGGAGCCGCGACCATAGAGAGCACCAGACCACTCTTCCACTTATGGGGTGAAACCAGGGTTACCGGAAGCGCCTAGCTAAAAGGGGAAGCGCACTTCGGAAGCGCGAAACGTCGCACTTCCGAAGCGTGGGGGGAAGCGTCCCCCTTTTTTGGGAAGCGCGTTTCCCTTTAATGGGGGACGTGTTTCCCTTTAATGGGGGACGCGCTTCCCTTTAATGGGAAGCGCGCTTCCCATCACGCTTCCCCCTCGCTTCCCCCACGCTTCCTCCTCGCTTCCCCCTCGCTTCCCCTGTTTTTTTCAATTTTTTTGTATTTTTATTTTTTATTTTTATTTTTTTCGCTTCCCCCTCGCTTCCGAGACGCTTCCTAGGTCGCTTCCGAGACACTTCCCGAATCGGTCCTAAGTGGTCCCACGCTTCCCCGCTTCCTAAAATTTTGAAAGTGCCTCGCTTCCCGTATCACTTCCTCAACTGGCAACCATGGGTGAAACTGGATCTTCCGGAGTTTGCGGGGCGATTCGACACAGAGCAGTTCTTCGATTGGTCTTATGCTGTGCAATTCTTCTTCGACTACCACACTGTCGCTGAACATCGCCGTGTCTCTCTAGCGTCTACTCGATTGAGAGGCCTAGCACAGACATGGTGGGTGGAGCTACAACGATCAAGGGAGCGACATGGATCAGAGCGCGTAAAGTCGTGGGAGGAAATGCAACGATTGATGCAGTCAAAATTCGTGCCTTCGGATCACGCCGAGCGAGCGTACAAGGAATACCTGACCCTGCGACAAGGTTCCCGAACTGTAGCAGAGTATACCGCGGAGCGGAGTTCCATCGTCTTTCCCTGCGTGTGCAGATCGAGGAAACAGCTCGTCAGCAGGTCACGAGGTACATTTCGGGTCTCCGTCCTGCTATCTCTGATGATTTTAGTTGTCACAGTTGAGACATTACATCAAGCCAGTGGTTACGCCATGACCATCGAGGACAAGCTGAAGCGGAGGCAAGAATATAGAACGACCCGTAGTGAACCCTCCAGTCGACCTAAGTCGGGTTTCCCAACTAGGGGAGCAAGCTCCCCTAGTGATTCAAAGCCTAGAGCAGACCTTAGCAAACCTGACCAGTCGGGCCCAGCTTTCCACACCCGGTCCAAAGCCAAACCTAGTGAGTCGACCCTTCGTTGTTTCAGGTGTCAAGAGTTAGGGCATGTCGCGTCCAAGTGTCCCACCGTGAGCAGGAACACCCATCTTGTTGAAGGAATTGTAGAGTCTGCAAGTGAGAGTGATAGTGATGTCAAGTCATTAGTTGAAGTTGAGGATGAGAGGGGAGTTATAGAGTTTGACGGCAACGTCGAAAGTTTGTTGTCCATCCGTCATGTGTTGACCACACCCCGAGAATCGGCCCCATCGAAATGGCTAAGGAATAACATTTTTAGGACCCGGTGCAACTGTGAGGGGCACGCTTGTGATGTCATCATTGACACCGGAGCATGTGAGAACATGGTGTCTGAGAGTGTGGTGTCTACCTTGAAACTCAACACCGAAAAGTTGTCCCAACCCTATAAGATGGTCTGGTTCAAGAAAGGAAACGAGGTTCCCATCACTCAGAGATGCCTAGTCCGATTTTCCATGGGGGAACACTACCACGATGAGGTGTGGTGTGATGTGGCCCCTATGCACGCGTGTCACATTCTTTTGGGACGTCCCTGGCAGTTCGATCGCTAGACAACTCACGATGGCCGCAAGAACACATACTCTTTTGTCTTTAATGGCCATAAGATAGTCCTTCTACCTATCAAGGAGACTGGTTTTCCCACTGTGGACAAACCTGAGCGAGTCCCCCGACTCGCAGGCCTCTCGTATCGGCTTTTCCTGAACCATTGTCAGGAAGATGGCTATTGTTATGCCCTAGTGGCAAAGCCAGTGATGAGTTCGTCAGTGTCCATTCCCGCGGACGTTGCCCCTCTTCTAGAGGAGTTCCGCGACATTATGCCGGATGAACTACCTGATGGATTACCTTCGGCAAGGGTAGTTCAGCATGCCATTGACTTTGTGCCAGGGTCGAGTCTACCCAACCTTCCTGCATATCGCATGAACCCCTCTGAGCACACTGAGTTATTAAAACAGATCCAGGAATTACTGCAAAAGGGTTTCATTCGCGAGAGTGTTAGTCCTTGTGCCGTACCCGCCTTACTTACTCCTAAGAAAAATGGGTCCATGTGCATGTGTGTCGATAGTCGTGCGATCAATCGCATCACAGTCAAATACCGTTTTCCCATTTCTCGTTTGGATGATATGTTTGATATGTTATCTGGTGCCTCCATTTTCTCTAAAATAGATCTAAAAAGCGGGTATCACCAGATTCGTATACGCGAAGGGGATGAGTGGAAAACGACATTCAAGACACGTGATGGATTGTACGAGTGGTTAGTCATGCCGTTTGAGTTATCTAATGCCCCAAGTACCTTTATGAACATGATGACCCAAGTCTTGCGTCCGTGTATTGGGAAGTTTGTTGTTGTCTACTTTGACGACATTTTGATCTATAGTTCATCATTGTCCGATCATTTGAGTCACTTGCGTCAAGTCTTAGGTATTTTGAGAAAGGAAAAATTGTATGCCAATGTCAAAAAGTGTGAGTTTATGACGTCCAGTGTCGTGTTCTTAGGGTTTATTGTGTCATCTGATGGCGTCAAGGCCGACCCCGCAAAGGTCCGCGCGATTGTCGATTGGCCTACCCCAAAGACTATAGGAGAGATCCGTAGTTTCCACGGGTTAGCCACTTTTTACCGACGTTTCGTGAGGAATTTTAGTACCCTTATGGCCCCCATCACGAAGTGCCTAAAAGGTACTAGTTTTCATTGGACGCCCGCGGCTGGCAAAGCCTTTACGATCATAAAAAAAAAATGACCAGTGCTCCTGTCTTAGCTCTCCCTGATTTCAGTGCAGTCTTTGAGGTTGAATGTGATGCCTCCAAAGTGGGGATTGGCGCTGTGTTGAGTCAGAATCGTAGGCCCGTTGCCTTCTTTAGTGAGAAGCTGACTCAGGCCAGGTGCCAATACTCCACTTACGATGTTGAGTTCTATGCCGTGGTACAAGCCCTTCGTTATTGGAGACATTATCTTATTTATAAGGAATTTGTCTTGTACACGGACCATGAGGCTTTGAAGTATCTGAATAGTCAAAAGAAGTTGAGTGCTCGTCATGCCAAGTGGGTCAGCTTCTTGCAAGAGTACACCTTTTCGCTTCGCCATCAATCTGGTACCCTAAACAAGGTGGCTGACGCTCTTAGTAGGAAGAACAACCTTCTGATGACTATGTCAGTGCAGGTCATTGGTTTCGAACAATGCAAGGAATTATACCCCACGGACCCTGATTTTCACAAAGTCTGGGAAGGGTGCATCTCTTCAGATCGCATCCTCGACCCCCGTTTTTGTATTCATAATGGTTACCTCTTCCGTGGTAACAAATTATGTGTGCCCAAGGCTATTCATAATGGTTACATCTCCCTTAGACTTCAGTTGATTTCTGAATTACATGAAGGAGGGTTAGCAGGGCATTTCGGGCATGATAAGACGTTCGCTCTCTTAGATGAACAATACTTTTGGCCCAAAATGCACAAAGATGTTGTCAAGTTCATCTAAGTCTGTCATGTGTGTCAAGTGTCCAAGGGTCATCGTCAGAATAGTGGTCTGTATACTCCGTTACCCATTCCTGAACGGCCGTGGGAGCACGTATCCATGGATTTTATCGTGGGCCTTCCCCGCACACCCCGTCGTTTTGATTCAATTTTAGTAGTTGTTGACCGGTTCTCTAAAATGGCTATATTTGTCCCGTGTAAGCGAACCACCGATGCCTCTTTAGTCTCATATTATTTCAAGGAAATGGCCCGTTTCCATGGTCTACCTCACACAATCACTTCTGATCGTGACACGCGTTTTATGAGTCACTTTTGGAAATCGTTATGGGCCCTGTTGAAGACTAAGCTTCAATTCAGTAGTGCGTATCACCCCCAGATTGATGGCCAAACCGAAGTTGTGAACCGCACCTTAGGAAATTTGTTACGGAGCCTAGTGGGGGAAAATGTCAAAACTTGGGATCTCATATTGCCCCAAGCCGAGTTCGCCTATAACAACTCCATTAACCGTTCTACTGGTAAATCTCCGTTCCAAGTAGTGTATGGTCGGTCACCCACCCATGTCGTTGATCTAGCCCCTGTGTCAGATCTCTCAGCTCCAGCTCCGGATGCCTTTGATGCCGTCGAATATATGCATGACATTCACAGACAAGTCCGGGCCAAACTTGTTGAAAGCTACGAGACCTACAAAGCTTTCGTAGATCAGGGTCGTCGTGATGTCCATTTCGAGGTCGGTCAACTCGTCTGGGTGTATCTGCGTCCAGAGCGTTTTCCTGTAGGCACCTATAGCAAATTAAGTCCTAAGAAGTATGGCCCTTTTAGGATCCTTCAACGATTGGGTTCGAATGCTTACCTCCTTGAGCTGCCCGATGATTGGGATATTTCCCCTATTTTCAACGTGGCTGATCTATATGCTTATTGTGGCAACAACAAGTCGACAAAGCCGACTTTTTCCGAACCAGGGGAGAATGATGCAGGGCAGGACCCGATTGGGTCCATCGTGCCACCCGATCCGCCACAAAGGGCAGATGAACGACCCCGCGTGTATGACTCACTTGCAGGGACGGAGCCACGACACAGGGAAGTACCCCTGCGCACCTATGCCAGGCGTGGTGGAGTTCGCACGCCCCAGAACCAGCTGCAGATAGAGGCTGACCTGGATCGTGGGTCGGATCCAAGTCTGGACCTGCGACTCGGGTTCAGTAAATAGCCTTTAAAAGGCCTTCCTAGGGTTGCATGGAGGATTATTGAAGAGTTTTCAGCCGTCATCTGCTTACTGCATTTTTATTATTCTGCATCCTGTTTTCCTTCTTAAGTTTTTTCCTGTTATTAGTTTTCTCCATTGTTTATTGAGACCATTTGAGATTAATAAAGAGGTTCAGCCACACCGATTCAAGGTGGGCATTTGTTTTCACTCCTCCTCCGACGTGGGCTGCATCAATATTCGATATGATTATCGTACCAATACGATGTAACTCGTACAATACATGGATGTATTGTACCATAGCATACGATACACCCTGTATCGTACGAGTTGACCTCCCCCCCGTATTAACTTTTGGCTAAAAAATGTGGCGAACGACCACTTTTGGGGGCCATTTTTAGCCCCTAAGGGTCATTTTGACCTGGGTTTTGCATGTTCTCCCTCCCCAAACTTCTTTTCTAAGCCTACCCACCTTATTTTGAGATCGAATTCGCCCTAAAAATTGGGGCTTTTTTTAGATCCAAGCTTTAGAAGTGTGATTTGCATCAAATCTCACCCATTTCTGTCTTAAAGCCTTTTTAAACCCCTCATTTCCATCCTACATACTCATTTTTTTGGCTTCTAACCCTTAAAACCGAGTCATAGTGGTGCGATTTGTAACGCCCTGAAATTTTAACCCAGATTTTTGAGGATTTTTTTTTTTTAAACAGCGGAAAATAATAATTCCAAGGTTAAGCATTCCGGAACGATACAAGAAGGTAAAAGCAAACCACACAATTTATTATTATTTCAGTAATAATAGAATCAATCATCAGAGTTTTCACATTATGAGTCTCAAACAGAATCACATCTGAAAGTGAGTAGGACCGCCCATGAACAAGTAAATCAAGTCTCGATCGATGCCTCATCCCGCAGTCGCTCATAAACTCTACTCTTTGCCTGAAAATAATAAAAATTATAGGAATTAGGCTACCACGTCTAAGTAGGAAAACTGTAACTCTTAATACAGGTATATCATGTGTCAAGTAGGTGATGTGGGTGCCGTGTGTGATTTTCAGCATATACAGAATCACGTAAAGAAGATTATGCAACTACAATAATTAAGTAAGTAAAGCATTTTATGCAACTACAATAATTAAGCAAGTAAGGCATTAAGCAAATAAAGCATATTCTGCAACAACAATAACAGTAACATGCATAGTATTCATGTAACAACCACAATATGAATTTCACTATCTCATATCTACACATTTTAGGATTTTGTTTCATCACAAATTCAGAATATAAAACATGCTGAAAGAATATGCAAATGTCTCTTTAATAACTCCACTCACTGTGATACCTAACTGTTCTAAATAGTGATTATTTTATCTTATCCCGCGGGTACACGCGTGCCGAATCACCCGTAACGGAAGAGAACATTCGGGGGTTTATTATTCATGGGTGTTTTATTAACCCGAACGTTCTAACCGAAATTGTAAATCCTAAGGGAGCGGCCAATGACCGAGAGAACCTTCTAATGGCCAAAAACCAAACAGGATGCATCCCTAACTTCTGCAGAAGAACAAAGAGCTACCACTTAAGACATATTGGTAGTCTGGGTCCCCCAACTCCGAGGACTGGGGACCAACGAGTCATTTTAGCTCGAAACAAATAAACATGTCCCCGAAGTTTTGTATCACCTACCCTCTCCAAGGTAAGCCCGGATCTGAGTGAGTTAATCTTTTCATTTAATTATTTTCCCGAAGTATGAGGGTGTTCTCCCATCTACCTCCTATTACCATAGTAGTAAGTTCCCACCCTTAGTCATTTTGCCAAGGTACACATGCATCCATTTTTTCTTTTCATATTCATTACACAACCCACTCAGAGTGCTCTGGTACCTTTAAACCAGTCAAGTACACAAGCCCCGATACCTTTAAACCAGTCAGACACTCAACCTTTAATATTAAGTTTTCATTAATTTTATTGCCATAGCACACAAGCTAATAGTCCAAGTACCCGTATCGGGTATTCAACCCATATTGCACATTAGGCAGGGTTCCCAACAACTCAAGACATATACTTATACCAACCCTGAACTGGACATGTATGTACATATATTTATTTACATGCTGGTCACTAACCAAGGTTAAACATTATAAGCATGAACTATGGCATAATCATAACCCCTGTATGTGCCTGACATAATGTAACTTGTAACTAGAAACACTCACATAGATGTTGCAGAAAAATGAATTCCAGCACACAGACTGAGCTTAGATAATACCTGAGCAGTATACACATGCAATGTGCCTGCAAGCACACAGATAAAAACCCTGCTTGATTTCACTATTTGTTCAATGTTTTTTTTTGTATCGTTCAGAAACTGGACCCACCAATCCACTGGCTACCATTAGGTCCTAATCAGTTGACATATTCCAAAGTATAAGTCTAACCCTTGATAATTCAATCTGCCCAACCAAAGAAAATACACAATGAAGTATGGTGATTTGATCTGATACATAATTGCTAATTAAGCAGGTAACATTCCATTGTGGATGGCCTCTGGTCAATAAGCAGCCACATTACAAACATGAAATACATTGGTGATTACGGATCAAGCATCGACTCTTTTTCATGAAATTACCAGAAGCATCAATTCTGTTAGAGGGAATTTTCCAGAAACATAAAACATCAACTCATTTGCATGGAATTTCCAGAACCATAAAACACCAACCCTTTTGATCCCCATTCATCTAACATAGACAACTCAGACAGGCTGCATATTACATATCATATACTGATGTAAAAATTTAAAATTTCCTACCTGTTAATTCAGTTACACATAACCAAAAAATTTGCAACGATTTAACAAAATAAAAATGGACATTCAAACTTATCATGCTAAGGGCGTGGCTACCCTATTTATTTATATATATATTTTTTTAAATAAAGAAATGAATATAGATTTTCACTTATCGGATCCAGCCACCCAGAGTTGGGTTGGTTCCACATATAACAACATGAAGTTAATTAGGTGAAACCGCAGCCTGATGTACCATTCTCATAGTTAATATACGAAAAGGAAAAGAATCGAGCCAGAAATGGAGATTTTAGAGACAAGTATTCTGTCGGGCATAGATAACAACAACTCAGGGAAATAAAACAGGGAGATCACGGTTTTCACGAACGCAGGGCATTTGCCCCTATCAGAAATTCGTAAAACCCCCAAATCAGGAGTTTGGGTTTTTTATTAGTATAAGCCTTTTAACAAAGGTCCGAAAATCCCCTTATTAGACATCCGAAAATCATCCCCTTATCAGAAATCAGGAACCCCCTTTTTGAAACAGCATACCGAAACCTTCTAATGGAAAATCATAAACCCCCTTTTTTATTTTATTTTGTGGACTCCCACACACAACCGAGCATCATGACATACCCGAAAGAATAGGTACAATGATCCTACCATTTTCCGGCAAAGAGGTTGCGGCAACCACGAGGGAAGGTCGGCGTCTCCGGCAAGGTTTCGAGCTGCAGACCGGAGCTTGGAGATCGATCCGAAGGGTAGAGAGGAGTCGAGGGGGAGGTGAAGACCGAGCGGGAGCGGTGCAGCGAGATGCGAGGTTGAGGGAGATGCAGAGGGCCGACGAGGGGCGAGAGCCCCCTTTTTGAAGAGGAGCGACCCCTTCCCCCTCCATCTGAAAAGGAAGGAGGGCGAACCTGTTTTTTTTTCCTTTGGCGGCTTCACGCCCCCCCCCCCCCCTTTGCCAAAATCGTGTTAGGGTTCTTTCAGAACCCTAACCCCTTCTTTATCGCTACTCATCACGAGACCCGGGTTCGGGTCCGAAACCTGCGACCCGCACTCGGGATCCAACAACGTGTTGGATCTGGGTCTTGTTTAAAAATGTGTATCCATAGTTGGATCCAAAACCCTACCTAATGATATATATATATTTTATTTATTTTCTATTTACGTATATTTATATTTAATAGGTTTATATGTATAAGAGGTATCACTTAGGTATGGGTTCTGGATCCAAAACTTGGATCCGTGCCCAAATCCACCCATATTACGCCTAAAATATTAAAAATTTTAATGGAAAAATTGTGGTTATTACACGATTTACCTTAAATCTGCCTATTTTTATCAAACATATTTTGTTGCTTCTAACCCTCAAATCCGAACCCTAGAGGGTTTGATTCAATATATTTGGAGCATGGCTACATCAAGGGACCCAACATGGGATCATTGTACACCGGTTTATGAAAGAAATAGGATGAACCAGTGCAACTATTGTAAGACGCAAATTCACAAAGGCATTTCTAAGATGAAGCATCATTTGTTGGCACAAGGCATAATATGACAACATGCAATTCTAAAAATATGCCATATGCTGCGAAATGGCAGATGCATGAGATATTAAAGAAATCTTTGAGGAAGAGAATGAAAAACAAGAAGAGGCGGCAAAAATTGGGGGCTACAATATGTCCCAACCCTGGGAAGACAAAAGTGCCACCTGAGGCATATGGGGAAGCAATTGACAGTGTGATCACCACCATCGAGGAGTTGGATATTTTATGGCAGCAGAAGGGAAATGTGGTGGAGGTGGGGACAAGCAGCAGTGGTACTGGGCGTGCACCAACTCGTGGTGGTAGTAATAGGTAGAGGCGAGGAGGGATGCGATTTACAAGTCCAAGGTGTGAGATTGGTACCTATTTCCTACCTAGGACAAATCTTGGAGCCCAATCAGATATATGTTTTGTCATGGCCTCCAAGCAAATGATTGAGCAAGCAAATCTAGCAGTTGGACTTTTTTATATGAGATTTGCACACCCTTCAACTCTGCAAACTCATCATTTTCAGGCTATGACTGATGCAACAACCAATATAAGAGATGGTTACAAGATGCCCTCCTATCATGCATTGAGGGGCAGGATCTTAAGCAAGTTGTTGTAGAGTGAAACAATGACATAGTGAGTTCAGAGAGTCTTGGAAGACTATGGGTTGTACCATCATGGCGTATAGATGGACGAACAGGCGACAACGAAATTTGGTAAATTTTTTAGTTTCTTGTCCTAAAGGTGTCATGTTTTTGAAATCCATTGATATGTCCGATAGACTCAAGACCACAAATGAATTTGTGATTTTTAAAAATGTGATAGAGGATGTTAGACCTGAAAATGTGGTCCAATTCATTACTAATAATGTAGCAAATTTCAAAGTTGTTGGATTAATGATAAATGCTTTGTGTGGTGTTCATATGCAGGACATTGCATTAATCTAATGCTGGAAGATGTTGGTGAGATGAAGGGCATTTTTGAATGCATTGAAATGTGCAAGAAAGTAACAAAATTCATTTATAATCATTCGGTCATCCTAAACTTGACGAAGAGGTTTACCAAGAGAGTCGAGTTAAAATGCACAACATTGACAAGGTTTGCTACAAATGTTTTGACTCTACATAGCATTGTCTTGTAATGAAAAGAGGCGGAAGCACCAATGGAGTAAAAAGCACTCTTTAAGAGTGACCTCAAGAGCCAAGAACACAAACACTAAAAGTGCACACACAAAACTTCGTGTCTCGTGTATTACTTATGACCTTATGTGTTTGTCTATCTAAGTGGCCAAGGTATGGTTTTGGTACCTCGTGTGTTACTTATGTGCGTTTTGCTCGAGGTGCGGCATCGCAAGCCGAGCGTTGTTTGTCGTCATGTTATAACCTGCATATGTTGACACTTATGGTAAATATGTACCTACATAAATGTAGTCTTGTGCCCATCCTGATTTTCACTTGTTTTCAAAACACTAGAAGTTGTGCTTGTGCATTTCAGTTCTCTAAAAACGAGTTTCCTTCTGCGAACTTGGTGCTCTTCATAATGCACAACTTTTGCAAAGTATGATTAAGTCTTGCAGGATTGCGAAGTCACATTTGGCCCCTCCCAAGTCCACACACTTGGGAGAAATGTTTTATAACCTTGATTCAAGTTGCGGCTCATTTTGAATAACCCCGATCAGGGGCATGAGCATATGAATGAGTGGGGTTCGGGTTCTGTTGAAAGACCCATTCTTTATTTATCAATCTAGTGTCACATGTCGATACTAAGATAAATTTTGGATGCGAGTTTGATAGTGTTGTGCCTTGCGTGAATGACTTAATGTGGCATTATGACTTTTAAGGATAAATCGTGTCAAATGAGTACTCCTTTATTCTTTGGATTGTTATGAAGTTGGGTGTTCCTTTTGAGAAGCCCACACACCTCCCTGGTTCAGTATAGCGTACTTTTAGACATGCACAACATGTTAAGTACTTTGTTGATCAGACGAGAGATCCGAGATGACCTTGCATCATATGAAAAATGTCGTTGAAGTGAATTCAAGACTTATCTTGCTAGGCTGTGTTGTATTCATTCTTTTGCAGATAATATCTGTTGGGGTTTCCTTTGTGGAACCATATCCCTTTCATCGTAGTCATACTTATGACATGTACGACCGTACTTTTTGACAAGTACGTCTTCTTACGTTGCGATGATTGGATGAGTAGGTTGTGGCAACCTCGATGAGCGCAAATAACAAAATGTTGTGATCACCTAAATAAGTGATGTTTTCGCCTTCACCGGCAAGATACTCGAGTGGGTCGAAAGACCAGAGTATGTAGAATGGGTCTTCAGTTAACTACCCCTGATGTACTCATTCGAATCGCTGACTCCTGTCAGGAGAGAGGACAGGAATGTACAAAACTTCGATGAACAGGCCATTAATGGTAGTTACGAGCAAAAGACTCGGCTTCCCCAGTCATCGGAGTTAGGGGAATGAGACTACCATAAGTATCCTAGGTGGTAACTCTCCATGTTTGGGATGCATCCATTGTTTATGCTGCTTCGGGGATTTCTCTCTTGGTCACCGACCGTCCCCTTAGGTGCGGACTCAGTCAGCTATCCGGGTTATCATAAAATACATAGCATAATAAACCCCCGATCAGTCTAGGCTGTTTCTAGAGTCGTGCCTTGTGCGTACCCGCTTGGCCAGTTAATATCGAAACATAATCTGATCACACAATTTGTTGAGTTATGCCCATATAGAAGTTATAGGCTACAACAGGTTCAATACTTATGGAATTGTGTGTGTGGTTGACGAAGCATTGTATTTTGCTAGTTAACTTTCTTGTGCAGTGCTTTGCTTGTAATAGTTAGCCTACTTGTGCCAGTAAAATGCTTGTAATAATTTTAGCATTGTGCTCATGATAGTTGCTCTCTGAATCTGTTGAAATTAAATTGCTATATAATTGCCTGTCTACCTGACATTAAATTATTCTGCTTAATTATGTTCAATATTGTCATGTCTGTGCACCTACCAGTTTTTAGCGAAACTGACCCATTTTATGGGTAGGTAATGGATAGGTAATACAGTCTGCGATGGCACGATGACGTGATGAGATCAAGATAGAGCTCTTTCCCTGACGTTTCGCTCCTGAGGACATGTTGGTAAATTTGGTATAAAGTGTGTTTCAAAATTTCTCTTTTATTAAACCGTGAGTTAATAAAACTGTTTAGTAAGCTTCTTCTTGGTTTCAACAAACGAATTATTTAAACTCTGATTATTGTATGATTTCAAAGCTTTCTAAACTATTCTGAAAAGTTACAAGTCCTGGATTTTTGGGGCGTTACACCAACGGTCATAAATCTGACCGTTGGGGCCCCAACGACTACAAGTGTGGGGCCCTTGTGGTCTTACAAAAAGGAGAAAATAAAAAAAGAAAAAAAGGAAAAAGAAAAAAGAGAAAAAGAAAAAAGTAAAAAGAAAAAATTACATTGTGGTTTTACAAGAATACCCCTATCGGGTATTTCAATAAAAGGGAAACTGTATATATATACATATATGTATATATATACTTATATATACGAATGTGTGTATATATATATATAAGTATATGTATATATATACATATTTTAACACGCCCCCTCAAACTTTACGGGAAGAAGACCGAAAGTTTGCTAAGAAGAAACATAAATCGTGGAGTTGGGAGCGCCTTGGTGAAGAAGTCAGCTAGTTGATACTCTGAAGTAACATATGGTAATGAGATAGTCCCTTTGAGATATTCGTCTTGAACATAATGACAATCCATTTCGATATGCTTGGTCCGCTCATGAAAAGTGTGATTGCTGGCAATGTATATCGCACTTTTGTTATCACAACAGAGCTTGGTGGGAGTGAAAATGGGGACGCCCATGTCACCAAGGAGACTACTGAGCCATACGATTTCCATAGTTGTCATTGCCATGACCCGATATTCAGCTTCAGTGGATGACAGTGAAACCTTCTGCTGCTTCTTGCATCTCCACGAAATGAGAGATTCACCTAAAAAAAATACAAAGACCCGTTATTGAGATACGATCATTGGGATTTCCTCTCCAGTCAACATCAGTAGAAGCAGTTAAGTCAAGAGATGAGGAAGAGGATAAGAAGAGTCCCTTGAATATAGTATTTTTGATGTATCGCACAATTCTCATTACGGCCGCCATATGAACAGAAGTAGGTGCATGCTGAAACTGACTTGCTGCATGAACCGCATGAGCTATATCTGGACGTGTGATGGATAGATAGGTGAGAGATCCGATTAATTGACGGTAGGGGGTTGGATCCTCAAGAAAACACCATCTTCAAGTCTCAGTTTCGCATTAATAACTTCGGGAGTCTAAACTTTCTTTTCATCAAATATTCTTGATTTGGTACAAATTTCTGCAACTAATTTCATTTTAGATAGGATGCATCCTCGCGCGGAATAAGCCACTTCAATTCCTAAAAAATATCTCAAATATCCAAGATCAGACATATCAAAAGTTTTTTTAACATAGACTTTACATCATTTACTCCCTTTTTGTCATTCCCAGTGATGATCATATCATCAACATACAACAGAAGCATAATAATGGAGTCACCTGTTTTTTTAACAAAAAGAGCAGTGTCAGTATAGCAAGGAGAAAATCCTAAATTGATTAATACATTACTAAACCTATCATACCAAGTTTTAGGAGCTTGCTTAAGTCCATATAAAGTCTTTTTTAATTTCAATTTTTTTTCATTTAAATTCATACCTGGAGGCGGTTCCATATAAACTTCTTCATTTAAATTACCATTCAAAAAGGCATTTTTGACATCAAGTTGAAAGATTGGCCATTTTTTAACAGAGGCTATAACAATAAGAGCTCGAACACTAGTCATTCGAGCAACTGGGGAAAAGTTTCATCATAATCTACCCCATACTCTTGGGCATATCCTTTGGCTACCAACCTAGCCTTATATCTTTCCAATGAACCATCACTCTTAGTTTTTACTTTAAAAACCCATCTACATCCAATGGGTTTCTTGCCATTGGGAGGATCAATGATTTCCCAAGTTTGCGCCCTTTTAAGAGCATTAAGTTCTAGTTCCATAGCTTCATTCCAATGAGCATATTGTTTAGCATCATTGTAATGAGATGGTTCATGAAAGGAGTGAAGAGCAAGTAGGCATGCTCGAAAGTTAGGAGAAAAAGAATCATAAGAAACAAATCTATTGGGTATTTTGGAAATCCGATTTGATTTTCTTTGAGAGGTCTCTTCGATCGACTCACTTTGAGAGAATTTTTCAAGGGCACAAGGAGGATTTTTTTCATTCCTTCTAGAGTAGACTTGTATTTGTCTTGAAACATTTTCTTCTAAGTTTTGATCATCATTTGGATGCTCAAAATGATCTTCAATAAGAGGTTCACTAGGATCAATATGATCATCTATTATGTTTTCTTGAGGCATCAAGTCAAATAAAAAGGAATAATCAATATTTTCATTTGGTTGGTGCAAAAAACCATTTTCTTCTTCTAGGAATGTGACATCTTTTGAGATATAAAGTTTGTTTTTAAGTATGTCAAAACATCGATAACCTTTTTGTTTTTCGCCATATCCTAAGAAAATACATTCAATAGCCCTAGGAGAAAGTTTATCATTTTTGTGAGTTAGAACAAAACATTTACATCAAAAAATCCTTAGTCTTTTATAATCGGGAGATATTGTAAAGTTTTTCAAATGGAGAAAGATTTTTCAAAGAGGATGAAGGGGTTCTATTGATAAGATACGTTGAGGTTAGAACCGCTTCGGCCCAAAAGGATTTTGGGATATTTTTTGAAATTAATAACGTTCTTGTAGTTTCTATTATGTGTCTATGCTTTCTTTCCGCAAGACCATTTTGTTGCGGAGTGTTGGGACAAGAACGTTGATAACAAATTCCATTTTCTTTTAAATAGCTTTGAAAATCATTGGACATATATTCGCCTCTCGAATCAGACCTAAGAATAGATAGATTTCCCAAAAAATGATTTTTAACCATTGCATGAAATTCTTTAAAGAAGGAGAAAACTTCGGATTTGCGACTTAGGAAGTAAATCCACGTGAATCGAGTGAAGTCATCAATAAAGACCATATAATACGAAAATCCTCCTTTAGACAAAATAGGGGAAGGTCCCCACACATCGGAATGGACAAGTTCAAATGGCCGAGTGGTAAAGTAACTTCTTTGAGGAAATGAAGTAGCTTTAGATTTCCCAAAAATGCAATCTTTACAAGTCATGTGATTGTCTTTACAAGTATTGTTCAAAAACGGAAAAAAGACATTTTTATAAAATTTGGATGACCAAGTCTCTCATGCCAAATTCCAATACTTTTGTCTTTTACAAGATTGCAAGATGGCTTAGATGGAAGAGTCAAAAAGTCCATAAAATAGAAATCACCCCTTCTATGGCCTTGCCCAATCAACTTCCCTGACTGGAGATCCTGCACAGTGCAATCTTTAGGTGCGAAAAAGACTTGACATCCATGATCGGTGATTTGAGAAACAGAAAAAAGATTTAAATTAATTTTTGGAACGATTCTTACTTTATGAACGAAAATTTTTGAGAATTTTTAAAATCAAGCGTTCCAATACTTTCAGTTTTCAATTATGTTCCATCGGCCGTTGAAACATAAGAGGATATGGGTTCGGAAAAAACATTTGAAAGAGAGTTTTTATGAGATGTCATATGAAAAGAAGCACTGGAGTCTAGTATCCACATACCTGGAGGTGATGAAGAATAGGCGATGGCGGCTCCGGTTGTTGAGGAAAAAGTCTTGAGAAGATGTTGGAGAACTTCGGAGATATGATTAAGAGTTTCTTTGATATCTCCCTCTTTGGCACTTTCTTCTTCCTTCTTTGGAGAATTTTCTCCAACTGCGGCTACTTTTCTTTTAAGTTTGGGACAAACCGGTCTAATGTGTCCCCGGTTCATTACAATAATGGCATATTATTCCCTTTCTAGGCCCATTACTATTTTTGTTAAAGTGAGGAGGTTTATAGGCTTTAACATTTGATCCGGGCCTAGTAACGGCCAAAACTTCGTCATTCTTAATGCTTAAGCCAAGTCGAGTTTCCTCTTGGCATATTTCAGCGATGGCGTCTTCAATAGGTAGGGCTTTGCTTCTATGGAGAAGAGATGCCCTAACTTGTTCAAATTCCGGGCGAAGACCATGAAGAAATTGAAATAAGTGATCCTTTTCAATTTGTTTCCTTCTTAATTCAATATCTTCCGGAGCCACCCATTTAGGCTCAAGAAGAGCAAGTTCATCCCAAAGAGGGGTTAGAGAGCTAAAATAGTCCCGGACACTCATATCCATTTGTTTGGTGGAACGGATTTTTTTTTGACAAAAAAATTGTCGAGCAAGATCCTTTTGGGTATACATACCCTTAAGGAAAAACCATGCCTCATTGGCCCTTCTAAATTTGGCAATATTAGCACAATTTTTAAGGTCAACATTGTTCATAAACCATGCCAAAATTTTGGCATGGTTACTTTCCCAATCCTCAACTTTGGATTGATGGTCATTGATAGCTTTGATGCGCTCATCGCCATCTAAAGCTTTTTCAACCTCATTTTCGATTTTAGTGAGAACAAGAGAGGGTTCGGGAGTAGTTCCCATAACAAAACCCCAAAGTTTCTTACCTCTTAGATGATTTTCCATCGCGGAGGCCCACATGAGATAGTTGGACCCATTTATTTTAAAAGAAAACTCCACTTTAGAATCACGTTCCATCGGTACCAAATCCTTCCTTTCTTCTTAAAATTTGAGAGGCACACGCTCCAAGATAATAAAGAGAAGCCCAATCACCAACCGAGCTTTGATACCATGTAATGAAAAGAGGCGGAAGCACCAATGGAGTAAAAAACACTCTTTAAGAGTGACCTCAAGAGCCAAGAACACAAACACTAAAAGTGCACACACAAAACTCTCAAAAGTAGAAAATGACCTAAAGTCATAAGTTGGATTTATTGAAGAAAGGAAGAGAAGGGTGAAAAACCCAATGCTTACAAGAGGAGAAGAAGACAACTAAGAAGAAGATCCATAATTTGTATATAGATTAGGATGCTTCTTCTTTTGTTTTGTTGTGTAATATATAACTTTGATATCAAACATTCATGCTTTTGAGTTGTGACTTTTGTTAAATGTTTGTTAGGAGTGTTATCAATATCATATCGAATGTTTTAGTGCATGTTTGTGTTTAATTATTCATAATGCATATATTCATGTGTTTTTTTCTATTGCATTCTATAAAATTTTTTCTGATTTTTTTTTTGAGATTTTTCTCTGTTTTTTGTAATTTTTCAGATTTTTATTCAAGTTTTTCCCATATCTTACGATATGGTACGATGCATCCGTATCTCAGGATCATGCGATATGGGTTCCGATACACTAATTACAACATTGTTTGGTATAGTTTTTTTGGGCTTGAATTCCACTTTTTTCTCTTTGTTTTTTTAATAAACCTAGTTTGTTGAGCGCAAAGCAGTTGGCCAGCCTCAGAGCGTCTAACTGCATTAGGTGGAATTCTTCATTCACCATTTTCCATATCACGTTCTATGATTTTGGTGCCAGTGAGGGGAAAATATTTTTCATTTCATTAAGCTTACTTAATCTTGTTCTTGATATTGTGCCTGTTTTTATGGCACTTTTATCCAATTTTCTGCATATTGCCTAATTTCTCACTTTGTTTGTAATTTATGATTTGTTGTATAAGGTTCATTGTGAGCCTAGTTTCTATAGTTTCTCCAGATTTTACTTTTTTCATTTAGGCAACAGAGTGCACATTTCCAGATTTTACCTTTTCCATTCAGGTAAAGGGATGCACACTTTTCTTGGTGTTGGCAGAAACTCTGTTTCATATATAAATCTGGTTTTCCCAAGTTTTAGGGTGCATTGAATACTAGACATGAAAATCTGTGTATTGAAGCTGGCATGTGACCGACACCAAAGGACAGAGGTAAACAACACTAGAGATACATGTATCTCTGATAGCTGGATCTCAAATCTGAGATTCAGATCCGAGCAATCAAAAGCACCGTAAAGGTTTCCTATAATCATCAGTTCATCTGTTCATTTGATATATGGCAGATACAGTGCTTTTCTCTGAGTGAGTCCATTTTTGTTTATGCAGCTGTGCTCAATGGATGGTATATGAGAAACTTATGTTTCAGCTATCATTTTGTTAAAAATATTTGCTTGATGCATGATATGCTTGATATCTCAGAAATTAATTCCTTATTATGTACAGCAGAAATTAATTACTCATGTAGGAACTAGCCATTATTGATGGTGGGCCAATTGCATGCTGTGAGCCTCAGTTTATCTGACTTGGATCAACTGCATGCTGTAAACCTCAGCTTATCTATGTTTCTGCTATTTGAACTTCTTTGGTTATTTGTCAATTTCAGGTTAAAACTGTTAACCCTGTGACTGGAAGTCCGGCAACACGGGAAACAAGCACAATGCCCCAATGGGCTGGTTCTTGCTGGTATATATTGTAAAAAATTGTTTGATTGAATAAGGTTTTTTGCTTAAAAACATCAGTCTGGTGAAGTGTTCTTGTTCACACGTTATGATTTGGTGCTTCATTGAAAGATGAAGCTAAATCATACCCTTGCTCACGTCTTCTTTAATTAAAAAGATCCTTAGATGCTTAACCCATTTTATTTCCTGAAACAGTGTTAAGTGTTGATTAACAAACTTAATGAGATAAGTTTTAGATTAAAATCCAGAATTCTTGTGCTACTATTTTTTTGTTTCTTATTTTTTGATATTTTTATAGGTACTATCTAAGATTTATGGATCCTGAAAACAAAAATGAATTGGTTAATAAGTCGAAAGAAAGGTGATTTTGTTTCCCATATTTATTTATTTCTCTTGTACTTCTGCTCGTTTCTGGTGATCAAGTTTCTTGCTTATTCAATAATGTGTGTTTGCGTATTCTACTAACCATTGTGATTATCATGGGAAGATTTTAATGTTGTATCTGTTCGTTTTTAAATCACTCATGGATTTTTTAAATGTAGGTATTGGAGCCCAGTAGATGTTTATGTCGGTGGTGCAGAACATTCTGTTCTCCATTTGCTTTATGCTAGGTTTTGGCATAAGGTTTGTGTTTCCTACTTGTTTATTTTATCTGTGGTGTTCTCGTTTTCCTATCATTTCCAGATGCACCTAACCTTGAACAGCTGATAGGGAACTTGTCCATATAATGTTTACACATCTAACTGTTTCGTTGAATCAGAAGATTTTTCTTTTTGTGGAAAAAAATCATTGCTCTACATATATAGAAGTGTCTTTTTTCTCTTTTTGTGGTAGGCCATTGTGATACTTTTCACATGGAGGATGCTTGATACTTGTTGCATTGATGGTATTCATGTAACTTTTATAACCAACATTTCCATTATCATGTGATTAGGCTCTCACAAAATCTCATCTGTCGTTTTCATTCTTTTCTGCTCTCTTCTGTTTCTTGGATGTTTTTCTTTCAGTTTTTCTATTTTTTTCATGGTCAAACAATTTTCACTATGGCAATTTATGGTACCTTGTTTTACCATGCCATGTTCTGGTAGATCATATTCTTATGGTCCTCTTGCTCTCTGGTTTAATGACTAAAGGAAAAGTATGACAGAGGATATAAAGAAAAAAAAATGTTCAAATCATCTTGCTTAATATCTGCAATGATTAGGCTCTGTTGTTGGCTGTTGCTTGCAAGGACATGTGTTGACATTGTTTTTGATTGGACTCATTTGATATTATTGAGCAAACGCTTAATGATAGTCTGATGTTAGTCACCACTTTCCTTTATCTAGATATGACCTTCACATTTTATGAACACCCTACCATTGTGCGCACGTGTATCTTTAATTTCATTTTACTAGAAATATTTGATTCTTTAATTTCTTAATTTCTAATTGCTCTTTTCCACTGTTTTATATCTATAACTTCAGGTCCTCTATGATATTGGTGTTGTTTCCACAAAGGAGCCTTTCCAGTGTCTTATAAACCAGGGACTGATCCTTGGAGAAGTAAGTTTTGCATCTTGAATATACCAAGCTCATATATTGTCTTGCTATACGTTTCTAACAGCTAAAGTATTAGGTTGAATATACAGCCATGAGAGACTTAGAAGGAAGGCTTGTATCTGCTGAGTGTGTCAAGGGTGATGTTCACCATCAGCAAGAAAGAATTCCAGTTGAAGAGGCAAGTTATCCTTGGATATGATTTTAATTTTTTTGACCCACTGTTGGAACCAAGTTTCAAGGGTAGTCTAAATCACACGGACTCGGCTAAAAGGTCGATGCACCCGCATCGACACGCCCCGACACGGGTGCGGCTTCGGACACAGTCAACCAAGTGCCGGACTCGGTCAATGCACTGAGGCCGAGTCCGTCCACATTTTGGACTCGGTCAACTTTGACCGAATCTATTTTTGTCTATTTCTGAAAATTAATTTGGACTAAGGTCAGGTTTGGATCCGGACCCGACCCGGATCCAAGATAGTATCGGGGTCCCCGTGTCCAATTTACAATCTTATTATTGTTATATATATAGCCGTGTCCCCGTGTCCAAAATTTTTGAATTTGCTCCGCACCCGTGTCGCACCCATACCCGCACCCATGTGACATAGAGGGTAGTTTGTTTTACCATGTTCTGGACTGATATTCATAATGCGCTTGTAGGTTATGAAATCTGGTGAATTTTATGTGCTGAAAGATGACCCAAATATACGTTTGACTGCGAAGGCACACAAAATGAGTAAAAGTAGGGGTAATGTCATTAATCCAGATGATGTTATTGATGAATATGGGGCAGATTCTTTACGACTATACGAAATGTTCATGGGACCCTTAAGGTAAACATTTCTGGGTGCAAGTATACAAATTTCTAATTATTTTTAGCCTGCATTCTTCTGAGATGTTTCTTTTACTGATTGTCATGTATTGCATTTGATATTTTACTATCCTAGAGATGAAAAGAAATGGAGCACTAGTGGTATTGAAGGTGTCCATCGATTTCTAGCAAGGACTTGGAGGTTGATTGTTGGCCCTCCATTACCGGGTGGTTCTTATAATACTGGAACTATTATAACAGAGGATGAACCAAATCTAGATCAACTCCGTGCTCTTCATAAATGCATAGAAAAGGTTATACCTCTCACTGGGATGCTCTGCTCCTTTTTCGGCAATAGAAAGGACTGTAGAATAACAAAATTGTAGTGTGTGGGTTTTCACCATGTTTATGAATTGCATTTTCCATAAGCACCATACCTCTCACTGGAATATTTTGATTTCTTCACCATTGGAATAAATTCTAAGATAAAAAAATTGCACTATGTGTTTGCACCATGTTCAATACTTCAAATAAATGTAGTTTTTACTTTTTACACTTTGTTATTCTTTCTCTTCTATTCATTTATAGGCACAGAATTCATCAAGTGAAAATTATGTTATTATGTAACTGCATATCATGATTATATGTTCTTAATTATGGTGTCTTGCAATTTAATTACTTCAGTCTTGCTAGTAGCCAGGGGCGGAGCTACATTAGGGCCAGGGTGGGCACGTGCCCACCCTGGCCCAAAAAATTCCCCAATAGGGTATCAGATCAGGGTGTGCAGTGCTCACCCTGACCCAGAATGTGCATTAGAGAGGTGCCCTGTGCCCCACATTAGGGTGAGCACCACCAGGCCTCGACTCTGACCCCACATCTCTCTCTCTCTCTCTCCAATGGCTTGACCTTGATCCCACCTCTCTCACTTTCCTCGAAATGCCACCACCATCAGCTGGACCACTGTCCGTCGGTGGCCTCCAGCACACGCTCCACCCCTGCAGGTCCTCTCTCTCTTAAAATTTGCTTAGGCCGGGTCAGGGCCTCAGGCGTGCCTCCTACGCCCTGCATCCGGCCGTCCGACATTCACTGTCCTCCAGCCTCTCCAGCACGGCAGCATACCTGCTTCTTCTTCTTCTTGTGCTTTCTTTAGGGTTAGGGTTTCCTGTGATTTTTTAATTAGCATTTAATTTTTTATTTTGGTTTGTCAAATGAAATGGATGTTTATTTTTGTGTTTTTTTCTTTTCAATCAACATTAAACATGATTCTACATGCTTGATTTTAGTTAGAAACTTACAATTTTAAGGGTTTTGTTTTGTTTTTTCAATTAGCGCGCGCACACACACACACACACACACACACACACACACATATATATATATATATATATATATATATATGAAATTATGAAGGATGTTTGTTAGGGCTTAGCATTTAGGCTTTTGATTTACTTTATTCCTAAATAGTATGGATATTTAGTTAGTTTTAGGGATTTTTGTGCTTTGTTTTTTCCCAACTAGCATTTAGTTTTTTTTTATTTAGGTTTTTTAAATGAGATGAATATTTGATTAGGTATTTCTTTGTTCTTTTTCAATCAATATGAGATGAATATTGCATTAGGTATTTTTGTGTTTTTTTATCTCAATCGACATTAGACATGATTCAACATGCTTGATTTTAGTTAGAATTTTAGTGTTTTTGTTGTTGTTTCAATTAGCTTATATATAAATGATATTTGTTAGGATTGAGGTTTTTTATTTAGTTTTTTAAATAGTATGAATATTTAATTAGGTTTTAGTTTTTTTTTTGTTTTTTCGGGTTAGCATTAGATTTTTATTTTGTTTTTAAATAAGATAAATATTTAATTAGGTATTTCTATATGTTTTTAATTAACATGAAACATGATTCCACCTGCTTGATTTTAGTTAGAATTTTATGTTCTTTTTCCAATTAGCCTATATATGAATGATGTTTGTTAGGATTTAACGTTCAATAGTTTTAGGGTTTTTTAATGTTTTTTTTCAATTACCATTAGGCACGAATCCATGAATAATCAATTATGAATGTTTGCTTTTAGTTAAAATATTAAGGGTTTTGTTTCTTTATCAATTAGTGACGAGGTCAATTGTAAAAGGTATGCTTGAGCATAACTATTTATTTATTTTTTTAAACATATTATTATACTTTATTAGAAGTTGTTTTTTCTTTTCACTGTGCATTTGTGCTCACCCTAATTTATATTCTTGGCCCCAACCTTGCTAGAATTTTCTGCTTCATCATCAAATTCATAATAAGAAGGAAGAGTAGGCTCAGATAAGTTCATGTTTATAATGTTGAAATTATGCTCTCCCTCTAAGTCACACTTCTCTGGGTTTACATCCCAAAATTTAGATGATCCTTGCCTATATTATAATTATAATTTCAAAATGTTAAGTACTTGCATATTTAAATAAAAAAACTAAGAAATAGTCAAATAACTAAGAGAACAATTAGTACCTTTATTCCTTATTAGTTCACGAAAGTAATCGAAGATTGAAATGAACAAAGACTAAATCCTCTACATGCTTGTTAGTGAGTTTGTTTTTCTTCATGTTGTGGATTTGAGCATATGTGCTTCAATTTCTTTCACAACAAGATGGACTAGCTGACTATGATAGCAATCTCAATGCAAGATGTTGGAGAAGATGTGTTTCTGATCTATATGTTGACCAACATCTGATAGGATCTATATTCTCCTCTCTCGTTATTAATGCCTATCGATATAATCTCAAAGATGAAAATTTTTAAAACTCTTATGTTGCTTGATTTAGAATGTGATTCTCGATAAAGTCTTGCCATACACATATTTCTATGCCTTGATAGCTTTGGGTCTAAATTTAGAGGGACACGACCAATGCCACCTTCCTCTCACTTCTTTACATAATATTTAGGATTAAGAGAATGTGCCATGCAATGCAAATGAGTGTTGCTCTTATCCCATCTTCTGACTAAAATTGACTGTATATGATTAAAAAATTCTGAATCATCCACTGTAGGATTTTTTTCCTCGTGCTTGAAAAATACAACTTGCATTTTTTTCAATCATATTATCACACATTTCATAAACTTTGTGAAGCATGAGCTTATCCTTGTCAACTTCTCTCAGCATTTTCTAAATAGGTTGCGTAAACTCAATAAAGTATATGACTATCCAAAAACTCATCATTAATAATGAATTTCATAATTTTCTTGAGCCTTGACATCATCAATACGATAGAATGTCTAATTCTCATCAGTTACCATGTTAACCAAAGCATTATTGACTTCCTTAATTCTTTTCACCATCATAATGATGGACGCAAAACATATTTTAACAATCTTCAACAATTTCATATCAAAATTCCTATTGAATATAACATTAATATGATGGTAGTTGACAACAAAATTCCTAATGCTTTCGACATTTTTTTTCTAATTCCTCAATCCATTAACACAGACTATATGTTGGTGATTTTTTTTTTGAGTTGCAGATGCTCTTTAGTGCCATTTTCAAGTTGTGTGCTACACAGGGAGTTCAAAAAATATGAGGATACTCACTCTCCAAACTCAATGTTGTACTTTTACAAACTTGAGCGTTGTTTATGATGATTTGCACGACTTTTTGACCATCCATTTCTTTTATTACTTATATAAACAACCCCTTCAAATACTCTACATTTTTATATTGCCTAGATGCATCAACTGCTTTTATGAATACTGGGTCACTAAGCAAAAAAACAATAAAATTTATTAGTGGACGCTTTTGAATATCTGTCTACCTATTAGAAACAATGAAAACTCTATTTTGTTTTCAGGAAAATTTCTTAATCTCTAACAATCTCTTAACATTTACCCTCTCTTTTGCAAGAATTTGTTAGATTTTAATCCACTCGTGAGAGCTGAGAGACAGAGAAAGAGAGAGAGAGAGAGATAGCAAAAAATGAAAAAACCGATAACCCCAATGCTTAGGGTCGGCTGCTGTATGAACTCATTTATAATAACATACAAAATATAAGACTAGGGTACAAAAGTACCCTTATTACAAGAAGGTAAATTACACACAGTGCCATTAATGACACGTTAATGATCACGGGTCTGGATCTCCAGACCCGTGACCCGTAACAGGAGAATACACTTCTTTTCACCCTCCCTCAAGTTGTGCATGATCTTGGACCATGAACAACTTGCCTTTTAACATCCAAAATCTGTCTTTCGTCAATCCTTTTGTAAATATATCCGCCACCTGATCTGTGGTTCGTACAAATTCAGGCTCAATCTCTTTCTCTTCTACCTTTTGTCTCACAAAATGCTGATCTATTTCAATATGTTTGGCACGACTGTGATGGATTGGATTAAAAGACATACTAATGGCACTCTAGTTGTCACACAAAAGAAGTGATCGAGAGATCGATTCCCCTACTTCTGTGAGTAAATGTCTAATCCAAGTAGCTTCAGCAGTGGCGGCTGCCATTGACCTATATTCAGCTTCTGTACTGGATCTGGCAACAACCTTTTGTTTCTTACTACTGCAAGAACTTAAATTCATCCCAACAAACACACAATAGCCGGATACCGATCTGCGTTCATCTGGATCTCCTGCCCAGTCCGCATCAGAATAAACAGTGATCTCATGTGCATTTTGCCCATTTGTCTTTCTCTGATATATGAGGCCATCCCCAACAGTTCCCTTTAGGTATCGAAGTATCCGTTTAATTGCTTCCATATGTCCTTCACATGGTGCATGCATAAACTGAGAAACTTGATTCACCGAGTAGACTATATCTGGACGAGTAAAGGTGAGATATTGTAACATACCTACTATGCTACGATACTGTGTGGGATTATCAAATGGATCCCCATCTTGAGACCTAAGCTTTTGATGAAGGACACTAGAGTGCCCAAGGGCTTGCAGTCTTTCATACCCGCTTTATTTAGAACATCAATGGTATACTTATGTTGGGTGAGAGTCATCTCTTCAGAAGTACTGTCGACTTCAACTCCAAGAAAGTATCGTAGCTTGCCAAGGTCCTTCATTTTGAACCTTTGATTCAAGAGATGTTTCACTTCTTTAATGTGCTCATTGGAATTACCAGTGATGATGATATCATCTACATATATCAACAATAGAGTAATTGTGTCTTGGTTCTTAAAGATAAATAAGGAGTGGTCAAGAAGAGATTTCTTAAAACCATATTTTTGAATCTCAACAGAGAAACTGTCGAACCAAGATCGAGATGCCTACTTCAATCCATATATCGCCTTTTTTAGTCTGCATACATATTTTGTAGGATCGCCTTCTGCGTAGCCAGTGGGTTGTTCCATGTATACTTCTTCTCTCAAATTTCCATGAAGAAAGGCATTCTTCACATCAAGTTGACTAATAGTCCATTGATGTTCAATAGCTAAAGAAAGTATAATCATGATTGTTCCCATCTTCACCACTGGACTAAAAGTTTCATCATAGTCCTGTCCTTGCTCCTGTGTAAAACCTTTGGCTACAAGTCTCGCCTTGTATCACTCTATAGACCCATCTGGTTTATACTTTATTTTGTACACCCATTTCGAACCAACAACATTTCTGTCAGGTGGTCTTGATATGACATCCCACGTACCACATTCATGTAGAGCTTCCATCTCCTCATTCATTGCTTCAATCCATCTTCTAGAATTTGATGCTTGAGAGAACGTGGTGGGTTCATCTTCTTTATTCAAGGCTGTTAGAAAGAGTTGAAAATCTAATGAGAAATTTTCATAATTGACCCATCTTTCAATTGGATGACGAGTACGTGTGGATCTTCTATTATCAGCGATGTTGGATGTAGAGGATGTGTCCATGTCTGAATTAACTATGGTGGGCGACTCTCTTTCTCGTCGAGCGTAGACAAGACCTTTATACCTTTGTGGATTCGAAGTTGGGTCTGTATTTTCATGAGCAACCACTTCATCAGCAGACATAGATTCCTTATTCTTTTGAGTACAGTTCGAGCAAACCTCACTAGTTCCGGAGAGAAGTTCATAATTCAACCAAGGATGATAAGCCTCAACTTCAGGTTTTGATTCTGAGGAACTAGTATATCGACAATCAAAATTCAATTCATCGAAGATGACATTTCTTGATATTTTGATGCGCTTGCTCACCGGATCATAGCACCTGTACCCTTTATAGTCATCGGCATAACCCACAAACCTGCACTTCAGAGCCTTGTCCTGAAACTTATGTCTCATTGAACTATCAACATGAACATAACATAAACAACCAAACACATGCAAATCATGATAGTTGGGATATACACCAAAAAGACACAAATAAGGAGACTTGTTTTCCAAAATAGTCATGGGCAAACGATTTATCACATAAACTGCAGAATGAAAAGCCTTTGTCCATAAAGTGATCGGGAGATTGCTGTCATGCATCATGCTCATCGCACTCTCAACAATATGGCGATGCTTTCTTTCTGCAATCCCATTCTGCTGAGGTGTGTGTGGGCAAGACACCTTTTTTCTTATCCCGTTACTTTGGAGAAAGTTAGTAAAATCAATGAAAGAAAATTCACCTCCTCCGTCACATTAGAAACTAAGGATGTTTTCAGAAAATTGGTTTTTGACAAAGGAATGGAAGTTTCAGAACAACTTGAAGGTCTCAGATTTGTATTTCATGAAAAATATCCAAGAATAACGAGAATAACTGTCAACAAACAAAAGGTAATATCTAGTTCCAGATATGGAAGCAACTGGAGCAGGCCCCCAAACATCAGAACAAATAGTCTCAAAAGGTCTTGAAGCTCTTTTATTAATAGAATGAAACGGTAAGACATGACTCTTACATAAGAGACAACTAGGACATTTGTTGTCATCAACATTTATTCTTAAACTTGACTTGGGAATGAGGTTATTTGAAACAAGCTTTTCAATAAAACTACTACTGCAATGACCTAGACGACCATGCCAAAGATTTGGCTTATTGATTTCAGAGACACTGAAGACACAAGTAGAATTTTCAGAAGGCAACGATGATTGGAGCTTCAAGTTTGGATCTGCAGAGCGAATATGTGCTGAAGGATCTTCTTGAAAGACATACATATTGCCTTGTCGTTTTCCTCTAGCGAACGTCTCCTTCGTGCATAGTTCCTTGACAAGAACAGAAGAGGGAGTAAATTCAACTGAGGCTTTGATATCATCAACAAGTTTAGAAACTGAAACGATGTTTTTCTTGATTTCAGGAACATAAAGAACTTTTGAAAGATTGATAGAAGATTCGGACAGGGGCATAATGGAGTTTCCAATATGAGAGACAGAGTGGTGTGATCCATCTCCAGTAACTATACTGCTTTTACCAATGTAAGGAACAAGTTTTAGGAGCTTACCTGCATCACCAGTAACGTGAGTCGCCGCGCCAGAGTCCACGTACCAAGTACCTTGCTCATTTTGTTTCAGATTCAATTCTGCTAAAGCTGACAACAATAACTCATTTACTTCTCCATTGGTCCTTGTACTATCTGTGTTTCTTTTTGCTTCAGTTTGGGTTGATTTTCCTTTATTTAAAGGATTGAACCAACAATTAGCTTTGATATGTCCCCTTTTATTACATAGAAAGCATGTAGGGATTGGCATCTGTCTTTGTGAGTTGGTATATGTGTTGGGTGTAAGTAATAATCCACGACCTCCTTGACCATTTCTTCCTTGTCCTCCTTTTCCCTTGATATCATAGCTTCCTCGTCCTCGTGCATAAGTAACCCCTGTAGCAAGAACTTCTTGTGTCCCAGTATGCATAGATGATTCTTCAGAAAACCCCTTTAGGTTCATCTCATATTGTAACAATTTTGCACGCAGATCTTCAAAGTTTGGGAGCTCAGGTAAACATAACAATGAAGTAACAATCATATGATAGTCGTGTCCCAATCCACTGAGAGTTTGTTGTACCAAATCTTTATCAGTTACTGTACTTCCAACAACTGCAAGTTGATCTGTGATAACCTTCATTTTGTTCAAGTATTCCATGATGGTCATGGAATTCTTTCTTAACATTTGAAATTCTCTTTTAAGAAACGTAATCATGGCCTGAGAAACCTATGAGTATGTCTGAATAAGTCTCTCCCAAAGTTGCATGGCAGTACAGTCATCTGGAATTGCTACAAGTACCTCTTGTGACTGTAGATGTGATATAAGCAACAAGCGCTTGGTCTCTTTTCATCCAAGCCACAAATTCAGGATTTCTAACATATACTGTAGTAGGTTCCCCTTTATTGTCCCTTTCTTCTTGTGATATGAATTCAGGAGGAACTGAAATAGATCCATCCAGTTGTCCAGAAAGATCCTGACTCCTAATAAAAGGTATGATTTGTCTCTTCCAAGTCAAGAAGTTACCATTGTTTAATTTTTCAGACATGAGTTGACTGAGGAAACTTGAAGAAAGAACCGACTGACTAGGAAATGAATCCATGGTTTACAGTATTAAGAATGTGTTTAGCACAGTCTGTCTACAGTTTTTGTAACTCTTTTTTTTAGCAGAAACTAATTCAGATCAATGGCCGACGACAGTGGCTGAATTTGAAGCAGAAATTAAAAATCTGTCAGATTTCTGATTTTCATAAGTGATTGAATATTGGATATGAAAGTCACACTAAAAAAAAACGTGAATATGAATTCACACTGTGAAATGAAAAGCAGTGTAGCTGAATCAAAATAAAACCCGATTGCGTGATTAGGTCACACTGTGATCAAAGACAACTAGCAAAATATATGAAAGACAGAATGAAGAGATATTCAACTGGGTAACTCGGACAAGAAGGAGAAGAAATGATCAGATCTGATCAATATCAGGAGATGGAAAACAAGTGCAGACAAGATTGGGGAAAGTGGGCAAAGACGAGATTGGGGAAACCAGAAAAGAGGTGATCTGGTCGAACTTGAGTAAACCAGAAAAGAGGTGCAGACGAGATTGGGGAAAACAAAAGTATTTTTCTTGTCTTAGGAGAAAAAAAAATATCGAGGAGAAAGGGATCTTTCAGACGTACCTTTTTGGATCGATTCCAGCTTAGCTCTGATACCATGTTAGATTTTAATCCACTCGTGAGAGCTGAGAGACAGGGAAAGAGAGAGAGAGAGAGATAGCAGAAAATGAAAAAAACGATAACCCCAATGCTTAGGGTCGGCTGCTGTATGATCTCATTTATAATAACATACAAAATATAAGACTAGGGTACAAAAGTACCCTTATTACAAGAAGGTAAATTACACACAGTGCCATTAATGACACCCGTAACAGGAGAATACACTTCTTTTCAGAATTGTCATTCGTAGTTTTTCTGAGTTTGGAGGTACATAGCCACTCAAGTTACAATTTGCCAGTGAAATAATTAAATCCTTTCGATAAGGTTTTTAGCTGCATTAAATGGAAGTAAACTAGAATAAAAATACCTCCCTACTTTTCTATTCATCTCTTCCCTTCCATATGTATTGAATGATGCTTGTATCGTTCTTCTTCATATACCTCCTACATCCACTTTTTTTTAACATCTTTTTGATGGCTTAAAAATGATATATTAATTGCACAAGAATCACTCATTGTCTTTGTCTTCTCACATTTATCTTGTATTTTTTTATATTGTCTCCGCATTGCCTCATTAACTCTTTTGCATTATAAAATGCCATGTCTTGATATCTTCAACAAATGAGCCTTAACTCTTGTGTAAGACCCAATGTAATCTCTCTTGTTAAAATGTAAAACTGTACATATATGTATATATAATAATATTATATTATTATATATATATAAATACATTTTTAATTTCTTTCTTTTCTGTATTTTTTTTCCTTTATTTTTATTTTTTGTCTTTATGTCATCTAGTTCAGTTTGAACTAGAATGACTGTTGCTAGTCAAGTCCTGTCCAGACTTACTAGCAATAGAGCTGTTGGACTGTGCCCAACAACTCTATTGAGTCCTCTTTCAGCTGTGTATATAAAGGGGTGCAGCCCCTCTTGTATTTCACTCCAATGCTTCTTAAGCAATTGGTTTTTCATATCAATAAAGAATACATTTTTATTTTTATTTTGTTTCCAGTTATACCCTTTTTAAGGGTTATGCTTTAGTGTCATTCTTGACACTTGCTCTTGTTAATCAAAGCTCGTGTTTCGAAGATCCCCATTTCATTTCATGGTATCAGAGCCGCGGAAGTACTAAATCTTGAGGAAAAGCTGCCTCGGTTTTCGTGCCCGTTTGCAAAAGTGTTCGCCACTTGAAGAAAAGTGTTTTATCACTTCATTGGAGAAGATTTCACATCTTGTTGTATTGTTTTTTCTTTCTTTCTTTCTCATTTTCCTTCTTGTTTCTCTTCTATCCCTATTCTTTCTCTCCTTGTAATCGATGGATGACAATGATAAAGTCACCATCATGCCTATGAAACTAAGCGATACGAACTATGTAACATGGGCTTCAATCATGAAGCACCATATATGGGGAAAAGGCTTATGGGGGATTGTGGATGGTTCCGATTCGAAACCTAAGCTATCTCTTACTAAAAAGGAGGGAGATAAAGACGTTCCTCTATCGGAAGAAGAGAAAATCAAGGCTATTGCCTCATACGAGAAGAAATGGAAAGAATGGAGAATATCTCATGCGAAGATAATGTCATGGCTTATCAATAGCGTTGACATTAAAAAATGCTCAAGTCTTGCCAAATTTGATCATGCCGATAAGGCATGGGAATACCTTAAGAATATGTATTCCCTTAAAGATATTGCACACGTGTGCAACCTCCAAGAAAAAGTTCGAATGATGACACAAGGAGACAAAACTATTCGTGAATATTACAATGGGTTGTCCGAACTTTGGGAAGAACTTTCTCTTTTAGAACCAAAGTGGCATTGTGCCGAAGACATCGAGCTTCGTCAGAAACAACTCGATGTTGAACATTTTTACCAGTTTATCACTGGATTAAGGCCGGAATTTGAAACCACTAAATCGGCCCTACTTCACCGGGGAAAAATTCCTTCTATTGTTGAAACTATTGAAGAGTTAACAATGGAAGAAAATCGTCTCCGGAAAGGTTCTTTAAAAATTGAAGATGATTCCGTTTTAGCCGTGTCTAGACCAGGGAATCATGTTCGATCATATAGGCCTCCTCACTTTAACCGACAAAATGGTGACTATGATAAGAAGAAAGTTATTTGTCATCACTGTCATGAACCGGGACACTACAGGCCACAATGTCCCAAACTTAAGGAGCTGAGAGAAAAAAGAGTTGCAATTGCTGGATCGGAGCCTAAAGATCAGGATGCACCAGTTTCCCTGGCCCAACTAATGGAGATCCTTCAGCCTCTCATCAAAGGTGCCTCTTCCTCATCTGAAGCTTCGACCGGCGCAGCAGCCTCATCTTTTTCTGATTTAGGTAAAATTTCTTGGCTTCTTGACTCTGGTGCATCTTTTCATATGACCCCAAATAATCAAAGTCTATCCAAATGTGTTAAAAATAAAACAAGTGTGTCAAAGGTCTTTACTGCTGATGGGACTTCTCTTGAAATAGAAGGAATAGGAGATTTTGAAAAAATTTATAAAACAAAATTTTTTTTTATTCCAGAAATTAGACATGTTCCCAAATTAAATTTAAATCTTTTATCTGTATCTCAAATTTCTGATTATGGGTGTAATATTTCTTTTTCTTCTCATGGTTGTTGGGTACAGGATCGCCAGTCAGGCAAGCTGATTGGGGAAGGCCATAGAGAAGGAGGACTCTATTACATGGATTTTTTGGAAATGCCGAAGAAAGCTTTTTGTTATAATATTCAAAAAATAGAGTTGGAACTGTGGCATAAGAGACTTGGTCACCCACATATAGCCAAAATCCAACATTTTCCAAATCTAGGGAAATTTTGTAACTCTGAATCATTTGATTGTAAAGATTGTATTCTCGGCAAAATGAAAAGATTACCATTTCATAACAGAACCTTTTTCTCTTCAAGACCACTTGAATTAATACACTCGGATGTTTGGGGTCCTGCACCAGTAATTTCTAAAGGAGGATTTGTTTACTATGTTATTTTTGTCGATGATTTCTCCCGACATACGTGGATGTACTTTCTCAAACATAAGTCTGAAGTATTTTCATACTTTCAAACTTTTCATAATATGGTTAAAAACAAATTTCAAAATGATATTACTATTTTTCGCACAGATTCAGGGGGAGAGTTTTTATCCACAGATTTTCAAAATTATCTTAAATTGCATGGCATCACACATCAAAGATCTTGTCCTTATACACCTCAACAAAATGGACTGGCAGAACGAAAACATCGCCATGTTATAGAAACCACTAGAACTTTATTAATAGCAAATCAAGTCCCTAAAGACTTTTGGGCAGAAGCTGCCTTAACTGCCACCTATCTCATTAATAGGATGCCATCTTCTTCGTTACAAAATATCACTCCCATTGAAAAACTTATGAACATTTCTCCAGACTACTCTAGATTAAGAATATTTGGGTGCAAATGTTTCATATTTACTGACAAAAATGATAAACTTTCCCCTCGTGCGATTCCCTGTGCCTTTTTAGGATATGCTGAAAACCAGAAAGGTTATAGATGTTTTGACTTCAAAAATAATAAACTATATGTGTCTAGAAATGTTTCCTTTCTTGAAAAGGAGAGCTTCTTTGATTTTAGAAAATTAAAAGACGTCACTGAGTACTCCTTTTTGCTAGATCTAACATCAACATCTGATGAATATGACCTTGATTGTAACTTTGATGATGATCCAAGAATTATTGATCTTAATGTTGAAAATGAAGAAGTTCATAGAGATACTAGTATTCAATATTCCAGGCGACAAGAGTCTAATACTCCATGTGCACTTGAGAAATATTCTAACATTCCAACTAGACAATCATCTCGGATCTCGAGGCCTCCAGAAAAGTTTGTATCATACGAGTCTTTCTCACCCACATATAGGGCAGTTATTGCATTAATTCACTCATATGAAGAACCATCCACATATTTTCAAGCAAAAAATGATATCAAATGGATAGAAGCCATGAAAGTTGAATTAGATGCACTTGAAAAGGCTTCTACATGGAATATTCAAGATCTTCCTCCAGGGAAGAAAACTATAGGATGTCGATGGGTTTATAAAATTAAAACCAAGAGTGATGGTACTCTTGAAAGATATAAAGCCCGTTTAGTAGCCAAAGGTTATGCCCAAGAATATGGGATCGATTATGAAGAAACCTTTGCTCCGGTGGCTCGTATGACTACTGTTCGAACCTTAATTGCCTTAGCTTCTATCAAAAAATGGTCTATTTTTCAAATGGATGTCAAAAATGCTTTTTTAAATGGAAAGCTAGTTGAAGAAGTATATATGGAACCCCCTCCTGGTCTAAGTATTCCTTAGGGTAAAGTCCTTCGCTTAGAAAAAGCTCTTTATGGACTTAAACAAGCACCAAAAGCTTGGTATGATAGGTTTAGTCGTGTTATGATTGATATTGGTTTTCAATTCTGTTTAACTGACACTGCTTTGTTTATTAAGAATTCTGATGCAGGGATCATTGTGCTTCTTCTCTATGTGGATGATATGATCATCACCGGAAGCGATAAACAGGGAGTTGAAACAATCAAAACACTTCTTAAATCTCATTTTGAAATGACTGATTTGGGCTTGTTGAGATATTTTTTAGGCATTGAAGTTGCTTATTCTCCTAGAGGATATTTATTATCTCAGACTAAATTTGCTTTTGATATTGTTTTCAGGTCTGGTATTACTGATGATAAGAAAGTTGACACTCCAGAAGTTGTTAATGTTAAAATGAAGATTGATGATGGAGAACTTCTTGCAGACCCTACTCCTTACAGACAGCTTGTCGGGGCACTTTCCTATCTATCCATTACCAGACCAGATATAGCACATGCTGTTCATACAGCAAGTCAATTTCAACATGCTCCTACTTCTGTTCATATGGGAGCAGTCATGCATATTATCAGATACATCAAGTCCTCTCTTTCACGAGGACTTTTCTTATCTTCCTCCTCTTCTCTTGATTTAATTGCATATACTGATGCTGATTGGGGAGGTGATTCCAATAACAGACACTCAACCACTGGCTTTTGTGTCTTTTTAGGGGAATCATTAATCTCGTGGAGGTGTAAAAAGCAGCAGAAGGTATCTCTCTCATCCACCGAAGCTGAATACAGAGTCATGGCAACCACGACCATGGAAGTAGTTTGGCTCCGACGACTGATTGCTGACATGGGAGTTGAAGCAACAAAGGCTTCACAAATGTGTTGTGACAACAAAAGTGCGATCTACATTGCCAGTAACAGAACATTCCACGAACGCACCAAACACATCGAAATGGATTGTCACTACGTCAGAGAGGAATATCTACACGGGATAATTGATCTGCCATATGTCACTTCAGAATATCAGTTAGCAGACCTCTTTACAAAGCCTCTCGCTGCTCCCCGATTTCACTTTCTCTTAGACAAACTTTCGCTCATTGTACCGTAAGTTTGAGGGGGAGTGTTAAAATGTAAAACTGTACATATATGTATATATAATAATATTATATTATTATATATATATAAATACATTTTTAATTTCTTTCTTTTCTGTATTTTTTTTCCTTTATTTTTATTTTTTGTCTTTATGTCATCTAGTTCAGTTTGAACTAGAATGACTGTTGCTAGTCAAGTCCTGTCCAGACTTGACTAGCAATAGAGCTGTTGGACTGACACAGTCCAACAGCTCTTAATAGAGCTGTTGGACTGACACATTCCAACAGCTCTAAATAGAGCTGTTGGACTGTGCCCAACAACTCTATTGAGTCCTCTTTCAGCTGTGTATATAAAGGGGTGCAGCCCCTCTTGTATTTCACTCCAATGCTTCTTAAGCAATTGGTTTTTCATATCAATAAAGAATACATTTTTATTTTTATTTTGTTTCCAGTTATACCCTTTTTAAGGGTTATGCTTTAGTGTCATTCTTGACACTTGCTCTTGTTAATCAAAGCTCGTGTTTCGAAGATCCCCATTTCATTTCATCTCACAAAGCTTGCATCAGAATATTTTATTTCCACCACCTCGAAGGTTTTTCAAACTTATCCACATGCCCATAGTGGCCCCCCATCATTAAATGATGCAACCGACAAATTATAATCAATACTATCACTACCACTACCAGCAAAACTTACATGTGGGGAAGAGGATGACACAATTTCTTTCCTTTTGTTTGCGAGTCTTTTCTATTTATCGGTCATTTTGGTCCTTAAAACAAAAAAAAAATAAATTAAAATAAAAATCATATCAGGTTCGACAGAGCTGGGTTTGACATAGCCGAACCTAGCCTAGAAGGGTTGGGTTCGACATCCCAGGACTGGGAGCCGAACCTAGCCTAATAAGGCTGGGTTCGATAACGTAGAGCCCAACCCAGTAGGGCTGGGAGCTAAACCCAGAGAGAGAGAGAGAGAGAGAGAGAGAGAGAGAGAGAGAGAGAGAGAGAGAGAGAGAGAGAGAGAGAGAGAGAGACCTTGTAGTCACCGGAGGAGGAGAGCTCCGATCGACAGCCGCTATCCGTTGGAGGAGAAGAGAAGTAGGAGAGGAGAAGGGGGGGAGGCATCAGGGTTGAGGGAGGGAGATTTGCCCTAATGCCCCGCCCAGCCCCCTTTCGTCATTTTTTTTGGGTCCAGTTATGGATAGTTATGACAGGGTCGGCTTGATCGCACCCGCACCCGAGTCGAGTCACATCGATGCGGGTGCGGCACCATGTTGGCCGAATCCCTGTGGCATAGATGCCAAGGGATACAACTTGTATATGTATGTCTTTTTATGCTTTTTTCCATTTTGTAAATGAAATCTAATATGGTTTGATACATTTTAGAAGCAGTCTTGCTTTTGGGAAACTTTCTATACTTGTTTCTTTTTTCTAGATGAGTTTAAGAAAATGAGAATTTATTTCTTGTGTAGGTGACTGAGGAAATACAAGAAACACGATTCAATACAGCAATTTCTGCAATGATGGAGTTCATTAATGCAGCTTATAAGGTCGGCACTAGTGAACCTGTAGAACTACATAGAATGCTTTTAGTTTGCATATTGATTTACATTTTCGAAGTAACATTCTTTTAAAGATACGTTAGCGTAATGATTGAGTGGCTTCCACTTTGTCAAATTGTCTTTGCAAAAGTAAATTCCTTTCCTGCATGTCTTATAGACACCATATGTATATGAATATAGTACATGCAAATACTTATCATGTCTAATAATTGCATAGTCCGTCTATTTGCTTTTCTGAAATGGACATCAATATAACATTTCTAAGAATACTCTTTTGTTTCTACTTCCTTTTTCTCCTTTTTACATTTATTGCTGCTGGAGGCTATGATGTTTCCTTACACATAGTGCTCCTGGACAGTCATATCAACAACAGTGACAGCATGGCATGTGTAACCTTTTCTTTTCTTTGTTCAAATAATTTTTGCTGATGAAAATTTATTTTTCTATCTTTTCTTTTCTTTTCTTTTCTTGTTCTTAACTTGTTAGTGGGACAAGCATCCACGATCAGTTATAGAAGCATTTGTTTTGTTGCTTTCACCTTTTGCACCTCATATGGGGGAGGAACTATGGAATCGCCTAGGCTACAAGGAGACACTAGCATATGAGTGTTGGCCTAAGGTAATATTTGGTTCTAGTTGTAACTTCTTTTTAATGTTTCCCCACTTATCTACTTTTTTTTCACAGAGATATGTTTTCTTTATTTACAACCATTCTGCAGGATAAATATGATTATTTTATAAGATTAATTCAATTTTCACTTGGTTTCAATGCATGCAACTTCACTGTTACTTTGATAGTAGAAACTTTGAATAGTTATTTTTGTAATCTGTGACAAGAATATCAAGCTGCCTTTACTTCTGAAGTTGATTAAGTTGTGCTTCATAAATGCGCCTGGGGGTTTACTTCTTGTCCATGTTTACAACTCGAACCTGTTAAAAAGAGTGGTTTTTTATATACATGACCCAAGCTCAGGTTCGGATGAGCTGTTCAAGCTCATGGAAAACCAAGATTGGGATTGGTCTGGAAGACTGAAACATTTGAAAGCTCAGTTCATTTTGTTTACTCCTACACATGCCAATATGGGAAGAGAACATTTCACCATCATTTGTAGAACAAAACAAATGATTGCTAGCTACTGTTTTATCCAGAGTTACCGGAAGCTTCTTAGATAGGTGGGACAGGAAACTCGCTTCGGAAGCGCGGTACTCCTTGCTTCCGGAACACGATGGGAATCTCGATTCTCCCACGTTTCTCCTATTCTTTCCACATGCTTCATCTATTCTTCTTATATGTTTTCTCCCTTTACTTTTCATGTTTTTTATGTGTTGCCTCTTATGCTTCTCATTCACTTCCATGTGCTTTCTCTAAATTGGCAATCATCATTTTTAGATTTTGTTAAAAATTTATTTCTTACACTAAA